>NC_143187.1:369000-725500 GCF_047325235.1 Durio zibethinus
CTCCTAAATCAGTTATGACTGCAACTGTTAACCAATTTCAACCTTTTCATTTTGGACCAAAATGGTCACTCTTTTGATCCATAATACCCTGCATAAATAAAGCGCATCAGGGTTAAAATTAGGATTTTTTTTATTGAAATGAAAATTGAATTTAACTTGACCAAGCTCATAAAAAGGTCACCTTATGAGACCCCAGTTGCCTATTGTATTCCTGTCACCAACTGATTTGATTTCAGCACTAATGTCAAACTGAGTCATGGTATTCAGAAGTTCAAAGAATAAGAATCTCATATTTTACAAGTGACTAGAGGCTTTACTACTAGGAACTACCTAATCTTTGTAGGCAGAAGGCTTATTCATTTGGATAAATCATATTTCGTTGCTAGTGCCACATTTATTGATAAACAGATAAATAATTAACAGGAAACATATAATTTGAGTTGTAGCAGAATATATAATTGATCAGTTCACAAGCTGTCTAAATAGCACACTGCTAGGAACTACATAAATTCAATGTGACCAATAACCAATTTGTATCATGATTTAAATCCAAAAGAAACAGAAGCAGAGGATTGCACACTACTAGTAATCATGTAACTTAAGGTTAGGTTATCATGGAGTACTTAAAAAATTCAATGGTTTTTGAAACGCTGCAATAGAAATTCAGCATGTCAAAATTCCCAAAGTTTAAAAGTCCAATGGTTGGAAATTTTTTCTTTTTTGTTTTCATTATCAAAACCCATATTAACAAAACTCAGCCTCTATTGTTTCTCAGCTAATAAATAAACCAAAATCAAGAGAAAATAAAAAGAAAATTCGAATTGAAGGGATCAAAAAACCCAGTAAGATGGAAATTAACTTTGGGCTTTTGTTCTCCACACTGTTGAAAACAACCATTTTCTGGGCAAAGAAAAAGAAAATAAGCTCATAAATATCAAAGCAAACAAAGAAAAGTGAGAAAAATCAATAAATAAAGCTATTCAACTTCGTCATGTTCCAAGGCAATGGAATCACATCTCAGAGAAAAAAAAGGAACCAAAAGAGAGTTTTAAGGGGGACGATTCAAACCTTGCAAGCAAGGCATATAATAAGAGAATTTAGCCTAATCCATGATTCATCAATAATATGGGTTTGTAGGTTTAATTTCGTCCTCAAGCAATTACACTCCAAGTATCCAACAATATTAATACTAACCAACAATATTAAAACCTGAGTGAGGTGCAAACCATCCCTGCTTTATAGAATGATATAAGATTAAAGTCCAAAAGTTAAGAAAAAAAAATACCTTTCACAAATTTTGGCAGCATGGATGAACGATAACGGAATTGTACCACAATGGTTATATGGGGCCTGAAAATGTAAAAAAACCTTAAATATATTTCAAGAAGTTAAAATCTTAACAAAACAGATATTCCACCACAAACCGATTTAATAACAGGTACTCTATAAAATAGATATTCCAAAATGTTTTGAGCTTTTTCTATGATTCAGATTCTGATATTCAGAAATTTTTACATAATACTAAAAAACATCACAGAGCTAGGGTCTATAAAGTACCAAATAACCCCCCCCCCCCCCCCCCCAAAAAAAAAAGAAAAAAAAAGGCCATCCAAACCAAAACCAATGAAACAACAATTATTTAAGTCAATAATAAACTCGCTCCCCTGAATAAATAATAACCAGAATTGTTAGCCATAACCAGACTGGTCTATAAGTCACGAACCGAAGGGGCCAGAAATCGCACCCACCAAAAAAAAAAAAAAAACCACACTTGTCAGCTATCCATCAACCACACATTACCTCAAAAGCGAAAACAAATATTACAGCATGGAGTTCTTTTATAAAAAAGAATTTGTAAATTAAAGCAAATAAAACAAATAAAAAACAATTTTGGGTCTCAGAGAGGAAGCTCACAGGAACAAATAAGAAAACAAAAAGAGGAATGAAGAAATGGAGGAAAGAAGCTAGTGGAGGAGTCGGAGAGCAAGAGATGCACCCCCTCGATGGAGAGTCAGAGAATTAGAAGAGGTGTTGTGGCCGACGGAGAGTCAGAAGAGACTGGGCTGGCCGCTGGTGCCTGTTGGTGTGGTGGCTGTCGTGACTGGTTAGAAAGGAGAACAAATAGAAGAAGGGGGTTGGGCAGACTTGACTGTCGACTGAAGGGGGATGGGGTTGGGTTTGGGTTTGAGGTTGGGTTTGGGTTTGGGGTTGGATGAGTTTTATTGCGGTGCTAGCTTGTCAATAATATTTTATTATAGACCAAAACTTTTAAAATAGTGTCAATTTAATCTTTAAATCAAATTTTGCATAAAAAAAAAAATTACAACTTAAGATAACAAATTTAGAATTATTATTTTTCACTATTATATTAATATATATTTATTTAAAAATAAATAAAACTTCTAAACTTTTTAAGAATAAAATAGAATTATTATTTTTGTCTTTGGATTTCAAAATTCAGCTAAAATTAGGGAAAAAATTGACACTTTAGTTTCCTTCTTAATATTTTTAAAATTTTTATTTTTTTCTAATAAATATATTTTAGTATAATAGCAAAAAATAATAATTTTGAATCTATCATGATTTTAATTCCTTTCTTTATTCGTATTTTATTAAAATTTATTTTCTCTATACTTTTATATTTTGATCAAAGAATATAAAATTAAATTATATTACGAAAAAAACTAGATTTTTTTAAATGAAAAAGAAATAAAGCACACCCAAATAATATTTTAATACTTAATTAAACAAAAATAATTAATAATTTAAAAAATATTTTTGTAAATTATTATTAGTATAATTTGAAACTCTTTAAAATTATACCAACCATGAATAATACATTCAAGATCACTTAGCAAATGAGCATGATTCTCTTACTGTTTAAGTTTAAAATTACAATTAGAATCTAATCTTTATTAATTAAGTCCTTTAGTATTTAAGTGAGTCTAAGTATACTTTTAGTCCCAAACCTTTTATTTAGGTTTGGCTTTGATCTTTAATTTTTAAATTATTCTATTATAGTTCAAAACCTTTTAAAATTGTGCCAATTTGGTCCTTTCATCAAATTTTGCATAAAAATTAAAAAATTTACAACTTAAGATAATAAATCTAAAATTATTATTTTTTCCTTAAAGCTAAAATATATTTATTAGAAAATAAATAAAATTTTAAAAATTTTATGAATGAAATAGAACTATTATTTTTTCCTTGGATTTAAAAATTCGGCTAAAAATTAAGAGCAATGATACTTTAGTTTCTTTCTTAATAATTTTAAAAATTTTATTTTGTTTCTAATAAATACATTTTAGTATGATAGCAAAAAGCAATAATTTTGGATCCATCATGATTTTATTTTGTTTCTTTATTCTTATTTTATCAAAATATATTTCCCTATATTTATAAATTTCGATCAAAGAATATAAATTCAAATAATATTATGAATAAAGCTAGAATTTCTTTAAAAACAAGGAAAGAAATGAAATATATCAAAAAATGTTTTAATACTTAATTAAACAAAAGTAAATAATAGTTAATAATTTTAGAAAGTAATTTTTGTAAATTATTACTAGTATAATTTGAAACTTTCTAAAATTATGCAAATGTTACACAAAAAACTTATTTATTATTATAATCTCTTGAGAAAATATTTTATTATAAGAATTCATTCAATATCACTTAGTAAATGAGTATGATTTACTAACTATTTAAGGTTAAAATTATAGCTAAAATTAAAACTTAATTAATTAAAACTTTAAGTGCATTGCTAGTCCCAAACCTTTTAGTTAGGTATCACTTTGATCTTTTATTTTTAAATTATTCTATTATAGTCTAAAACCTTATAAAACGGTGCCAATTTGGTTCTTTAATCAAATTTTGCATAAAAAAAAAGTTATAGCTTAAGATAATAAATCTAGAATTATCATTCTTTGCTATCGTACTAAAATATATTTATTAAAAAATAAATAAAAACTTTTAAAATTTTAAAGAATGAAAGAGAACTATCATTTTTGTCCTTGGATTTCAAAATTCAACTGAAAATTATGGAAAATAATACTATAGTTTCCTTCTTAACAATTTAAAATTTTTTTCTTTCTAATAAAAAAATTTTAATATGATAACAAAAAGTAATAATTTTGGGTCCATCATGATTTTATTTCGTTTCATTATTCTTATTTTATCAAAATTTATTTCTCCTATGTTTATAAATTTTGATCCAAGAATATAAAATTAAATTATCTTACGAATAAAGCTAGAATTAAAAAAAAAAGAAGAAATGAAACATATTCAAATAAGGTTTTAATACTTAATTAAATAGAAGCAAATAATAATTAATAATTTTAGAAAGTAATTTATCTATATTATTACTAGCATAATTTGAAGCTCTCTAAAATTATGTCAATGCAATACAACAACTTATTTTACTATTATAATCTCTTGAGAAAATATTTTATCATAAATAATTCATTCAATATCACTTAGCAAATAAGTATAATTCCTTTACCATTTAAGTTTAAAATTATAGGTAGAATTGAAATCATTTTATTAATTAAGTCCTTTAGTATTTAGGTTGGTTTTAAGTGCATTGTTAGTGCAAAACCTTTTATTTAGGTTTCACTTTATCGTGAATTTTTAAATTATTTTATTATAGTTTAAAGTCTTTTAAAATGGTGCCAATTTGGTCTTTTAATCAAATTTTGTGTAAAAATAAGAAAAAAATTATAACTTAAGATAATAGATCTAAAATTATTACTTATTACTATCATACTAAAATATATTTATTAGAAAATAAAAAAAACTTTTAAATTTCTAAGAATGAAATAGAACTATCATTTTTGTCCTTGGATTTAAAAATTCAGTTGAAAATTAGGAAAAATGATACTTTAGTTTTCTTCTTAGTAATTTTAAAATTTTTATTTTCTTTCTAATAAATACAATTATGTATGATAGTAAAAAGTAATAATTTTGAATCCATCATGTTTTTATTTCCTTTCTTTATTCTTATTTTATCAAATTTTATTTCCCCTATGTTTATAAATTTTGACAGATGATATAAATTATATTATATTATGAAATAAAGCTATAATTTAAAAAAAAAAAAAGGAGAGATGAAATATGCCCAAATAATATTTTAATACTTAATTAAACATAAGTAAATACTAACTACTAATTTTAGAATTTTTTTTTTGTAAATTATTACTAGTATAATTCCAAATTCTTTAAAATTATGCCAACCTAACACAACAAACTTATTTATTACTAAAATCTCTTGAGACAATATTTTATTATAAGTAATTCATTCAAAATCACTTAGCAAATAAGTATGATTCCCTTAAATCATTTGGTATATACAAGCTTTTTTTGAAAAAATAAATATCAACTATTTGAAAGTCAAAATTATATTGGTATGTTTCATCCCTTTTTTTTCTTTGGTTAAAAGTAATTTCAAACTTTATTTTTAATTAGATTTAATTTTATATTTTTTTTATCAAAATTTGTAAATAAAATTAAAAAAAATAGAATTGATAATGGATCTAGAATTATTACTTTTTACTATCCTAGCAAAAAAATTTCTAGGTGAAAATTTTTTCTAAATGCCACCAATATATTGGGATATTTATTTGAATTTTCAATACAAAAAAAAGACTATTTTTTTAATTCATAACAAGGGGTTAAAAATAAAATGAAAAATAAAAATTTTAACAAAAAAAACTTTTTTGTACAAAATGATAAATAAAAGAAATAAATAAAGTTATGCATACTCATGCATGGATATTATGGTTCATTATTTGCATCTCATGTGCATCACTGGATTATGAAAAAATAAATATAAGCCTCCGAAAATGAGATTTTAAAAAAATTCGAGTAATGATTTCTAAAAATCCTCAAGTAAAAAATTTTTTTATAACATTATCAATAAATTAGAATATTTTGAGAATTTTTCAATAATAAAGTTCTAATTTATTTTTCAAATAAAAATAATTGTTATAATGGTTTTGTATCCGCCCGATAAATTTGAAAAAAAAAGGAGTCGCCATCAATCTTTTTTAGTTAGGTGAGATTGGTTACCTATTAAAACATATTTTTTTAATAAAATCTTAAAATTGATTAAAATTTGTTAAAAGGGTAAGTTTAAGGTTTGTGAACCAAGCTGGGTCCGAGAGTCAATTACGTGTGGGAAATGATTAGCATCCCTACAGTGTTCATTTAAAACGATACCAATTAATTACATGTTATCCATTAATTTCGATAAAAATAGTCTTATTTTCAATGTTTAAAAATAATTTTCTTAATTTCTTTTGTTTATTGAAATTTTGATTTTTTTAATACCTTTTATTATTTATTGTTTCATTTTTTATTCAAGAAAAATAAATTAGAACCTTTTTATTGAAATAATTCTTAAAATGTTATAGTACGTTAATAACATTAGAAGAATTTTTTTCTCACTTAAAGATTTCTTAAATATCACTTCTCGGAATACTTTAAAATCTTATCCTCGGAGATTCAAATTTATTTTTCGTAAAAAACATGTTGTGCATGTAATGCAAAAAATGCTAATATGTTAATGCACATATTTTATTATTGATTTTTATTATCTTTTTATTATTTATTTAAGTTTTTGAAGAAAAGAGAAATTTTTATTATATTGAAGATTTTCTATAAATATTTCAATACACTGGTAATATTTAAAAAAATCCTCACCTAGGGATTTCTTAAAGCTTCTCTACTCGAAATACTCTTAGAATCCCATCATCGGATAAAATTTTTTTTCCTTATTTTTTTATCACCTTATTTTTAATTTATTAGTTAATTTTACTTTTTAATTAAAAAATTTTTTTTATTATATTGAAAACTTTTTATAAATACTCCAATACACTGGTAGTACTTAAAAAAAAAATTTCACCTAAAGATTTCGTAGGTAGCACTGCTTGGATTACTTTTGAATCTCATCATCAGATAAAATTTTTTTTTCTTATATTTTTTATTATTTTTAAATTTATTATTTTATTTAAAAAAACAAAAGTTATCAAAAATTTTAATTATGTATTTCATTATTTGTTTATTATTTCAACAAAAATTTATTCTAACAATTTAAACTTTTTAATATGCATAAATACTAATAATAAAATTTAAAATAATCAAAATAAAAAAAATTACCTAAACTGGATCGATCAACGGTCCAATCAATATTGGTCTAAATCGGTTTGATCGGTTCATTAGTTCAGCACCGGTCTGGGCTAGTTTAGCGAGACTGATTAGGAGTTAAAAGGAGAATGGGTCATCGGGTCAGTACGTGGATCCCGGGTAGACACATGGATCCTCTAGGATTAAACGATGTCGTTTTGCTTCTTACCTAAATGACGTCGTTTTGACAGCCTATTTAAAGGCCAAATCAATTTTTTTTATTTTTTTCTTTTTTTTCTTTTTTTTTCTCTCTCTTTCTTTTGGACACTCTCCCTCTTTCTTTAGAAACCCAAAAATTAATGACTATTACATCGTGCTGACGGCCGTCGATGGTCATTGACCGTCATTCGTCGATCATTGAAAAATCTTAAAACTCACCAAATGAATGTTCATAGCCTCCTGAGTCCATATCAAAACTTATTTTTAAGAAAAAAAAGGCTCTAATCAACAAAGATCTGGCTTGGATAGTTCAACCAAATTAGTTTTTTCTTATTTTTGTGGTTTTTTTTTACTGGCTCTATGGTACCCGTTCTAGGGATTGTTTGTTTTATTTGTGTTTTGGTGTTTGATTCTTCTTTTTTCATAGAAATTTTTTTTGCAGTCTGGCAGTGAGTGTTTTTTTTTTTTTTTTTACAGAGTTTATTCCTCCTTTTTGTTGTCGGCTTCATTGCTCTATTTGTAAAGCAAAAAATAAAAGACCAAAATCTAAAAAAAATCAAGATTTTGGTGGCCTAGGATTAAGGTAGCCATCGGTTGTCGGTGGCTATCAGAACTGCTGACAGTGCAGCTACAGGCAGCTGTCAAAACAATTAGTAGTGTGACTGTCGGTGATCGATAGAAAAGCTATAAGAAAAAGAAAAAATAATAATAAATAATAAATAATAATAAATAAAATAGTATCTACAGCCTCTTTGCCTATTTATGAGAATCAAGAATAAGGTAAAGACAAACAGACAACCATTTTGTTCGGAAAGAAAAAATATTGAGCATAAAATCCTTTTTTTTTTTTAAATTTAGAAAGCTCTTCTAATTAGATGCTCAATTTGTTACTTTTTTTTTTTGAAAATTTAAAAGGTCTCATTTTCAGCAGAGGCTTGATGAATTTTGAAAATATAAGTGTTCTTCTCAAAGGACTTACAAATTTTGATAATGAAAGCTCTTCTAAGCAGAGGCTCAACAACTTTAAAGATTCATCTTAAAAAATTTTTAAAAATTCATCTTGAAAAAACTCATCTAAGCAGAGACTCAACAACTTTAAAAATAAATCTTGGAAAAGCTCATCTAAGTAAAGGCTTAACAACTTTAAAGATTTTATCTTGGAAAAGGCTCCTCTAAGTAGAAGCTCAACAACTTTAAAAAAATTCATCTTTTTTTTGAAACTGATTTTTCATCGTTAAACAAGCAAATTTCTCTCTTTTAACATCTCTTATTTGATTATTATCTTTACCTGAAGATCAAAATCTTATTTTTCATTAGGAAAAGTCCCCATCTTTGTTATAATTGCTCATGGATGCATGTACTGAGTGCTCTAAATGCAATGCATGTAATGCAATCAAAATTATTCATTTCTAATTATGGTAAAAAGGCTCTCGAAATTTTTCACCTTTTGCTTCTTTCATCAAAATATAACCAATCTATTTTTATCTTCTGACCATTGTATTCTTCATTAACAACAAATTTTTTTTCTAAAAATCTACAACATGCGTTTCTCATCCTTTTTTTATCTGCCTTTGTCAACTTTTAAAAAGTAATACTGAGATCTTTTGAGTTTGTTTTTTTATTATTTTAAGTTCGAGACAAACAAAATGCGATTATGTGTTTTTCCTATTCATTTGTAAGGTAAACAAAGATATCGAATAAGATAAAAGAATGGATAGGTGTTATTTCTAAAGAAAAGAAAACATATTTTGTTAAACTGATAATAAGTGCATGGCAACAAAAGTGTTTGAGTCGAAACAAAAGTGCCCAAATAATGATCATGAGATAATCATGAACAAAATATTCCTAGATTCTTTTTCTAAAACTAAATAAAAGAATTTCTTTGATTCTTCAAAGCTCATCAAATTACACTTGCCCCCTATATTGTAAGTACATCAAAGCCACCTTTTCAGGTTTTTAACTTAGATGAGTCATTATTTTCATTTGTTTGACTTTTTTTTCATTTTTTTCATTTTCTTTTTTTTTAAGCAAAATATTTCTATACAGCATCTGAATTTATCAGAGTAGGTAAATCACTTTCGTTCATTTCTACCAAAATCAATGCCCCACAAGAAAATGCCGTTTTCACCATATACGGGCCCTCCTAATTTGGTGTCCATTTTTTTCAATTGTCATGTTGATTTGGAAGGATCTTTTTTAGCATTAAGTCTCCTTCCCCAAAGCGACAAGGGTATATTTTCTTATCATGTGCTTTCATCATTCTTTTATGATATAATTGCTCATGGTAAAGCACTGTAAGTCTTTTCTCTTCAATGAGATTTAACTATTCATAATGATTTAAAACCCATTATGCATCTTCTAGCTCTACTTCCATTAGAACTCTCAATGAGAAAATTTCTACTTCGATTGACAGCACAGCTTCCATTCTATAAACTAAAGAAAATGGGGTAGCTTCAGTAGATGTTTGAACTAATATTCTATAAGTATGCAAGGTAAAAGGTAACTTCTTGTGTCAATCTTTGTAAGTATCAATCATTTTCTCCAAGATTCTTTTGATATTCTTGTTTATAGTTTCTATGCCCCCTTCATTTTTGGATGATACGATGCAAAATTAGAATGATGGATCTTGAACTGAGTGTACACTTCATTCATCATTTTGCTGTTCAAGTTTTTGACATTATTAAAAATAATTATCTTTGAAAGCCCATATCTACATATTATCTCTTTTCTATGAATTTGCATACCACAGATCGGGTCACACTAGCATACGATGTAACTTTAATCCACTTTGTGAAGTAATTAATCATCACAAAGATGAATCTATGTCCATTCAAAGCTTTTGAAGTGATGAGACTGATGACATCCATTCCTTAGATAGAAAATGGCCATAGAAGAGCCATAATGTACAATACTGATAGAGGAGCATGGATCTTGTCAGCATAAATCTAACATTTATGGCATCTTATAACATAATCGATATAGTCACTCTCAATTGTCAACCAATAATAGCAAGCTTTCATGATTTGTCTAGCCATCATATGACCATTTGCATATGCCCCATAAACTCTATCATGTACTTTTTCAATAATCTTTTTCACTTCAGCTACATTTACACACCTTAAGAGCATTTGATCTTTACCCCTTTTATAAAAGACATCTTTATCAAGAAAAAATTCATAGCTAACCTCCTGATAGTCCTTTTATCAATTTCTATTGTATGTTTCGAGTATTGTTGACCCTTAATATATTGTATAATGTCATGATATCATAGTTTCCTATCAACTTATTCTTCAACATCTGAGCAATATACTGGTACATCCTTCACATCCAGCATGATGGGTTGGATCTCAGTATTTGCATTTATTTTGATCATTGCAGTTAAAGTGGCTAGTACATTAGCAATTTGGTTCTCCTTTTTAGATAGATGCTCAAATTAAATTTTTTTAAATTGCTTGACCAACTTACAAATGTATTTATGATACCAAATTAACTTGAAATCTCTTGTTTTCCATTCACCTCATAATTGATAAATAACTAGAGCTGAACTCCAAACACATTTAACACTTTGATTTTTTTTAATTGCTGCTTACAAACCCATAACACAGGCCTCGTATTCAGCTACATTGTTTGTGCAATTGAAATTCAACAAGACTGTGTGGGATAATAATGCCATCAGGAGATATCAAAATTGCTCCAATACCATGACCTAAAGCGTTAACAACTCTATCAAAATACATTCTCAAAAACTTTTTAATCGGTTCATTTTCTTCAATGGCCATCACAACTTCATCAAGAAAATCCAATTTCATTGGCTCATAATCTTCAACTGCATGATCGACAAGGAATTTGGCTATTGCACTCTCTTTAATAGCCTTTTGAGTTACATAAATAATATCATATTCTGAAAGCATAACTTGCCATTACGCTATTCTTCCTATCAATGAAGGCTTTTCGAAGATATACTTAATAGGATCCAACTTTGTTATGAGCCAAATAGTGTGATAAAGCATGTATTGCCTGAGCCTTCAAGCTATCCAGGTCAATGCACAACATATCTTCTTTAATGGTGAATACTTGAACTCATAATCAGTGAATTTCTTACTCAAGTAGTAGATTGCTCATTTTTTTATTATTTTCATCTATTTACCCCAACATACATCCTATTAAATTTTCATGCACTGTTTAGTATAAAATCAAAGGTCTCACAGAACGGACGATACCAATATAGGTGGATTTGATAAGTATTATTTGATTTTGTCAAAAGCTTATTAGCATTCATCATTCCATTCTCCTAGATCATTTTTTCTAAGAAGCTTGAAAATAGGATTGCACTTGTAGGTGAGTTAAGAAATAAAGCGAGCAATAGAATTCAATCTTCCCATAAAGCCTTACACCTTTTTCGGGGTACAAGAAGGGGATAAGTTTTGAAAAGCCTATATTTTATCTGGATCAACTTCGATTCCTCTTTCACTGACCATAAAGCCCAATAGTTTTCCTAATTTAGCATCAAATGTACACTTGGTAGGATTTGACTTTAACTAAAATCTTCTTAACCTATCAAACAACTTCTTGAGATTGACTATATGATCTTTTCCTTCATAAGATTTTACAATCATATCATCATAAATACTTCTATCTCTTTATGCATCATGTTATGAAAGAGAGTCACCAAGGCCTTTTATAAATGGCATCAATATTTTTCAACCCGAAAGGCATGACTTTGTAACAAAACATCCCCTATATGGTCACAAATGTTATTTTTTCCATATCATCTTGAGCCATCTTAATTTGATTGTAGCTTAAAAAGCCATCCATAAAGGAAAATGTGAAATGTCTAGTAATATTATCCACTAAGGTATCGATATGGGGCAAAGAAAAGTTATTCTTAGGACTTGTCCTATTTAGGTCTCGATAATCGATACACATTCTCATCTTTTTATCTTTTTTAAAAACTGGCACTATGTTGGTTACCCATTCAAGATATTTTGCCACCTCTAAAAATTTGACATCAAATTGTTTTTTCACTTCTTCTTTAATTTTTAGCAACATCTCTGGCTTTATGCTCCTTAGCTTTTGCTATACTGGCTTACATTCCAGTTTCAAAGGTAACTTGTGTTCTACAATATTAGTGCTGAGTCATGATAGATCTTGATAAGACCATGCGAACACATTTATATATTCTCAAAATAGTTCTTCTAGTTTTTACCTTTTAACTAGTAAAAGGGATGTGCCAACTTTGACCTCTCTTCTATTTTTATCGTCCCTCAAATTTACTAATTCATTAATTTCTTGATGGGGCTCTATTGGCTTATCTTCATATTCTATTAATTTTAATAAATCAAGAGGTAACATGTAAGTATCTAAATCTTTTTCATTATCAAGTTCGTCAACATGAATTAAGTTTTTGAAATCAAATCCGAGATTATTGTCATGATTATTTTCATGTTCATTATTTGAGACTTTGCAAAAGATAAAATGAAAAAAACATTAGCACAAAAAAATGAAATGGTAAAAAAATAATTAAGGCAGAATGAAAAGGAAAATGATTCGAATGAGTGAAAGTGAAAACAAACAGAAAAAATACGGATGCATCTTCTAAGTCTTTTATTAAAACAACAAACATAAATAAGTCATAAAAGATCTCTTAATGCTCATAAAAAGCAATTAGGGATTTAAAGTTCTATAATACATTACTTTTCAAAAGTCTTAAAGACAACAGGTAGCTCTATAACTTTTCAATTATCTACCTCAAAATTTAGAGGACAATGGTGCATGAACAGCTCTTCATTTTGACTCTTCTTTTCTCTGTCATCCATAATTTGAATGGCTAGCTCTAAAAACTTTTTCACAAATTCTTCATTCAGGGTTTCAAGTGAATTTGGATAGATACATCCTCTCGAACGGAAAGAATCATAGAGGTAAAGAATGACCATAGGCTCTGACTCTGGCTCTGGCTCTGGCTCATATCCTCTGAGATTAGCCATTCTCTTTTCTTTTTATTTCATTCACTATTTTCATTCTATCTCATCTTGTCAGTTTATAACCCAAATCGAATCTATCTATTTTTTCATATATTGCTGGTAGCTTCATGATTCATTGTAGATTCTTTTCAAGTCTAGCTTTAGATTGTCATACCATCCTAGTAAACTATTTGATGACCATTTTAATAGTCGTAGATAGATGTAGTGAATATAATTTAGATCCTTCAGCCACATATGTTGTATTGATAATTTTTAAAAATCTGTAAGAGTACTCCAGGGCTTCATCAGCTGCTTTCACATAAGAAGTATTTATTAGTTGAGTTACTAGTAAATCTTTTTCCCTTACCACACATGTCAATTTTTCATCAATAATGAATTTGACTTTTTGATGTAATAAAGATGGAACAACACCTGCCATATGAATCCACGGCCTACCCAACAAGCAATTATATGAGAGAGAGACATCCATAACTTAAAATTTCATATTGAAATTGCATGGGCCAATCTATAATGGCATTTTTATGTCTCTCAATATCTCTCTTTGGGTCTTATCGAAAGCTCAAACTATTATATGACTAGGTTTCATGTAAGATTCATTAATAGATAGTTTTGTCAAAGTAGTCATAGGCATAACATTGATGGATAAGCCATTATATGACTTTTGCATTTTACAGTAATGTGGAGAGTCTTAGTGCTTTCTCGACTCTCAAGAAATTTTTTTCATCACTGAAAGAGATGTAGTTTGAGATTGTCAGATTACCAATAAGCTATTTCACATATTCAACAAAGACATTATGGGATATATATGCTTGATTAAATACCTTCAGTAAAGCATTAAGATGTGACTATGAGCTAAGCAATAATGATAATAGTAAAATTCTAGCTGGCATCTTGTTCAGCTATTCTACCATGCTATACTCGTTATATTTTATTAGCTTTAAAAATTCATAAGCTTCACTTTTAGAGACTGGCTTATGACATTCTTTATCTGGGACTACAATAGGATTATTCTTACTTTTTTTTTCTTCTCTCACTTTTGCTTTCTCTTTTCTAGCTTTCTCTAAAGCTTCTGAAGTATAACACCTCTCACTTCAAGTTATACCTCCTACACCCATTATGTTTGCAATATCTAAATTAACTACAACATCACAATTATACTTTCATGGTACAACTTTATCATTCTAGTATAAAAAAGGGCTAGAAACTTTAATTGTCACTATTAGTCAGAAGATGGGCTTTTCTAGCCTTGATGTCGACTTCTCATCATAATAAATTGTTATTGGTCTATTTGCAAACTTATTATTTGAATCAATGGTAAATACTTCAGCTTTCATTAACTCTTTTCTGTCTTTATAAAACTCTATCTGACCCATATCTATCAATTTCTGCATCTCTTAACGAAATTGGTTACAACTCTTGATAGAATACCCTAAAGTACCTTTATGATAATTATAGCTCTCGATTGAGTTAATAATTTTAGAGTAATTTTAAGGTTCTATTAACTTTAACATATCAGCCTTAACCAAGGCTTCAAACACCTTAGCTATCAGAGTTTTAACTTCATCTATCTTTTCCTTCATATGACTTGTTTGCCCTTCAATTAAGGCATTTATTGATGGTCTACTATGGTTCAGTAGAGGGTTCCCATTAACATTTGGAGTCTCACATTGGCTAATATCAAAATTTAACACCTATTCATTGATTAACCTTGTACTTTGCATTTTAAGATAGTACAATTTTCAGTAGAATGACTCGAGTTTTCATAATGATAATCACAATACACATTGAGATCATACCATTTGGGAAACAGAGGTTTCAAAGGTTTCATAATAACAAGGGCTAATAAATATTTCTTAACAAGTCAGAGATACAAATTCATGTATGTCATAAGTATAGGATCAAAAGTGGTTTTTTCTTGGGTAGTTTTCAGGGTTTTCGAACCACTACTTGGATTAGGCCTCCATTGTGGTCTGGTGGGTGCAGTAGAATGGTTGTAGGTGGGTGTCTGAATGGATGGCTGAAAATGAGATGGATAAGTTAGTTGTGGTAGTGGTTGGTATTGCTGATATGGATGAAGAATGAATGTAATATTATTTATGGAAGGGTAATGGATTTGATACACTGGTGCGGGATATGAGGTGAAGCCTCTGAATTGTTACCCCACATAGTTCACTACTTGGGCTTCATTTTTTTTCTTTTTTGGTGCATCACCTCTCTTTACGCCACTTGTTTCTCCTACATCGTGCTTGCCATTTTTTATAGCATTTTCAATAATCTCATCTGATATCACTATATCTGTAAAATTTTTGGTTGCATTGTCCATCAATCTTTTATAGTACAGTGCTTTCAAGGTATTTACAAACAAGACAATTGTTTCCTTCTTAGTGAGAAAAGTTGTACTTGTGCGGCCTTATCTCTCCATCTTTGTGCATATTCTTTAAAGCTCTCAGTTACTTTTTTTTTCTATACTCTGTAAAGATAAACGATCTAGAGCTAGATCCATGACATGTTAATATTGTGTAAGGAATGCCCTTATGAGCTCTTGCTAGAAATGAATGCAAGTCATGTCTAGTTAAACATGCCATCTGGCTGCAGATCCTATAAAGTTATCCTAAAATACGTGCATTAACAACTTTTCATCATGAGCATGTGTTGTCATCTTACGACAATACATGATGACATGAGTCATTGGGCATTTTAGCTTAAAGATTTGGAATAAACCAAGAGAGGGTTTAAATTGGTTTTAATGAAATTTTCAAAAACAATATTCAATAAGCATAAATTTTGTTAAACAATTAAACACAATAATTGAAAGTAAATAAGAGATAAGGTTAGAGAATTTGACACCAAGATTTATAGAGGTTCGATCCTTCTTTAGGCACCTACGTCTTCTCTCTTAGCCTATCTTGTCAAGGAGTTTAATCCACTATGATTTGAAGATTACAACCAAGCTTCTCAAAGCTTTGTAAACTCAACAATATACACTCTTAAGGGTTATCCTCCCTTTTAAGCTTACAAACTTAAAATACATAATTTTTAAAGTATTTTACAAACTCTAAGAACCTCTCAAAGGTTAGGTGTTTGCTAATTTAAAGTACACAACAGTTTGGATAAAAAAATAGAGAAAAACTAATATGAATTCTGCACTTTTTTGACTTAGAATAGCTTTGAATGCTTGAGCAAATTGGTAAGTGATAGCAATAAATTTTCTTGGCTCTGGTTTTTTTTGGTCTATAGTTGAATGCTTGATTTATAGGTAGAAAGAAGTTAAGAGCCATTGGAATGCATTTAATGCTTCAAACCTGCAGAAATTTCAGACAAAAAATAATCGTTGAGAGTTTCTGACCTTTAGAGGATCGATCCCCTCTTTTAAGGGATATATAGGTTCAGGTTGGAGGAAGCATGATTTTGTGCTTGAAAAGTTTTACCCGATCGATCCCTTCATTCAAGGGATTAATCCATTCTTTAGGTGATCGATCCTCTATATGAGGGATCGATCCTTTTTTGGATTTACAAACTTGGGGAGCATTTTATTTGAGCAACCGATTAATCTCTTGAAGAGGGGATCGATCCCTTACCTTAGGTGATCGATCCCCTATGTGAGGGGATCGATCCCTTTTCTGGAAAATATCACGATGAAAACTTTATGTATGAAAAAATGATCAATCCTTTGAATGAAGGGATCAATCTGGTCAATTTGAAACCCCTGCCAATCGATCCCTATAGGGAGGGGATCGATTGGTTTTTGCCAAAACATGAAGAATTTCAGTTTTGAAAGAAGACAAGATCAATCCATTTTGCTAGGGGATCGATCTGGTAAGGAAGGGATCGATCCCTTCCCTTAGAGGATTGATTCCTTCTATCAAAACTTGCACTTTTTAGGTTTTATTTCGAGAATTTGACTTGTTTTGGTTCTTAAATGTATTTTGGCAAGATAGAAAGGGTGAAAAAATGTTCAATTTAAGCTTAGAAAAGATTGATTCAAGTTAGACAAATTTTTGTTTTATCAAATCAAAACTCATGATCAATTCAAGGCCAATAATCTCTTCCTTTTTGATATAACAAAACCAAATAAAAAATTTGCATGAAAAACATTTTTCCTTTTGAAAAACAAGTTCCCCTTGAATTTATGAAAAGCAAACTCTCTCTGAATAACAATATAACTCCCCATGAATTTAAGCATAAGTTTAAAGGCAACTAGGTAAAACCAATATCACCAAAACTATCAAAGTATTTGGATCATTAAAGCATCATCAAGGCAATTTTTCATACCAATATTTCTCCCCTTTTTTGTCATAGTAAAAAGAATAAAGTATATCAAAATGAGGGTACAATCAATTCAAGGCCACTCAAGTTCATATCAATCATCAAATAACACATCAAATGCCACAATACCATAAGCAATATGAGAATGAAAGAGAAACTGCATTAATATAAATATCAAGTACCAAAGTTTACAAACCATAATGCAAAGTTTGCAAAGAAAGATTTACAAAATACAAAGATGTGGGAAAACATAAGAGATGGCACTAGTATAGTTCATTGAGGTGGAAGTGAAGAATGGAGAGACTAATGAGAATGAAGAGAATGAGAAGAAGGCTACCCCATGAACGGAGGTGTAGACCTCATTTGCTCAATGTCAGCACAAATATGGCGAACTTGTGCTACTAGCTCATTTTGAATTCCCTCCATAGTTTCCAATCTAGTGTTCATATTACCAACCATTGAATGCAAGCTGTTCATCTAAAGTAAAAGCATCTCTAAGGCACCTTAAGTGTTAAATGGTGGGGTAAAGGGTTCATCTTAAGGTATAGGCATATCTAACAGTCTTTGTTTTTCCTCATCTTCTTAGACAGCCCCAATATCACCATTTTTAACCTATAATCCAGCAGCATTTTGAACATACCCTATGCGATACAGTGTAGGAGCCCTTAGAACACTAAATGGGTCATTGAATACCATCTGCTTGTCTCCTCTAGTATTCACCTCCAAATGCCTTAATAGATTACTTATGGCATGCCTATAAACTAAGGTATAATCCGTATTTTGAACTATTCTCATCATATCATAAAAAATGAAGTGCATCAAATTTGGTTTATATTTATGCTTGATTTTATACATCCACCAATAATCTTGCTTTCTAATAGTGGAGTATTGTGTGTCAAAGGATGCTAAAACATGAGTAACAATGAGGTGTAGCAACCTATCATGCATGGATAACCTAGAGGCTTAGATGGGAGTAACTTATAGATTGTGATTGCTAAAGATGTCTTGAGTAAGTGGCACCACATCACATTTAGTGTTTGTTTCCCCCTCATCATCTAACTAAAAAGCTCCGCTAGCACTTGTTTTGTAACTAATATTTCCTTCTCTATCATATAAGTTTTGAATTTATCAAGGTAATGCTTATTTGTTCCTTCAATTTGGACATAGCTAACATTACTAAAAAAAACTCTCACTAAATTTTCAAATAGTAAACCTTCCATGCATAAATAATTTAACCAACCAAATTACTCAAAAGCATGCAAATAAGGAAACTCTATGGATTGAAGGAATGCTAACGAGATTACCCTTTCAGGCTTTACTTCGTGGTGTGAAAAATAAGTCTCATACCAGTCCTTTGTATCTGGATTGTTGAAATTTTGATTAAAAGAAGGCTTCATTCTTGAGGGATTTTTTTTGCTGGTAGTGACTTTGATTTTTGGTGCCATGTTGGAGTGAAATCAAGATGGGTATGAAATTTTATGGGATTTGATGGGTTTCAAGGAGAAATTTTGACTTGAAATCAAGTTGAAGCGAGGAAATTTACAAAAGATGTTGCTAAAAATGATCAATTTCGGATGAGAAATGAGTAGGAGTGTTTAGAGTTTAGAGAGGATGAGTTTGGAAAGAAGATGAATAGGAGAGAAAAGTTGAAATAATCAGTCAAATTAAGGGAGACCTGAGTTTATCAGACCAAAAAGACACAACCCGATCGATCGACTGAAATAAGGGATCGATCAATTTTGGTTCTTTGCATGGAACTGATCGATTGGTTTTGAAGGGGATCAATTGATTTTACACATTTCAAACTTCTTATAGCTACTTGTTGAATACCTGATTGATCCTGTCCAAAAGGGATCGATCGGTTTTGCATGGGTTCAACTAAAATTGGCTACTGCCTATACATCCGATCGATCCTGTCCTTATGTTTTCCCTTTAATTTAGCTATGGGGTAAAGAACCAATCGATCCATTCCAAAGGGGATCGATTAGTATTTGCTATAGCATTTTTTTTAAATAAAAGATTTAAAAAACCATGCAATATGATCATTCAAACATGCATTTTACAATTATGCACAAACCAAAGAAAAATTTAGAAACCACACATTTGATCAATCAAAAGTGCACTATTCATCATAACATCAAAAAATTTACTTCAAAGAATATTCATCATGCTAAGTTCACCTCTAATTGCATAAAATCTATGTGTCAAGAGGTTTTGTGAAGATATCAGCTAGTTGATGCAAGGTATCAACATATTCAAGCATAATATCACTCTTTTGAATATGATCTCTAATAAAAGGATGCCTAATTTCAAGATGTTTGGTTCAAGAGTGTTGAATTAGATTTTTAGTGAGATTAATGGCACTAGTATTGTCACATTTAATGGGAATATGATCCATGGTTATTCCAAAATCCTCTAATTGTTGCTTAATCCACAAAACCTTAGCACAATAACTTCTGGCTGCCACATATTTGGCTTCGATTGTAGATTGAGCAACACTATTTTGTTTCTTGAAAAACCATGATATGAGCATATTTCTAAACAATTGACAAGTACCAGATGTGCTTTTTCTATCTATTTTGCATCCACCAAAATCCGTATCAGAATAGGCATGTAAAGCAAAATATGAGCCTTTTAGATACCATAATCCTAAATTAAGGGTGTCTTTAAGGTACCTAAAAATTTTTTTGACAACAAATAAATATGATTCTCTAGGTGAAGATTGAAATCTAACACATAAACATACACTAAACATAATATCGGGTCTACTAGTAATAAGATATAGCAATGAATAAATCATAGACCTATAAAGTTTAGAGTCAACACATTTACCTCCTTCACCATTGTCAAGTTTTATTGAAGTGCTCGTTGGTGTTAAGCAAGGCTTTGATTCTTTCAATCCAAACCTTATGAGCAAATCCTTGATGCATTTGGCTTGATTGATGAAGGTACCATCTTTTGTTTGCTTTACTTGTAATCTTAAGAAGAATGTGAATTCTCCTATCATGCTTATTTCAAATTCACCTTGCATAATCTTAGCAAATTCTTGACAAAGAATTTTAGTAGTTACACCGAATATAATATCATAAACATAAATTTGTACTATGAGAATGTCATTTCCTTTTGTTTTAATAAAAAAGTGTAGTATCAACCTTCCCTCTATTAAAACTATTTTTTACTAAAAGATTTGACAATCTTTCATACCAAGCTCTAGGAGCTTGTTTTAAACCATATAATGCTTTTGTTAATTTATAAACATGATTTGGAAATTTTGGATTTTCAAAACTAGGAGGTTGCTCTACATACACTTTTTCATTTATAAAACCATTAAGAAATACACTCTTGACATCCATTTGAAAAAGCTTGAAAATTTTAAAACAGGCAAATGCAAGCAACATTCTTATGGCCTCTAATGCAACCAGGGCATAGGTTTCATCATAATCAAGTCTCTCTTCTTGACTATATCTTTGAGCTACTAATCTAGTTTTATTCCAATAACATTCCCATGCTCATCAATTTTATTCCTAAAAACCTATTTTGTGCCTATAGTAGGATGATCACTAGGCCTAGGTATAAAATTCCATACTTGGCTTCTTTCAAATTGGTTTAATTATTCTTGCATGGCTAAAATTCAATGATCATCTCCTAAGGCTTCATCTATAATTTTTGGTTCAATATGAGATAAGAAAGCAACATAATTACATACATTATAAGAGGATCCAGTTTTTACCCTTTGAAATGGATCACCGATAATTTCATTATCTTTGATATACCTCTTTTCTCTAGGATGATTCGGCTCTCTCTCTATGTGTTGTGGCTCCGTTATAAACTCATTATCTTCTTTTTAATTGTTCTCCTCTATGTCATGAGGTGCATTATTGATCCATTCTTGAAGTATACCTACATCATTATCATCAAGAGGCATATTTCTCGAAAGTGGGTTAGACTCATCAAAAATAACATGTATAGATTCTTCAACCACTAGTGTTCTTTTATTAAAAACTTTATAAGCTTTTGAATTCAAAGAATATTCTAGGAAAATTCCTTCATCACTTTTTGCATCAAATTTACCAAGATAATATTTTTCATTGTTCAAAATAAAACATTTGCAACCAAAAGAATGAAAATAACTTATGTTAGGCCTTTTTCCTTTAAAAAGTTCATAAGGAGTTTTCTTCAAAATTGGCCTAGTCATAGCTCTATTTATGATATAACAAGAACTATTTATAGCTTCTGCCCAAAAATATCTAAGTGAATTATTTTCACAAAGCATGGTTCTAGCCATTTCTTTTAAGGTTCTATTTCTCCTTTCTACTACCCTATTTTGTTAAGGAGTTCTAGGAGCAAAAAAATTATGGCGAATACCATTGTCACAACAAAAAACATTAAAGCCAAGATTTTCAAATTCCTTTCCATGATCGCTTCTAATACTAGTAATTGAATAACCTTTTTATTTTGTATTTGTTTGCTAAAAGTGATGAATTTTTCCAAAGCCTCATTCTTTGAATGCAAAAATAGAACCCATGTGAATCTAGTAAACTCATCAATAATAACAAACCCATATTGTTTTTCACCAAGACTCATTATTCTAGTAAGGCCAAAAAGATCAATATGAAGTAGTTGAAGAGGTCTAGAGTTGAAATGCAATTCTTAGGTTTGAAAGAAATTCTTTGATGTTTTCCTTAAGCACATGCATCACAAACCTTATCATTTTCATATTTCAACTTTGACAAACCAACAACCAAATCATTTTGAGAAGGTTTTGAAATTGTATGCATACTTGTATGTCTAAGCCTTCTATTCCAAATCCAACTCTCATTTTCTTTTTGAGCCATAAAATAAATATTTTTAGAGAATAAGTCATCTAAATACACTACATAAATATTTCCTTGACGATGTCCAACATAAACAAGTTTGTTAGTTTTGATATCAATTACTTGACAGCACATGGATTCAAACACAACCATAAATCCTTTATCACACAATTGACTAATGCTAAGTAAATTATGCTTGAGAGCTTTTGCAAGTAAAACATTTTCAATAGTAGTAGAGGAATTGTTACCAATGGAGCCAATCCCTTCAATTTGGCCTTTTGAGTTGTCACTAAATGTAATATCTCCTCCACTTTTAGCTTTCAAGTCCTTAGAAAGAGTTTTGTCTCTGGTCATGTGTTTTAAGCATCTATATCAAGGTACCATGGATTGTTCTTGCTTGAATTGGCTTTGTAGCAATGCTCATCCACTTACAAAAACATAATTAAAATTTTATTTTAGGTACCCAAATTTTCTTGGGTCCTTGAGTGTTAGTACTAACAATTTTTGTGCCTTTTAGAATCCACTTCATTTTAGTAATCTCATCTTGAGATGTGCTAATTCCTTTTGCAATCCACACTCTCTTAATGGGCTTACTACCTCTATAAGTGATTTTCTTTAAGATGCAATATTATATTGAATGACCTAATTTATAACAATGTGCACATATGTTAGATGAATCATTTGGCTTAACAAGGAAATTTTTTAAATGAGTTTCTTTGTTGCCACCATTATAACCTAGTCATTTTTATCAAAGAAAGCTCTCTGTGTTTCAAGCATGTCATTGAACTTTTGATGTCTTATATAAAATCTAGAAAATGAATTATGCAAATTTTTATTTTTCTTAGTCAAGTCATTGACATTCAACTTTAAGAGCTCAATTTTCTTTTCTAAGTCTTCTTTTGCTTTAGTCAATGATTCATTTTTTAGTTTCAATTTAGAGACCATTTTTCTATATTTCATGCTCATATTCTCAAATTCTATGGCTAATTCATCATAAGCATCTTGTAGTTTATTAAATGTGTATGAATTTAAATCACATGGATTAAAGGTTACCTTCGACTCATTAAGAGCAATGAGACATAGATTTGCTGCTTCCCCATTATTTGATTCATCATCGGAGAAGTCACTATCATTTCATATTGCTACCATAGCTTTCTTCTTTGGCTTTGTCATGTTTTACCTTTTCCACAAAGGACAATCAAGTTTAATGTTACTTGGTTTATTGCATTCATAACAAATAATTTGATCCCTTTCTTTTCTACTTGATTCCCTTTTAGTCATCTCCCTTTGTGATCTTTTTCTACTTGAGAACTTGTTCATCCTTATGAACTTCTTGAGTCTCTTTGCAAACATGGTCATTTCTTTATCTTCATCATCCTCTTCTTGTCCAAAATTTTTTTCATCTTCTTGAAAACTAGATTTGAGAGCAATGTCACATTTCTTGATTGGTTCTTGTCTCTTTTTAATTTTCATTTCATAGGTGAGGAGAGAGCCATTAGTTCATCCAAAGATAGTGTGTGAAAATCTTTGGACTCTTCAATGGTTGTCACTTTGGCTTTCCAGCTATTTGGTAGACTATTAAAATTTTTTTTCACCATTTCTACATTTGAGTAAGTCTTCCCAAGAGTCTTTAAACCATTAATGATGTCGATGAAATGGTTTGACATCTCACTAATGGTTTCATCTAGTTTCATCTTATATAGCTCATAATCATGAGTAAGCATGTCAATTTTTATCTTTTTCACTTGATTGGTACCTTCATGAGTAACAGCTAGCTTATCTTAAATTTTATTTACATTTTCACACAAGGAAACTCTATTGTATTCACTTGGCCCCAATGCATAAAAGAGTGTATGCATTGCTTTAGCATTGAGTTGAGCCATCTTCATGTCATTGACATCTCATTCACTCTCTAGCTTGATCATTTTCCTACCATCCACTATTTTCATTGAAATTTAAAGACCATTTACAATGACCCTTCAAACTTTATAGTCATTAGCTTGAATGAACAACATCATCCTAGTCTTCCAATAGGAGTAGTTATCACTAGAAAAAAGAAGGGATCTTATAATTAAGTACCCTTCACTTCCAAGAGATGTTGCAACTGTTTCATTTGTCATGAGACACATCTATTGCTGGCCACTATTGTTGTTATAACTTGAGGATAGTTCTTTCACATTGATTACTATATTTCTTTGAGCCATTTTCAAGATCACTCTTGGGTTGTTAAACATACAAAAAAGAGTACTAACTTTGATACGAATTATTGACTCAAAGATTTGGACTAAACCAATAGAGGGAATGAATTGGTTTTAATGAAATTTTCAAAAATAATATTCAATGAGCATAAATTTTGCTAAACAATTAAACATAATAATTGAAAGTAAATAAGAGATAGGGTTAGAGAATTTGACACTAAGATTTATAGAGGTTCGATATTTTCTTAGGCACTTACGTCCTCTCCCTTAGCCTCTCTTACTAAGGAGTTCAATCCACTATGATTTGAAGATTACAACCAAGCTTCTTAAAGCTTTGCAAACTCAACAATACACACTCTTAAGGGTTATCCTCTCCCTTAAGCTTACAAACTTAAAATACATAATTTTTAAAGTGTTTTGCAAACTCTAAGAACCTCTCAAAGGTTCGGTGTTCGCTAATTTGAAGTACACAACAGTTTGGACAAGAAAATAGAGAAAAACAAATATGAATTTTGTACTTTTTTGACTTGAAATAGCTTTGAATGCTTGAGCAAATTGGTAGGTGATAGCAATAAGTTTTCTTGGCTCTGGTTTTTTTTTTTTGTCTGCAGTTGAATGCTTGATTTATAGGTAGGAAGAAGTTGAGAGCCATTGAAATGCATTTAATGCTTCAAACCTACAAAAATTTCAAACAAAAAATAGTCATTAGGAGTTTTTAACCTTCAAAGGATCAATCCCCTCCTTTAGGGGATCGATTGGTTTAGGTTGGAGGAAGCACGATTTTGTGCTTGAAAAGCTTAACCCAATCGATCCCTTCATTCAAGGGATCGATCCATTCTTTAGGTGATCAATTCCCTATGTGGAGGGATCGATCCCTTTTTTGGATTTACAAACTTAGGGAGCATTCTATTTAAGCAACCGATCAATCCCTTGAAAAAGGGATCGATCCCTTGCCTTAGGTGGTCGATCCCCTATATGGGGGGATCGATCCCTTTTCTGAAAAATGGCATGATGAAAACTTTCTGTATGAAAAAGTAATCGATCTCTTGAATGAGAAGATCGATCTGGTCAATTTGAAACCTTAACCAATCGATCCCTATAGGGAGGGGATCAATTGGTTTTTACCAAAACATGAAGAATTTTGGTTCCGAAAGAATACATGATTAATCCCTTTTTCTAGGGGATCGATCTGGTAAGGAGAGGATCGATCCCTTCCCTTAGAGGATTGATTTTTTCTATCAAAACTTGCACTTTTTAGGTTTTGTTTCGAGAATTTGACTTGTTTTGGTTCTCAAATGTATTTTGGCAAGATAGAATGGTGGAAAAATGTTCAATTTAAGCTTAGAAAAGATTCATTCAAGTTAGACAAATTTTTGTTTTGTCAAATCAAAACTTTTGATCAATTCAAGGCCAACAAGGCATTTCATGCTATCATATTTTTCAAATTTAGGGACCTTAAATTTAGCTGAAATGACCACGTTTGAGACTAAACAAAGCTTGGTTGCATCTGTAAAGCCATAGAAATTCATTGTCTTTATGGTTTTAAGTTTTTTTTCCAATAACTTTATCTTTTCTTAGGCATTGGTCTCTTCCACTTTCTTAGATATCTTTATCCTTAACTTTTTTCTCTCTTTGAAATCATCCAAGTTAGGAACCAATATTGGCTCAAGTGATTTTTCTATCATAACAGGATTAATAAAATTTTGAAACTATTCTAGAGTAGGTGTTGATGTTATTCCTAGATAAGGATTAGAATATTCTCCGAGAATAAGAATTTGAATTCTAATTCCTTGAGAAGGTTGGATTGGCCACACTTAAACCTTAAAGGTATATAGGATCCACCATGTCTAGTGATTGCTCTTGAAAGTCAAGATTTTCTTCCACCATTTTTCTTTTATCAAGATTTTTAAGCAAGTCCATTATCTTATTAAGATTATCTTTTAGTTCTTCTTAAGCTTTTTCGATCCTTTCAAATTGACTGGCTTGTTCTTATTCCATGATTCTTGTTTGAGCTCTTGTGTTGTATGAATGGTGAGTAGGTTGAGTCAAATTTTTGGTGGGCGAGCTATTCTTGAACATTTATTACCATAAAAAATTAAAAAAAAAATCAAAATGCCATGTGTTAAAAATTTTATTTTTTTGAAAAAAATAAAAATGGTGTACATGAAGCATGAATGCAAGTGAAAAATATCTGTTCTTGGATAAATTTCAACACTAAAAATTTTCATTAATTTCATACAACTTTGTTACATAAGACTTATCATCCTAGAATTATATCCATAGAAATGTTTGACTTGCTCATAATGATCCTTAATTTCATCTAAAAAGTTTACTAGATGATGTCCATATTTTTTTACGGGATTGACTTCTTTTTTTAATGCTTCTACCTTTTCAACTATCTCCCATGCCTTCTTCATTGCTTTGTAAATTTGATTGGCCATGTGCTATATATACTGTTGCCTTCCTAAGCTTTTTGCTCATCATCTTATACGAGTATCTCTTTTCGAATCACATGCGAGGATCCAATCTTGTTTCCTTCTTTGTCATTCATCTATTATTGCTAAAATATGATTCTTATGGTCTTACAGTTGCAGCTCCAACCCTTGGATCATGTGGTGAAGTGATTCTTTTTCGTTTAATATTTCAAGGTGTTTTTTTCTCTCTTTTATGAGCATGGCTTTCAATTTTTCCTTTTTTTTTTGGCATTTCACCAATCTTGTTGAAGCTGTAGAGTATAACTCCTTCCAATTCTAGCATTCTTAAAAAATTCTAGTGGCCTTCTCTTGCTTTTCTTGAGTTTTACCTTTCTATTGGTTTATTTCCTTTCGAAGCTCATCCATTTCATGTTGTCGACTAAGGTAAGACTTGGTGACTTTTTTTATTTTGAATTGGACACCTAATATCTTGTTTTCTTAGTGCAGATCTTTCAAATTATTGTTGACCATATCTTATTTTTTTATAACTTTTTCTAATATGCTATCTTGTATCTCTACTTCATATTTCAACTATCTCACTTTCTCATAAAGTCTTAAATTTTTTCTTCTTATTTTTTCTTTTTCAGCTTCTAATTCTTTCCTGACAAGCTTAACTTCTGATAACTGCACTTCTATCGAAAGGTTAGCTAATTGATATAAACCATTATCAAGAAGAAGTACTATGTCTTTGAGCTATCTCGCTTTCCAAATTTGATTATCAGGGATGACTTTGTTCATGAGAGGCCTTAATCTCATTCTTGGTATTTTTTTCCATGCTTGGATCAATTACTCTAAGGTTATTGGTGGATTTGATTTCCTGTAAATGAATTCTACTTGGACCAGGCCATGGGTAGCAGGAACAAATTACTTTTCATCAAATTGCCTAAGCACTATCAATGAAGCGTAACTCACAACACCCCATAGCCCTAACAATGATATCCATGGCTCATTTCCTCAACAATACAACAAAGGCACACGAGGCATCTAAGGTGCCATCCATTTGATTTTATCCTCATAAGCCTTTGCAAGAAATGAACCCATTCTTCTTTAGTCTTCAATGTTGGCCATTGGCTTTTATAGAACTCTTCAATTGGTGCTTTGTTTTAAAGATACAACTTTGAGAATGCACACTTCTTGCACTTGAAATTGCTTCTAACCCACACATATAATAGTGGTACACATCCTATGAACTATCTTTTTCCATTCCATAGATAGAAATTCAATGACTTGATGGTTTTAACTAGGACTACTAGTGCGAGATTAATTGCTTGGGTTTTAATTTACTCAAAAAAGTCTACCATAGTTATCTTAATGTAACCTAAAGTCTTCGAAAAGATTATCATGCCATACAATGCTAGACAAACACAGCCATGCCTTGATCATCATTTAAATGCCCTAGAATGAAGTTTCAGAGAAAGTTTCAATGGATGTTGAGATGTTCACCGTTAGGCTTCATGAAGGAATCAATGGTTTCTACTTTAACCTCTATAAGCTTGGCCAACTTTTTTTGATAACTTGATTTCGACTTTCGGGTAAACACTTTATCCGAACATTATAGTTCTATCTTAAGAAAAATTGAATACTCTTCAATAGTTGGCACCAAATCTTTTTGATTTAAAGTGAAGCATCTATAAGATGGATCCCAAAATTGTATAGCTATCTTAATCAATTATTCATCCATCATTACAGAAATAAGGGATGTAACCCATACTTTTTACAAAAGTTTTCTTTTCTCTCTTCATTTAAATGACCTCAAATAATGGCTAAGTCTTCTAAATCATTTTGTGTGAAATCTAAATATACTTTCTCAGGTAACTCAGACATATAGTTGGTAGGCAAGCAATCTTCATTCTTTTGTTAGGCTTCTTTTAACTAAATATATACTTCATTATACGGCTCACATGGGACACTGATTGAGGATGAGTAAATTTATAGTTCTATGGGATCCATGAAGACTTCTTGAGAGAAAGATGTCTTAGAGTAAATATCTTGATGTAGAACTGTATGATATGATTAATTTAAAAAAGAAAATAAATTTAAGTTAGTGTGAATATGTGATTTGAGATTAAAAAACATGTTTTTATTTTGAGATTTTTTGTTTTGTTTTATTTTGTATTACACACAACTTTTATTCTTATATGTTTTGGACTTAGGTATCTTTTATAAGAAGGTAGGCAAGGCTCTACCTAAAGTTAACTTCCTAGGCTTACTACATGCTTGGTTTGGGTTGACATGCATCTAAAGGTTCTCAAATTGTTCTTCACTGTCGTCTACACTAGACTAGTAAGGCACTTCAATCCTCACCATTACAGGCTACGAACGAAAATTGTTCAATTCGAGTGAAAGTATTTCATTTGCCATTACAGAGGTTATCACTTTACAATGGCATAGTTACTTTTCTTCATATAAGGGATGGAGCCCGGGTATAGAGCTCATGCATGAGATGCATCGTATCATTGTGTGTGCATATGTTTCCTAATTTATTAGGAATAATACATATAAAAAAATAATAAAAGAAATTAGTATGAAAATTTTTCATTTTTTGGTTTGTTTTTGATTTGTTTGGCTTTTTTTATTGAAAGTAAAAACAATCTAGGAATTAAAAATTAAATACTGATTAATACTGTTTAAATCAAAATTTGAGGATAACACGTAGTTAATTTTGGCTTGACTCTAAAAAACAAATGGCATCTTTAGTGGAGTCACTAAGCTATTATAATAGTTTTGTGTCCGTTCGATGAATTTGAAAAAAAAAAAAAAAGTCACCACCAATTTCTTTTAGCTAGATGCGATTGGTCACCTATTAAAATACATCCTTTTAATAAAATCTTAAAATTGATTAAAATTTATTAAAAGGGTAATTTTGAGGTTTGTGAACCAATCTGGGTCTGGGAGTTGATTATGTGTGGAGAAGGATTAGCACCCCTACAACACCCATTTAAAATGGTACAAATTAATTACACGTAATTTATTGATTTTGATAAAAATAGTATTGTTTTCGGTGTTTAAAAATAATTTTCTTAATTTCCTTTGTTTATTGAAATTTTTATTTTTTAATACCTTTTATTATTTATTGTTTCATTTTTTATTCAAAAAAAATATATTAGAATCTTTTTATTGAAATAATTCTTAAAATATTCCAATACATTGATAACATTAGAAGAACTTTTTTCTCACTTAGAGATTTCTTAGGCTTAACTTCTTGAAATACTTTATAATCTCATCTTCGGAGATTCGAATTTATTTTTTGTAAAAATCATGTTGTGCATGTAATGCAAAAAATGCTAGTATGTTAATGCACACATTTTATTATTGATTTTTATTATCTTTTTATTATTTATTTAACTATTTGAAGAAAAGAGAAATTTTTATTATATAAAAAATTTTCTATAAATATTCTAATACACTAATAATATTTAAAAAATTCTTCTCACCTAAGGATTTTTTAAAGCATCTCTACTCAGCATACTCTTAAAATCCTGTCATCGGATAAAATTTCTTTTCCCTCATTTTTTTTATCACCTTATTTCTAATTTATTAGTTAATTTTCTTTTTATTAAAAAAATTTTTATTGTATTGAAAACTTTTTATAAATGCTTCAATACATTAGTAGTATTTAAAAAAATTTTCTCACCTAGAGATTTCTTAGGTGTCACTACTCAAAGTACCTTTGAATCTCATCATCGGATAAAAATTTTCTCTTTTTTTGCATTTTTTATTATTTTTAAGTTTATTATTTTATTTTAAAAAAATAAAAATTATCAAAAAATTTAATTATGTATTTCATTATTTATTTATTATTTCAACAAAATTTATTCTAGCAAATTTAAACTTTTTAATATGCATAGATACTAATAATAAAATTTAAAATAATAAAAATGAAAAAAATAATTCAAAAAAATCAAATTAAAAAAATTACTTGAATTAGACCGATCAACGTCGGTCTAAGCTGGTTTGATTGATTTGGAGGTTCGACACTGGTCTGATTCGATTTAGCGGGATCGATCAGGAGTCAAAGGAAGAATGGGTCATCGTGTCGGGTGCGCGAACCCCAGGTCGATTCTCGGGTCTACACATGGATCTTCTGGGGTTAAAATGGTGTCATTATGCTTTGTGCTTAAATGGCATCATTTTGACAACCTATTTAAAGGCCAGATCAACTGTTTTATTTATTTATTTATTTATTTTTATCTTTATTCTTTTTAGACATTCTCTCTTTGTCTTTAGAAACCTAGAAATTGACGATTATTGCGCTGTATCGACCATCGTTGGTGGTTGTCGGCCATCATTCGTCAATCGTAAAAAAATATCAAAACTTACCAAATGAATGTTCCCAACCTTCTAAGTCTAAATCTGAGCTTAGTTTTACGAAAAAAAGGTTCTAAACAGTAGGGATTTGGCCTGGATGATTTGGCTAAATTGGTTTTTTCTTATTTTTGTGGTATTTTTTTGACTGACGCTGTGGTTCCCATTCCAAAGATTGTTTATTTTGTTTGTGTTTAGGTGTTTGATTCTTCTTTTTTCACAAAAAGGTTTTTTTGGAATTCGACAGTGAATGTGTTTTTTTTAAGGTTTTCTCCTCCTTTTCATTGCCGACTTCATTACTCTATTTATAGAGCAAAAAAGAGAAAACCAAAATCTCAAAAAATTTGAGATTTTTATGGCCTTGGATTAGGGCAGCAATCGGCTATTGAACGGCTATCCATGGGTGTCAGAGCTGCAGACAATGCTGTTGCAAATGGCTATCAGAATGGCTGGTAATGCGACTGCCAACATTCGATAGAAAAGCTGCAAGAAAAAGAAAGAAAAAAAAGAATAAATAAATAAATAATAATAAACAAAATGGTGTCTACAATAATAATAATTTTAAAAAAAAGAGAGAGAAAAGTTTTGTAAAAAAAAGAATTAAAAAAACATTACCACAATAAAATAAGCTAAGTAAATTACTTTTGAATATCAAAATCAATATAATTTTTGTCAAGATTAAAAGATAATATATGATTAATTTGTACCATTTTCAAAATGGACATTGTGGGGATGATAATCATTCCCTACGCATAACCATACTTCCAAATTCAAATTGTTTTCTCAAACCAAAAAAAATATATATTTCTAATAAATCTTAATTAATTAAGGGTTTTATTAGAAAGATAAATTTTTTTAGGTATGCAATCACACCTAGTAAAAAAAATTGATAGCGACTTCCTTATTTTTTTAAATCATCTAATGGTCGAGTCCTCGAACAAAATCATTTGACAAAAAAAGCAAATTGGGGTGCCATGTTGACACCTACATAGTTTTTTTTTTCCCATAATTTTTTTAATTAAAAAATTGAAAATGACAAAAAAAAAAAGAAAAATACCATAAGGTAGTACATCATACCTTAGAAAAGGGTCAAATAAAAATAAAATTAGTTATATAATAAATGGATGGATTGATAGATTACAGCATAATTATGTATAAATATAGTATTTTTGTTAAATTGATATTGAATAATATTTTTATTAATATAAAAAATTAAAAATAACAAAAGAAAAAAACCATAAGATAGTATGTCAGACCTTGAATAAAGGTCAAACAAAAGTAAAAATGAGTCAAATTTATATAATGGATTGATAGATTATATCTTAATTATGTATAAATATAGTATTGTTATTAAATTAAGATATTAAATAATATTTTTATTAATTTAATACATTTATATAAATATAAAATTAAATAATTAATTAAAATTTAATTTAATGTATGTAGTCAAAACAAAATGGAATGTCGTAAACTTGCATCCTACTCGACCTTGATTTTTAAGAAAAAACCTTTGATGAGATCTCAAATAAAAAAAAAATGCACTCATCAGATCTAGATGAATTGAAACTTATTAGATATGAGTTGTTTCATTATCTATACCTCCATTGACATTTTTCTTAAAAGATTTATTTGTTGATTTATTTTGTTGTAAATTATATGATTAAAAAATAAAAACCAAATAAAAGTGAAAAGGAAAAAAAAGCGAAATTGAGTGCCATGTATATACATCCATGATTAAAAAGATTTAAAAAATATAAAAAAGATAAAAAAAAACAAAACAAAATTGAGTGTCACTTGTACACTTTGTTGGATTTTTTCAATAAAATTATCTAATAAAAAAGTAAAGGGAAAAAATAAAAAAAAAATACGAGAAAGCAAGAAAATAAAAGAAAGAAAGAAAAAAATCAAGTTCCCATTCGACATTAACAACAATGAGCATTCCATAATATCATTTTTTTTCAAAAAATATCAAATTAAAAAAAATCTAAAAGTAGGAAAATAATTTTTTAATCAATAACATCAAATGATTTCCATATAAAAATAATTAAAATGCTTTAAAAATTATAAATATTTAAAAAGAAAAAAGTAAATAGAAAATGACAAAAATGATAAAAATAAAAAAATAACTTGACACATAGCATATCCTTGGTATCAAGTTGGTGAGATAAAAAATTTAAAATCTAAAATATATTTATTAAATATATAAAAATAAAAAGTGATATAAAAATATATAAAAAAATCAAATACATAGAATAATACCTTTAGTATCAAACAAGTCTCATAAAACATAAATTAAAAATTAAAAAAAAAAGAAAAAAAGTTTCGTATAAAGTGAGGTTTATAATTAAAAAACAAAATATTTTTAAAATATTTAAAAAGATTTTGATAAAAAAACAAAAAAAAAATAAAAAAAATTGAAATAAAAAATAATAATAACGAGCGTCACGTGCCATAAATTTTAATCATTTATTGTAACTGAGCATGATCAAAATTTATGCTTTAAATTTGTTTCTCCCATTTGAAATATCGAGGAATCTCAAAATTCACGGTGGAGCAAGAGAGAGAATTAATATCCACGTTATTCTAATTTCTAATTATCATCATATGTCATCCCAAGAGAGACAAGTCAAGCCAGACCTTGATAGCTGTCTTTCTTGTGTGTGAATCAGGGTATAAAAACCAACTAACAAAGGACAAGGTGAATGAAAGCCACACCAGCAGAATCGGCAATGAGAATTATCCCAACTCTAGTGGGTGGCTAATGAAAGATAATCTCATCAGGAGGATGATTGAGACTGCATTTTGCCATCCAATCAGCAGTTGAAATTCCTTTCTCTGGGAACATGTTGGATGCTCCATTCCCAGCAAATAGTAAGTAGCCCACGGATGTCTTCAACAAACCCCTTCCTTGATGAATCTGACAGTGTTGAGATAGTCAGCTCCAATGTCAAGTTTGTCAATCCTCAAATTTAGCGGGTGTAACACCATGAAATATGGCCCACACTTCAGTAGCATATATGTTGCAATTGCCAAAAAAATAAGAAGTTACCGTGCTAACCCCTAATTAAAAATTCCTCCAGCTCCAGCTTTGCTTTCTTTGTGGATTCCAGAAACCATCAGTGTTGATTTTAAACCAACTTGGAGCTGCTAAAGTCCATGAAAGAAGGACTTCCTGTCTTCCTCTAACAGTAAGACAGTCTGTCCTAAAACTATGTCCTCCCATCATAATTTTTTGGATAGTGTCAACTTTACAAGGAAGGGGGATGGTGGTATTATCAAAGATTTTTCTAATTCTCCACTTCCAAGGCAACCGAACAACACTAGCACAGAATTGGCCATACCTAATTGCCAACATTTTTAATTAAAAAGATTTAATGTAAGAAAAAAAAAAGAGAATTCCCTCACTTTTTTTATTTTTTTAAAATTTTCTATTTTTTTTATATTAGTTGAAGAAAATTTACAAATAAAAAGTTTCTCTCATTTCTTTTTTATGAAATTTTGAAAATTGTTATTTTCTTTTAAAATTATTTTATTTAATTTTTTTTAAAAATTATCCCCATTTATTCTTCTAACATGGGGATGGGCTCCACATTTGACGGCCTTGCATGGAAAATGACTTGACCTTTTCCTTACAAGCGGTGCTTTGTCATGGTCTTGTGAGCCATGGTAACAGTTTAACTAGATCAATCTATGAGAATGCTTCGTATATTTTAACAAATTTAAATTTTAGCCTTTGTATTATAATTTATAGAAATTTAGTCTTTATATAATTTAGTTTTAATCATTAATTTTATAAAATTTTTTAAATTAAAAATGTTGGCCTGACCATTAATTTAATAATATAGACATTAATTTTTTTAATATGATTTTAATTTTATTGATGTGATATTCATTAAAACGACTTTAAATTTAATTTTTTTCAATATTTTAATTTTAAAATATTAAATATAATATTTTTTAGAAAATCTAAAACTTTTCAAAAAAAATAGAAATATTTAATTTTTTAAAAAAATTTGATTTTATTAAAAAATAAAAATAATAATATTTTTGAAAAAAATAGTGGTAAATATTTTAAAATTTCTAAAAATTAAAAATTATTTTGTAAAAAAATGAAACAAGATTTTTTATAAAAATTCAAGAAATATTATATAAAAAATTAAAATATTAAAACTACATTAATATTTTTAAAATTATAAAAAAAACCTAAATACTTCAAAATTTTGATATTTTTAAAAAAATTGAGATTTGATTGTTAAAAATTTCAAGAAATATGATTTTTTTTAAATTAAACTATTTGAAAAAAATTAAATTTAATGTTTTGAAAAAATTCAAAAAAGACTAAAAATTTGATTTTTTTTAAGTTTGGGATTTTATAATTTTCAGATTTAAAAAAAATTAGGATTTTTTAAATTTAATGTTTTAAAAAATTTCGAAAAAGCCTAAAAATTATATATTTTAAATTTTTTTGGATTTTATAATTTTTCAAAATTTAAAAAATTCTTTTAGGATTTTTTTAATTTTCATATGATTTTCTAAAAAGATAATGATCATGTCAACAAAGTTAATAAAATGTAATTAATCATATTAGTAATTGGATCAACATTATTATATTTAATTTGTACAGGGATAAGATTTTTATGAATTATATTAGAGAGACTAAAATTTAAATTTTGTATGAGTATAGGGATCATTTATATAATTTGACAAATTGATTTCATTTAAACATGTTGCTATATTAGTAAAATTAATCTCACATCAGCAAAGTCAATGCCACGTTAGTAAGGTCAATACTTACATTATCAAGTAATGATCATGTTAATATTTTTAATGGCAAAATTTTGAAGGGTTTGTAATTGGATTTAGATTATAAAATCAAAATACTATGACGATTACATTTTCATGAATTATACTAAAGGGACTTAATTTTAAATTTTGTTAAAGTACAAAAACTATTATCATAAATTGACCTTTTAACTAATATAGTTAATAAATATAGTGATTTGTCATACGAAATACAAGTTTAGGTAGTAATTACAAATTCTTATTCTTTGGATACTAAAATGACATAATTGTATAGTCTAAGAGACAAATACTTATAAGTATTTATCCATTAAAAAATTGACATTAACATGCATTTAACGTTTACATTACAACAATAACAATAAACTAAGCCTTATATCCTATAACTATCGAGTTGGCTGTGTGCAAGACAAAAAGAAAAAAAAAATCATGTTAGGTCGTAATTTTAAATTTTTTTATGCCACTCATTTCTATAAAAAAAAAATTTCATCTACTTCTTTAATCGTCATATCATATTTTATTACTTACATCCAAGTTTTTCATGATCTACCTTTAGAAGTTTTAGTCTCTCCTAAATACAAAAGATCATTTCTCCTAACTAGTATACAGGTAGGCCTATATTTTATGTGTCCAAACCATCTTAAATGGTCTTTTCTCATCTTTCCTTAATTCGTATTACTTCTAATTTTTTTTGAATCTCTTTATTTTTTATTTTTTTCTTCTAATCTTACCATACATCCATTTAAGTATCCTCATCTCTGCTACTTTTATTTCTTCTCATATTGATTCTTAATAACCTAACACTCAGTCTTACATAACAATGTAGGTCATACAGATATTTTATACAAATTTGCCTTTAACTTGAAAGACATGTTGTGATTACACAATCACTCGATGCATTTCACCACCTCAACTTTCTTGCTTGAATCTTATGAGCTACATCCTTTTCTATCTCAACATCATTTTAAATAGTTGATCTCAAATATCGAATATGACTATTTTTTGGTACTACCTCACCATCTAACTCAATCATATTAACACTTGTTTTACTATGAGTACTAAACTTACATTTCATATATTTAGTTTTAGATATATGTAATTTAAAACCTCGAGACTCTAACATATGTCTCTATAATTCTAGTTTCATATTGAGATCATCATTAATTTTAACAACTAAAACTATATCATCAGCAAATAACATATACTATAACATCTTATCTTAGACGTGTTCAGTAAGCTCATCTATAACTAATGTAAAAAGAAATGGATTTAGTGCTAAGCTTTGATACAATCCTAAGGTAATTGGAGAACTATCAATCAAGCTACTAAACGTTCTTACATTTGTTATAGCTTTTTCATACATAACTTTAACTATGTTAATGTATTTTAAAAGAACTTCTTTCTTCATTAAGGTCCATCAAAGCACCTTTAAGAAAACTCTATCGTATGCATTTTCCAAGTTGATAAATAGCATATGAAGATTTTTCTTTCTTGCTTGAAAATCCTCAAACAAAAGCCTCAATAAGTGAATTGCTTTTGTTATAGAGCATATTAGCATAAACCCAAATTGATTTTCAAAAATAGTGACCTCATGTCAAAACCTACATTCAATTATTCTTTCCTAAAGTTTCATAGTATGACTCATAAGTTTTATTTCTTGATAGTTTGAATAAATTTGTATATCACCTTTATTCTTGTATAAAGGCACAAGAGTACACTTTCTTCATTCATTTGGCATCTTTTGAATATGTCAAATTTTGTTGAAAAAATTAGTAAACCATCGTATCCCTATTTCACCATAGTATTTCCAAACCTCAATTGGGATTCTATCTAGTCTTATATCTTTCTTTGCTTTCATCATTCTTAAAGCCTTTTTAACTTCATACTTTTTAATATTATGTTCAAGTACATGATTTATATATTTAAAATATATGTTAAGCTCACCTATATCATGCTCAATTTTGCCATTAAAGAAATTATAAAAATAATCTCTCAATCGCTTTTTAATCTTCTCACCCTTTACCAAAATTCTTGTCATCACCTTTGATGCATCTTACGTTATTAAGATCTTTACTCTTCTTATCCCTCATCTTAGAAATTTTGAATAACTTTTTTTCTCTATCTCTTATTTTCAATTTTCTATATAATTTCTCATGAATCCTTGTTTTTAAATCTCGAATAGTTTTTTTAACTTCTTTTTTTACTATCTTGTATTTCATATAACTTGCCTGGTCCTTATTACTTTTTAAATTCTTATAACACTCCTGCTTGGTTTTAATTGTCATTTTCACATCCTTATTCTACCATTAAGATTTCTATCATAATGGTGCATGATCCCTAAATTCATCCAGTGTCTTTTTAGCAACCTTTTTAATTTTAGTAAAACTTTTTTCTCACATTATTTTTACATCTTTATTAAGTTTCCAATCAACCTCTTTTACCAGTTTATCCTTAAAAGCTAACATTTTACCTCCCTTCAAGTTCTACCACTTAATATGTGGTTTATGATTTCAATGTATCCTTTTTGACTATTGAAGGTGAAAGATATCTAGAATTAGCAATCTATGTTATGTTGTCACTCTCTCTCTTGGTATAACCTTACAATCCTTACAGCTACTTTAATCCTCTTTTCTCGTTAAAAGAAATCAATTTGACTAATTTTTGACCAATTATTAAAAGTTACCCCATGTTATTCTCTTTTCTTAAAACACATGTTTAATACAATTAGGTCAAATTCAGTAACAAACTCTAGAATATTATCCTCGATAGTGTTTCTTTCTCAAACCCATGTCCTCCATACAACCTCTCAAAGTCATTACAATCCTTGCCTACATGACCATTTATATCTCTTCCAATAAATAACTTTCCTCTGTTTGATATGACTCGCACTATCATATCTAAATCTTTAAAAAAATTTTACTTACTCACTTGATCCAAACCTTTTTCCTAAGACTAACCACTAAAGATATTAATAGTTTTCTCTACTATAATATGTTTAATACATAAAATTCTATCTCTTTTTTCTTTTAAACTCAACTATATCATCTTTCAAAATTTTATTTATAATTATCCTCATTTCATTTCTACTCCTATCTTTACTTGTGTACCAAAGTTTAAAGCTTCATATTTTTATCTTTCTAGTCTTTTCCCCTACCCACTTAGTTTCTTAGAGACATGTAATATTAATTCGTCTCCCATTTCTAGTAGTTTATCAGTTAATGATCTTATATTCAAAGTAGTTAAGCATAATTTACCCTCATGGACTAGTTTTTTTATTCATGTTCATTCATTAAAAAATGAGAACCATCGCCTATTTGACACCACACCTAGGTAGCTCGTCACTTCTGAGTAACAACCTAGTAACCCTTGTCTATTTAACATTACACTTGGACTTTGATATAAGGTGCCACTACAAGGCAATGATCCAAAAAAAAATTTTATTTTGATCTCTCATCATGATTTGATTATGTTTTATGCTAATTGTTATCCTATCGCAACATTTTTCGCTTTATTTGAACTCGAGACTAGCATTATGATAACTCATAGGTGGAATTGCATGTAATGTTTACATTATAATAATTATTTTTTGTAGATTAAATAAATTTTATTAATTAAATAATTCATTTAATAAATTTTAAATGAAATAAGAAATCTTTTTTATAAAATAGATAAATATTATTAACATTTATATATTATAAAATATTTAAAATGATATTTAGTTAAAAACTATAATAAAAGAAATGTTCATTTTATTCGATCAAAAGTTTGACCAACATACGTATTTACGTATATATTATGTACGATAGATTATATACGTAGATATAAATATGGATCTATAGATTATTGAACATAAATTATAGATTTTGCCAAACGGCAAAGAAGAAAACCGGAGGGGCAAAGATCATGAGAGAAAAGAACCAAAAAAGAAAATCATGACAGCAAAGGTGGTACGCGGTTATTGACTAATTAATTTTTTTTCATTGACTTTAATTTGTTTTTAGCACTAAATTAGGGATGCGACCTTTTTTTTTTATTTGGCCGGAAGAAATTAAGGATGTGACCTTTGTAAAAGAGAAAAGAAAACATTTTAAACGAAACGAAGTTGCATGAAATATCAGTGGCGTGAATAGAATGCTATAATTAATTCTTTAGCAGAGCATTGTTGACTTGGAGAGACACAATCCTATATTTCAAGCTTTCACCCACGGAAAACTTGAAACCGTGGACTAAGATTGCGACGAAACATTTAGCAGATTTTACATTCCGACGAGAAAAATTGACTACTGCCTATTGCCGAATTGATTGACTTAAATCATTTTTTCTTCCTTTTCACTTCCCGTGATTTATTTATTATTTAATATTTGTTATATGTGTTTTTGTCTGAGCAATAATTTAAAGTATCTAACAAAATTGAATTCATCATACATTTGGCATTATAATGTTATCATGCTCTCCAACAACCTAATTTTGGTGTTCAACACGGTTACCTGTTGATCGGCCAGAGGAAAAAAAAAAGATTTGATGCCTTATTAGTATACAAATTTTATATATTATCAATAAATTTTTTAAAAAATATTTATTTTATATATTTATTTTAAGATTAATATTTATTTATTAATAAAATAACATCATTTAATCTATTAATAAGGTATAAAATTTATTTACTAATAATATATTAAATATACACTCAACATAAATATATAAATTAAGCTGCATACAAATATAAAATAAAACTTATTGACAAAAGTATGAATACTAAATTTTCTACTCTCTACCAAACCCAAACAGCATTCTTTATGGTTAACCTTATTTGACTTAAAAGCTTCTCCACTATATATATACATATATATACATCTACATATATATATATATATATATATATATAGTTTGCTCATCTCAAAAGGCTAACTCAAAATCCTTCCTTTCCTTTGCAACTCTACCAAAGAGTGAATATTAAAAAATGGAGTTGTTTTTCCTATGTGGTCTCACTCTCTTCGTCCTATTTGTCTCCTTTTCGCTTCTCTCTCTCTTTTCCTCCGCCCGGAGGATGAACGCGTCCCAGTCAAAAAACCTTCCTCCTGGTAGAACAGGCTTGCCATTCATTGGCGAGAGCCTTGAATTTCTGTCAACAGGCCGAAAGGGTCACCCTGAGAAGTTTATATTTGATAGAATGGCCAAGTACTCCGCTCAAGTATTTAGAACATCAATACTAGGAGAAGCTACAGCAGTTGTTTGTGGAGCAGCTGGGAACAAATTCTTGTTCTCTAATGAAAACAAGCTTGTCACTGCATGGTGGCCAAATTCCGTGAACAAGATATTCCCTTCTTCTACCCAAACATCTTCCCAAGAGGAATCCAAGAAGATGAGGAAACTACTCCCTACTTTCCTCAAACCAGAGGCCTTGCAAAGATATGTAGGGATGATGGATACTATTGCACAAAGGCACTTCGAGTATGGTTGGGAAGGCCATCAACAAGTAGCAGTGTTTCCACTTGCAAAGAACTACACCTTTTGGGTTGCATGTAAGGTGTTCTTGAGCATCGAGGATCCTGAACATGTAGCAAAATTCGCCGATCCTTTTAACGTTTTGGCCTCTGGGATTATATCAATTCCCATAGACTTGCCAGGAACACCTTTCAACCGTGCCATCAAGGCTTCAAACTTGATAAGAAAAGAACTGAGTGCTATTATCAAACAAAGGAAGATTGATCTTACAGAGAAAAAAGCATCTCCAACACAAGACATACTATCACATATGCTGTTAACAACAGATGAGAATGGGCAGTACATGAATGAATTGGACATAGCCGATAAGATTCTTGGCTTGTTGATTGGGGGTCACGATACCGCAAGTGCTGCTATCACTTTTATTGTCAAGTACCTTGCTGAACTACCTGAGATTTACCACAAAGTGCTAACAGGTGATATATCTTTCTATTAATTAAAGCCAAAAGACTTCAGTCAAGTTGGATATCTATCTTTATTCAAATCTAATAACATATTTCAGTGTCAACAACATTTTTAAAAGTGTTAGTCCGTCTCCTAGTATGATACTCTGATTTTATGTAATGGACATTTTTTTATTTTTTATTTTTGTTTTTAATGATTATTTTTCATCTTCACTGCATCGCTATCTTTATTTTTGTGAAGCACATATTTTTTCACTTTTACTCCAACTCTAATCTCACTATAAATATTATTTTTAATTTGATCTGAATAAATTTCACTCTTCGTTCACTTGGACTTTTTTTTTTTTTTTTTGTTAGTATTTGTCGGCTTTGACTTGACAAACAAACTAAGAAAAAGTTTTGACCTGATATTATTATTATTATTTGTAAAATGAAGATTTGAACCTACCTAATTAATTTTTTAATAAAAATAAACATGTTTAATTAACATTAAAACGAAATATATTTTAGATGCGCAGTTGAAATATTTGACCAGATGAGATAATTACATTTATGAACCTTTTAAGATCTTGACTTTTTCCATATTTTTCTACCATATATTTGATCAGATGAAATAATAATAAAACAAATACGTTATATACAGTTCCTATTTGCAGGCGTATATATGAACTTTTACTCTTCCTCCAAAATTTTTAATATTAATACTATAATTTGTCCATAGTTAATTTTGAACAGAACAATCCAGGGAATTTAATTGTTGATTATTACATCTTGTTTGAATGTTTGTTCTGAAAGTTTGGTGCCATGATGATATTGTGACTTGTGCCCATAGACTTGGCATATTCTGTCTTATTTTTGGTATTGGCTGTTTGCTCAGTATATGAAAAGCAAAAATGTGAATTTGGATTAAAGAAAATAATTTTTTAGGAAATTAAAAAATTTTAAACCTAATATTTTAATAACAGGTTAATTATTTTACTTCTGTATAACATATTTGTATGTTACCGCTTGGGCTTACTTTAAGTTAATAAGGGCATAAAAATGAGAGTTGGTACATATCTTGGGCAAGAGGCACAGTGCGTCTTAAAAATAATTGTAATTGTAATTTATTTTGTGGTAATCTTCATTTGACTATTTTTGAAAATCTCAACAATTTTTAAGCAATATATAATTGTAGGATTTTTCTTTCTACTAATTTTTTTTTACCAACTCTATATCCACCAAATTTTTTTTATTTTTTATTTTTTGTGGGAGACTCAGGTAGATAGATTCAAACTTGTATACTTGAAGTCAAAGGAATAAAATACAGAGTTTGATATTTCTGACAATTTGTGTGTTACAGAGCAAATGGAGATTGTAAAATCAAAAGCCCCCGGAGAGTTGCTGAATTGGGAAGACATTCAAAAGATGAGGTATTCATGGAATGTGGCATGTGAAGTACTGCGTCTTGCTCCACCTCTTCAAGGGGCTTTTAGAGAAGCCCTGAACGAGTTCATATTTTCTGGCTTCACCATTCCAAAGGGTTGGAAGGTCAGTGAAAAACTTGACCACTTTGAAGTTGACTAATTTTGATTATACATTTGACTAACAATATTGTTCTTATAAATTTATAAATATTGTATAGTTGTACTGGAGTGCGAACTCAACCCATAGAAATCCAGAATGCTTCCCGGCGCCTGAAAAGTTTGACCCATCGAGGTTCGAAGGGAATGGACCAGCTCCTTACACATTTGTTCCATTTGGAGGAGGACCAAGAATGTGTCCAGGGAAGGAGTATGCTCGACTGGAAATACTAGTTTTTATGTACAATATTATGAAGAGGTACAAATGGGAGAAGCTTCTTCTTGATGAGAAGATCATTGTAGATCCAATGCCAATGCCTGCAAAAGGACTGCCGGTTCGCCTGCTTCCTCAATCAACTGCCTAGTTTTCTTTTGCCATATCTTTTCCCAATTCTATAATAGTTTCCAAGGGGAGAAGTTTCCAAGTCATCAAGGCATTTTCAGCCAAGGATAGCGACACTCGTGAAATTAACGCATTCATGTGCTGTTATTGATAGAAATTGCATGTGTAATATTAATTATATTGACCAAAAATGTAGAAAGCCTTCTATCTGGCCTTAAATAAAGATCAATTAGAATTTTGTACCTCTATATGTTTTCTTTGTACGATTTTCTAATATTAGAAAAAAAAGAAAAGAGATTGTGGAAACACTTTAGATAAGTCTTCTTATACAAGAAAGAAGTGAAACGCCATTTCTTATGGAATTCCCATTAATCCTAGAATACTTAATAACACAGGATCTAGCAAAGGCACATATATTGAATTTTGCTATCTTTGGAGGAACTCATGAATTAGTGTAAGCTATGAATATGTTTCCTTGTGTTTCATTTTCAATCTAAAGGTTCAAGCCTTGATTACCTTTAGACATACACTTTACATAAAAATCAAAATTGCATTTTCTTAAGATTGCGTAAGCATTTGCATATCTTTGGTAATAAGTGGTTGATTGTTCTATATATTACTAGAGAGTAATGTTTTTAAAATAAAAACATTGATTTTTAAAGTATATAGACTGAATGTGTATTGAAAAATGTTTTAGAAGTGTTTGGAATGAAGTCATAAGGGAGTAATTGATTGAGCAGTCGATTGCTGTAGCAATACTGTCATAACGTATAGATCCATGGATCTACCACTAGACATTGATTAAAGGAGTCACCACCAATCTTTTTTGTTTAGGTGTGATTGGCCACCTAATTGAATCTGATCCATAAAACTAGATTTAAGTTCAATAATGCAATTATGTGTGAAGAAGGTTATAACACCCTCACAACGCCCATTTAAAAGATGGTACCAGTTTGATTCTTAATTATCTAAGTTTTAAAAATATTTATGCTTTACCAAAATATTTAATATTGAGAATTAACCTTAAAATTATCTCAATAGTTTGGTAGCAGTTTAAGATCATTCTCTTACCTCAACAATATTCATGGAGACTAGTGTCTCACTCTAAATAGGCTTCGTCATCAAATTTATTAATATATTTTATTCAAAAAAATTAGTAAAGCCCTCTAATAGTTTGATAGGATTTATTTTGAAATAGATCTACCAATAGTTTAGTGAGATTTTATTTGAAAGATATTTATAAATTTCTTTTTATTTTTTGACAAAATCTATTAAGCCTTCCAGTAGTTTGGTGGGACTTAATTTAAGAAGCAAATCTTCCAATAGTTTGGAGGATAAAAATTATTTTTTTTTATTTTTTTGAAAATTGATTTATGAATTTTTTTTCAATAGTTTGGTGGATTCCATAAAAATTGAACTCATGAAAATTTTCCAATAATTTGGTAAGATTCATGAATTTATTTGAAAAAGATTTTTTTTCTCTATATTTTTTTATTATTTTCCCGAAATAAAAATTTATTTTTGCTAAATATTTAACAAATAATAAGTTATTCAATAAAAATGAATAAATAAATAATAAAGATCAATAATATAAAATAAAATAAAAACTCAAACTATAAAATAAATAAAATTAAAATTAAAATTAAAAAAACCTGCGATTGGGTAGGGTTGGAGCACGAGTCAACCCACGGATCCTATTTGGGTTACACGGGGATCTGGGTAAGTAAAAATGTTGTCATTTTGAGATGGGTATAAAAGTCAATCTTTAACCTTTTCTTTCATGAGCCTTTGGTTCCTTCTCTCTCTACCCAAAAATTCCTCTGACCTTTCCCTAGAATAGCTAAGAACAACCCAAGAACATTCCACTGAAAATTAGAAAACCCATTGATTTATGAAAAAGTCACCGAAATGTTCAATTGAAAACTAAAAAACCTATCGATTTCTAGAAAAGTTGCCAGAATCCCACTGAAAAATTTAACCTTCACCGAAAAATTGCACCAAAAAATTCAAAAATTCATCATAAACCTAGGTTTCCAAAATTTTTTTATATTTCTTCAAAATTTTCCCAAAAATTCCTAGATTTCTCCAAATTACTTCAGAAACCCTTCAGAAACATAAACTTAATCCTCAAAAGCCAAATCTAAACCTAAAAAATTCAAATCAAACCCAAAATTCACAAAAGTCAAAATCCCAAAAATTTCCTACTGCCCAAAAAATCTTCCAGAATACCATTTCTCCCAAAATCAATCATGTCCTATTCTTTGTAACCTTGTTCAATTTATAGGTAGTTCATAGTAAAGATTTTAAGGATCAGATAGAATCAATCCAAGCTTGAATATTGGGATTGGATTCTACCCGAACATGCTAGGTTTCAGCAATTTGTCTGGATTGAATCTAAAACCCTCGATTATGAAATAAAACCTTTGATTATCTGGATTGAATTCAGATTTTAGTTTCCTAAATCTACGATCGTAGATTGAAGAAATTAAAGAAAGAAAAATAAAAAAATAATAATATAGTATTGTATTGTATAGTATAATATAATATAATATAATAATAAATATAATATAATAATGATATAACATGATGTAATAAAATATAATAATAATATAATGTACTATACCATAATATACTATCATACAATATACTATACTATAATATACTATATAATAATACATTATAATACACTATATAATAATAGACCATAATAATATACTATAATAATAATATAATAGAAAAATAAATAGTTCACTTCGGACACATATGGGTATCTATAGTTGTCCCTCTTTGCACCTTTCTATTAGATATGGATGAAGCAAAGACCTTGACATCCATTTTGTTTTTGTCTGAAAATAAGAGTTAAATAAGTGAAAACAACAGGGACTAAGTTGTAAGTCGAAAAGATGAATGGATAAAGTTGAGATTAAACGATCGGGATTAAACCATAAGTCTGAAAAAATGATTTGGACGACGTTGAAGTCAAGCGATTGGGACTGAACCGCAAGTCTGGAAAACTAACTTGGACCGAGTCAAGATCAAACAACTGAGACTAAACAGTGAGTCTAGGAAAACGATTTGGACTGAGTCAAGATTGAACAACTGGGATTGAATAGCAAGTCTTGAAAAATGATCTAGACTGAGCCAAAATCAAACAACTGGGATTGAATTGTAAGTCTTGGAAAACGATCTGGACAGAGCTGAAATCAAGCGACTGGGATTAAATCACAAGTTTGAAAAACTAACTTGGACTGAGTCGAGGTCAAACAACTAAGATTGAATTGCGAGTCTTGGAAAATGATCTGAACTAGGCTGAGATCGAATGAATGAGATTGAACTACAAGTCTGAAAAAGTGATTTGGACAGAGCCAAGATCGAGTAACCAGGATTGAACCGCAAGTCTGAAAAACTAACCTGGACTGAGTTGACTTTGAACAACTAGGCTTGAACTGCGAGTCTTGGAAAACAATCTGGATTGAACCGAGATTGAACGTCTAGGATTGAACCATAAGTGTGGAAAAGTGATATGGATGGAGTCGAGATTAAAACAAGTGATAAATGAAAATACAATAATGCAAATGCATGCCCTATATAGGATGTAAATAAAATGTTAATTGTGGTACTAAGGCACTAACAACTTTTTTCTATGTTCTGCATATTTCTCATAAGAAGATTACAAACCATCCTTCATTGTTCAGGATAAGCATTTATCTTTGTCCTAAGGGAAGTTTTCAAAATTAAAGGCTTCATCTTATTTTGAGGATTTCATCCTTAACCCTTATCCCTTTCAATTTTCTCACAGTAATACACAATTTCTTATGCCATTACTCAATTATTAATCGTTCTCTCAATTTTAAAATATAATATGCAAGTTGTGCTCTTTTTTTATTCAAGGCAAGGCCTAGAAAGAAAAGATTGATATTGAAAAGAGAAGAATATGATGAAATGAATATTATTTATTTAAAGAAAAAGTAATTTATTGATGATGCCAAAGGAACAAAATAAAGGTACAAAAGGATAGCTACTTGGGTGAGCAATGCCCCAAAGTGAATAATCAAATAAATATGATAACAAAACTTGGATTTCTTAAAAAACTTAACCATATATGATGCCTTGACACTTCAGATCTCTTCAAAATTCATCGACTTTGGTATGCCTCTCAAGTGATATCATATCCTCCTTATCTAATTCACCTTTGCAGGTTTTTAGTTTAGATATCCCCATTTAGTTCAAGCTGCACTTTTAGGTTTTTAACTTGAACTCTTTTTTTTTTTTTGTTCAAGCCACCTTTTCGGGTTTTTAACTTAAACTTTTTCTTTTTTTTTTCAAGCAAAGTATTTTTTACGACATTAAAATTTATGAGATTGGGGAGATCATCTTCATCCATTTCAACTAATAACAATGTTCCATCTGAGAAAGCTTGTTTCACAATATACAGCCCTTCCTAATTCGGAGTCCACTTTCCCTTATCATTATGTTGACTTGGGAGAATTCTTTTCAATGCCAACTCATATTCTCAAAATTGACGAGGTTGAACCTTTTTATCATGAGCTTTCATCATTTTTTTTGTGCAATTGGCCATGACAGAGCACTGCCAATCTTTTTTTTTTCAATGAAATTTAACTATTCATAACACTCTTAGACCCATTCAACCTCTTCTAATTCCACTTCCTTTAGGACTTTCAGAGATAGGATTTCTACTTCTACTGCCAATATAGCTTTCATTCCATAAACCAAGAAAAAAAGAGTTGCCCTTATAGAAGTATATACAAATGTTTGGTAGGCATACAGAGTAAAAAGTAGCTTTTTATGCCAGTATTTATATGTCTTAGTCATATTTTTCAAAATCTTTTTGACATTCTTATTTGTAACTTCGACTACCTCATTCATCTTTGGGCAATAGGGAGCTAAATTATGGTGTTTAATCTTGAACTGAGTACATATTTCTAGCATCATCTTGCTATTCAAGTTCTTTACATTATTTGAGATTATTCTCTCTGAAAGTCCATATCAGCATATTATTTTTCTTTTGATGAACTTGCAGACTACTGAACGAGTTATAGTTGTAAAAGAAGCTGCTTCAACTTATTTGGTGAAGTAATCAATCATCATAAAAATGAATCTATTCCTATTTGATGCCTTTGGGGTAATCGAACTAATGACATCTATTCCTTACATAGAAAATGGCTAAGGTGGTGTCATAACATGTAAAGCAGTGGGTGGAGCATGAATCTTATCGGTATAAATATGGCATTTATGATATTTTCGAGCATAATCAATTTAGTCTTTCTCCATTGTCAATCAATAATAGTTAGCTTCTATAATCTATCTTGCCATCATATGTCCATTTACATGTACGCCACATACACCATCATGCACCTCACCAATGATTTTTCTAGCTTCAGCAACATCCACACAATGCAATAACACTTGATCTTTGTTTTTTTATACAAAACTTCCCCATCTAAAAAGAATCACATAGACAATCTCCTCAAGACTCTTTTATCATTCTCTGTCGCTTGGTCCAGATATTGTTGGTTCTTTAGATATCGCATGACGTTATAGTACTAGGGATTTCTATCTTCTTCTTCCTCTAGATTAGTGCAATGTACCAGTATATTCTTGTCATCTAATTTGATGGGTTAAATTCAATAGTATTATCAATTTGCACCATAGTAGCTAAGGTAGCTAAAGCATCTACAATCTAGTTTTTTTCTCGAGGTAAATGCCTAAATTGGACTATCTCAAATTGTTTGCATAGCTCTAAGATGTATTTATGATAATGAATGAGTTTTAAGTCCTTTGCCTCTCATTCATCCTTTAGCTGATAGATAACCAAGGCTGAATCTTCGAACACTTTTAATGTATCAATTTTCCTATCCAAAGCAGTATATAATCTCATAACACATGCCTCATATTCAGTTACATTGTTAGTGTAATTGAAGTTCAATCTCGCTGTCATCGAGTAGTAATGTTCTATTAGAGATATTAAAATGGCCCTAATTTCTTGTCTGATGGCATTAGCAGCCCCGTCGAAATACATTCTCTAAGTTTTTTCATCCTCACTATCTTCTTCTATTTTCAAAATGGCCATTAACTCTTCATCTAAAAAATCAAGCTTCATAGGTTCATAATCACCAGTGACCCGATTTGCAAGAAATTTAGCAATGACACTTCCTTTGATTGCCTTTTGGTTTATATATACTATATTATATTCTGAAAGCATCACTTGTCATCTTGTGATTCTTTCTGACAATGTTTCTCAAAAATATATTTGATTGGGTCTAGTTTAGCTATAAGCCAAGTCATGTGATAGAGCATATATTGCTTAAACTTCTTAGCTGTCTAAGCTAAAACGCGTCACATCTTTTCTAGTGATGAGTACTTGGACTCGTACTATGTGAACTTTTTACTTAAGTAATAAATAGTTCTCTCTTTCTTTCCAGATTCATTTTATTATCTTAGTACACATCCTATCGACTTTTCATGCACCACTATGTACAGAATTAATAGTCTTTCTAAAATAGGTGGTGTTAATATTAGAAGATTTGATAGGTATTGCTTAATCCTATCAAAAGCTTTTTGGCATTCCTCATTCCATTCATTGGAATTATTTTTATGAAGAAGCTTAAAGATAGGATCACACTTGAAAGTGAGTTGGGTAATGAATTGAGAGATGTAGTTCAACCTAACTAAGAAACCTTGAACCTTTTTTGGCATGCTTGAAGGGGATAAGTTCTAAATGGCTCAAATTTGGTTCGGGTTAACCTTTATTCCCTTTTCATTGACTATAAATCCTAATAGTTTCCCTGACCTGGCTCTAAACATACATTTGGATGGATTCAGCTTGAGTTGAAACTTCCTTAACCTCTCAAACAATTTTTTGAGGCTAGCTACATGGTCATCTTTTTTTCAAGATTTTGTAATCATGTCATTCACATATACCTCGATCTCTTTGTGCATCATATCATAGAAAAGTGTCACCATAACTCTTTGACAGGTTGTCTTGGTATTTTTTAGTCCAAAAGGTATGACTTTGTAATAGAAAGTTTCTCATATAGTGACAAATATGGTTTTTTCCATATCATCTTGGGTAATTTTTATCTAATTATAGCCAAAGAATCCATCCATAAAAGAGAACACCGAATGTCGGGCTGTATTATACACTAATGTATCTATATGAGGTAAATAAAAATTATCCTTCAGACTAGCTCTATTCAAATCTCGATAGTTTTTACACATTCGCACTTTTTCATCCTTCTTGGGGACAAGTACCATATTAGCCACCCATTTATGATACTTGGCCACTTGCAAAAAGCTCGCATCACCTCCCCTTTAATTTTCAGTAGTATCTCCGGTTTCATTCTTCTTAACTTTTGCTAAATTGGCTTACATTTAAGCTTCAAGGGTAATCTATGTTCTACTATCTCGTGTTAAGTCTGGGCATGTCTTGGTAAGACCAGATAAACACATCTATAAATTCTCAAAGTAAATCCTCTAACCATTGTCGATCAATTGTAGGGAGTGAAGTACCAACCCTAACTTCTTTTTTCTTATCAGCATCACCTAGATTAATCATTTCAATACCTTCTTGATGGGGCTCGATAGATTTATTTTCCTGTTTAATTAGTTCATTAAATCTAGAGGCAAAATGTATTTTTTAGAGTTCTCTTTAGTGTCAAGTTCATCAGTATTAATTGAATTTTTAAAATTAAACCTCTGATCATTGTCATGATTACCTTCATGTTTATTTGGGGACCTGAAAATTAATGAAATAAAAAATATTTGTGAGATGCTTTGATGGGAGAATGGATGAAATAGAAAAAATGGATAAAATACATACACTTATCTTTTATTAAAATAACAAAAAATAAAGGGCCCAAACATAAGAGATTATCCTAATGCTTTTGGGCATAAGTAATTAAGATTTGTAATTACATCGAAAAAATATTAGAAATAATAGGCATCTAGATGACCTTTCAATTCTTTAGTTCATAATTGAGTGGGCATGGGTAAACCCAAGCTTTTTCATTTTGGCTTTCGTTACCTACCATATGAATGGACAACTTGACAAAAGTTTCCTCCCATTTTGATTCTTCTCCTGTATCCTCCGTAACTCTCGGGTGCATATATCCTTCAAAAGTGAACATTTTGTTCAGATGAGGAACAACCATTAGCCCACTCTTTACCCTTTTATAGTTGTCTTGCATTTCTTCCATCTCATAACCCAAACCCAGTCTTTTATTGTTATCCTCAATTCTTAGTAGCTCTCTTATCCCTTGTAGGCTTTTACCCAAATTGAAACCAATACTCTAACCCTTGTTAATCATCTGATTGATCATAATTCAATTGAATTTGAGCCATTCACCTACTGTATTAATAGGTTTAAAGGATCAATAAGAGCATTCTAATAACTCTTCTGTCGTTTCTACATATAGGGCATTTATAGGTTGAGTCACCAATAAGTTTTCTTTTCTAGCCACAATCCCTAATTGTCTTTTCACATTAAATTTAATCTTTTGATGCAATGAGGAAAGGACAGCGCCTAAGTTGTGAATCCATGGTCTTCCTAATAAATAACTATATGGTGGAAAGATATCTATGATTTGATTAAAACTTTATATTAAAAACAGATGGCCCAATCTGTATGGGCAACTTAATATCTCCTAAGACTTCACGTCTGATCCCATCAAATGCTCGAACCACTATATGAATACTTTAGATGTGAGACCTATCAAAGAGTAATCTGGTTAAAGTAGACATGGGCATGACATTGATAGCCAATCCATTATCAATAAGGACTTTGGCTATTATATGGCTTTTTTCATTTGACAATGATGTGCAAAGCCTTGGTGCTTCATCTACCCTTAGGTAAAATTTCATCATCACTAAAAGATATGTGATGTGGTACTACTAAGTTTTCTGTCAAGTGATGCACATACTCTACAGACATGTTGTGTGCTACGTAAGCTTGATTTGATACCTTTAGCAAGGTATTACGATGCGGTTTCAAATTCAAGAGAAGTGATAGTAAAAAAATTCTAGCTAGCCTCTTGTTCAATTACTTTACCACATATTACTCACTATACTTCATGAGCTTCAAAAACTCATAAGCCTCTTTTTCTAGTATAGACTTTAGGATGTTTTTCTTTGGAATCACCTCTAGTTCAATCTATTTTTTTTATCCATTTTTTTACTTTCTCTAATATTTTTGAAGTATAACACCTTTCACTTCTGGTCATGCCTTCCACACTTGTTATGTTGGTAGCTTTAGATTTTGGCATAACTCCTTATTACCCCTAGACTGTTTCTTCATAACCATATTTCCATAGTATAACCTTTTCATTTTTATAAGGGAATGGTCTAAGGACCTTGAAGGTTATTGTTTTGGGAGCAAATTTATTCCCAGCTAATTTTGACTTTTCATTGCAGCAGATGATAATGGGCTTTGGTACCCATTTATCCGTTCTAGCTACTTCGGTATTTGCCAAGGCCTCTGACCCCGTATATAACTCTATTTGGTAAGAATCTATTAATTTTTAAATGAAATGCCCCGAAGCCCTACTATGATGTTTGCATTTTTTGTTTGGGACACATCTCTCATGATATGTATATAAGGTCACTGGTTATATCAATCCAGCCTTGTATAGAGCATCATATAGCTAGTTGAATGACATTTTAAGCTCTTTCACTCTTTTTCTCATATGCATTTTGTTTTCATTCAAGGCATTGACTGTATGATTAGGTAAGAGATTCCCACTAACATTGGGTGTTGAGTTCTCACTATTATTGAAGCTTATCAATCTTTTTTTAATTAGATTTTGCACATTATGCTTTAAAGAATTACAATTCTCAATGGAATGGCCAGTTACTCCATAATGGTAGTCACAATGGACAGTAGAATCATACCATTTAGGATAAGAAAGTTCAAGCTATTTAGCAAGAATTGGAGCATATGGTGGTTCTTGTAGAACTTTTAATATAGTTTAGTATAGCTTATAGGAATGGGATCAAAAGTCAATCTTTCCTAAGTTCGTGATTCCCGAGCACCACTTGTTATGTTAGTTGGGTGAACAAGGGATCTTGCTATGGTTGGGTAAAAAAATAATGTAGTTGATTGGTAAGGGAAGGCAAAAGTATGATTCATAGTGTGATGAGATATGGGATAGGTTGATCGGGGATAATTTTTGAATTGATGCCCTTCAAACTCACAACTTGAGCCTCATTTTCTTTTTTCTTAAATGCCCTTTTAGCAATAGAAGACTCCACACCTTCCATTTTGCCATTTTTAATGGTATTTTCCATGATTTCTTCTGAAATCATCATATTGGAAAATTTTGTTAGTCGCATTCCCAATCATTTTCTTATAGTATAATGACTTTAGAGTGTTTACAAACAGCACTGTAATTTTTTTTGTTAAGAGAGGTTGTACTTGAGCAATGACATCTTGCCACCTTTAGACATATTTCTTGAAGGATTCAGATGCTTTTTTTTTCATTTTTTACAATAAAAGGCGATTATAAGCCATATTTATGATGTGGTGATACTAATTGATAAAAGATCTAGTTAGATCTTTCCACGACCTTATGCGAGTCATGTCTAATTGAACATACTACCTTACGACAAACTCGATTAGGCTATCTTGGAAAATATACACGAGCAGTTTCACATTGCTAGCATGTGCTGTCATCTTATGACAATACATTGTGACATGTGTAATAGGGCATCTTTTTCCATTATATTTATCAAATTTTGGCACATTAAACTTAGGTGGGATCACCATATTTGGTACCAAACAAAGCCTTATGACATCCATAGATCCATAAAAATTAATGCCTTTCGTAGCCCACATTTTTTCCTTGATCATGCTCATGGCATGATCAATTTTAAAGTCCTTAGAGGGAGTAACTGTCTGCAACTTCTCTTTCTCTTTTGTCTTATCCAGATTAGGGATTTGGATGGGCTCAATTACTTTTTAAGTGAAGACAAGATTATTATAACTCTTAACATTCCCTTAATTTGGTGTATAAAGCATTCCTGAGTAATTGTAGTTTGGAAATATGGTTTGCTATGGCTGAAAGCTTGTAGTGGTTTGAGTTTCTTATGGATTGAAACATGGAGGATACAATGATTCAGTAACTTCGTGTAAGCTATCTTCCTCTATTGCTTTCCCTCTGTTTGTCTTTTTTATAGCTTTCAGAATCTTACTTAATTTTTTCTCAAGTATCTTCTGGGCTTTTTCTATCCTTTCGAAACAATTTGCATTATCCTACTCCATTTTCTTGGTTCTGGCCTGAGTGTTGTATGAATGTTGAGCTATTCTTTTACCTTAGTACCATAATTTAAAATTAATGATGATGATATGATAATGAATGAATGTGATGCAATGCTTGAAAAAGAAAGAAAGAAAAACATTTGTCCCTTTAAAGATTTCAGGGAAAGTGAACTTTCATTTATTCCACAAGAGTCTATTTTATATCAAATCTAATACTTTTCCTTTATAAAAATGCCTAACTTGCTCATACTGGTCATTGGTTTCCTTAATGAAGTTTAGCAGTCATTGTTTATACTCTTTTGCTAGCATTACTAAAGCTATCAATGTCTCAGCCTCCTCCGTCATTTCTCCTACCTTGACACTGCCTTACCTATTTGGGCTGTAAGATGCTTTATGTACTTTTATCTTTCCAGCCTTTTTTTTTACCGAACCACACCTGATAAGATAATTTTTTGTATTTTTTTCATAAAGGTCATGATGTGATTTTTTTACTCATTCAACTTTTGTTTCAAAGTCTAAATGTACTCTCTAAGCATTTATTTTCATGCTGAGCTTTGACATAATCATTATCCATTTGGGAGCACTCTCTTTTTAGCTTTTCATTTTCACAAGCTAAATCTATGTTATTTATTTCTTTGGCTTGCACCTGTATACACAACCTTTTGTGTTCATGTCACAGCTCCATCAACTATTTAAGGGTATCATCCTACTCTTAGACAACCTTCTGAGCCTTGCTGTATTCTTGGAACATCTTATGAACTTGAGTTTTGAATTTTTCTACTTTACCTTTCCATTGTTTATTTTCTTCTTGAAGCTTTAGGATTTCTTGATTCAATTTCTCTTTTTCTATTTTATGTTTCTTCCTTGTAAGTTTTGACTTTAAAGGTGCTTTACTCATTTCCTGGTTTATTGTTTAACAATGGTCCTTAATCATAGGTGCAATCTCTTAGCTCATTTTAGCTCTCTAAATTAGATATCTCTGAGTGGCTTTATCAATAAATGGTCTAGGGCTTAACTTTTTGGGTTTCTCCCAAGCTTTGATTATGCTATCAATCCTATTAAAAGTTCCAGGCTCCCCATAAGAACAATCAAATTGGCTAAGCATATATGTCATAGGAATAAACTATTTAGCTCTATGCTATCTCTTTGCCATCAATCGTGCATAGCTTGTTGACCCCCATAAACTTAAGAATGAAACCTCTATCTCATCCCTACAATGATACAATATAGGTTCTTGGTTCATCCATGAAGCTAACCATTTTACCTGATAGGCTATGAACTTTTACAGCATACACTCTTATTCTTTCTGTGTCTTGACTTTTGGCCAATTACTTTGACAAAATTTCTTAACTGGAATTTGACTGTTAAAATAAAGCTTGGAGAAAACATTTTTCTTGCATTCAAAATAACTCTTCATCCATATATACAATAATGGTATGTAACCAATAAAATGTGCTTTGCCATTTTGTCTACAAAAGCTTAGAGATCTGATAATTTCTGCCAATATAGTTGGTGAAGGATTACATCCATTTTCAATTTGTTAAAATAGATCCACCACTTCTATCTTGACTTGGCCTAGGACCTTAGGAAAATGACCATCCCATATATGGCTAAAGTAAACACCCTTATTCCCTTATCATCATTTGGATGTTTGATAATGAAGTCTGAGAGAATCTTCCATGGAATACCTTTACGCTCTTTTTTTTTTTTATGTATGAATCTATGAGCTCCTTTCCCACACCTAAAATGTGAACTAGCTTCTTATGATTTCCTAATTTGTGCATTTTCACATACACTCTATCTGGAGACCAAAGATACATACCCACTAAGGTTGAATACTCTTTTATTATTGGTACAAAGTCAACCTTATTGCAAATAAAACAATGATATAAGGGATCTCAAAACTGTATCATTGCCTTAAGGAATGAGTTATCAATCTTCATTGATAGAAGATATGCAATATGCTCGAACTTCTGACAAAAAGCCTATTATCTCAAAGGAGCCATGCTATTCTATATATCTGATAGGCTTTTCAAGTCATTCTATTTGAGAAGCGCCCGAACTTCCTTTGGTAATGTAGAAACATAACCAACAGGTAAACAATCTTTTTTTTCTTATTGCCTCTTTTTTGAGTCTATCTTCACATCTGTAGGCAAATCACATTTAAAATGTATAGACGAAGCGCAAACCTGACATTCTGTAGGCTCCATGAAAGCTTTCGTTGAAAATACTTTTAGGGTAGGAATAATATACAATCTACGTATATGTTTTTGAATATGCACAAAAGGAAAAACAATAAAAGAAGACAAAAAAATTAGTTAGTCAACTCAATAAAAAATACAAAATAGACACCATAGAGTAAATAGAATAACAACATGACCTTGAGTTTTGGATTAACTATAAAGGGTAGAAAGACATGGCTCTACCTATGGTTAGGCTCTTAAAGTTAACTATATTTGGTTTGGATTATTTTTAAATGTTCCCAAATTGTTCCTTATATCATTGTCCATTACATATTAGTAAGGCACCACGATCCTTGTCCATTATAAGCTATAAGCGAAAAGTATTTAATTTGAATGAGAGTGTTTTGCAAGCCCATGCGGAGATATGAGATCTCACAAAAGTATAGGTATTTCACTCCCTCCTAAGGGTAGAGCTCAGATGGAGAGCTTTATGTTATGTATATGCGAATGAATAATAGATATAATAAATAAATAAATAAATAAATAAATAAATAAGCAAATATAAAAAGAAGTAAATAGGAAAAAAAGAAAATAATCCTAAATTTATTAAGCAAGGCTTGGATAATAAGGAATCATTTATTGGCTTGACTCTCGATGTCCCCAATGGAGTCGTTAAACTATCATAATGTATAGATCTGTGGACCTACTGTTAGACATGGATTAGATGAGTCACCACCAATCTTTTTTGTTTAGGTGCAATTGGCCACTTGATTGAATCTGATCCATGAAACCAAATTTAAGTTTGGGAATGCGGTTACGCATGAAGAAAGTTATAGCACCCTCACAACGCCCATCCAAAGTTGGTATCAATTTGATTCCTAATTATCCAAGTCTTAAACATATTTATGCTTTACCAAAATATTTAATATTAAGAATTAACCTTAAAATTATCCTAATAGTTTGATACTAATTTAAGATCATTCTTTCACCTCAACAGTATTCATGGAGACTAGTGTCCTACGCTGAAGAGGCTTTATTGTCAGATTTATTAATATATTTTATTCAAAAAAATTAATACAACCTTCAAATAGTTTGATAAAATTTATTTTAAGGTAGATCTTCTAATAGTTTGATGAGATTTTATTTAAAAGATACTTGTAGACACCCAATTGGGTCCGGGCCCAGATCAATTGGGCCTGGCCCAAATGGGTAAGGCCCATTTCAATCCTGTATTTTTTTTCTTTTCTTTTTCTTCTTTTGTATTTTATGTATTTTATTATTATTATTATTATTATGTATATCTTTGTGTATTTATTTTTATTTAGATTAGATTTATATGTATTGTATGTATATAGTTATATATTTATTATTATTATTATTATCTCTTTTTTTTTGTAATATATTTTTGGGTTTATCTTATGTTATTTTTTTTTATTATCTGTTAATTTTATCTGATTTTTTTTTTCTGAATTATCTGATATTATTTTTTTATTTTTATACTATCATATCTTTTGATTATCTAGTATTTTTTTATTTATTTTGATTTTAATTCTGGATGGCTAAGATTCAAAGTTGAAGAATCCCACTCTGGAGGGGAATTCAATCAGAAGAGTCCAGTTGGATTCAAAGACTGAATTCCCGTCCAAGGAGGAATTGGGATTGATCAGGAACTCCTGATCAACCCCTATAAAAGGGACCCTCTGGAACAATGCTGAAGACACAGAAAACAGTAAGCAAAGCTACTGATTTGAGAGAAAAGGAGGCGTATAGGAAGCTAGGAAAAGTTTAGGAGTGTTTTGGGAGTGAGAAAAATTTTTTAGAGATTTTTTGGCGAAAATTTTTTCTGGAAATTTCTGGGAAATTTCCAGAATTCGGCGAAAATTCCGGCGAAATTTGAATTTTCCGGCAACAATTCCGGCGAACATTGAAGTTTCCGGTGACCTACCCAGTTTCCGACGAAGAATCCCAAAAACCGACGATCTTTCGGCCAACTTCCGGCGAAATTTCCAGATTCCGACGACATTTTCCAGAATCCGACACCGGTGTTCTTCGGTTTTTAGAGAGAAGGGAGAGAAAAAGGGCAGAAGAGAGAGAGAGGGGGAGGAGCGTTCTGCCAAAAAACGGAGGAAGGTGCCTTTTATACCCTCCCAAAACGACGTCGTTTTGGCCTTCAGTAACCCAGAGGATCCGCGCGTTTTGCCGAACCCGACCCGACCCGGGCGTCGACCCGCTTTCTGACCCACGCGTGCCGGCCCCCTTCGAGCCGAGCCGAGCCGCCAAGCCGCTCCCTCCGAGCCGTTTCTCTTCCTTGAGCCGAGCCGAGCCGAACCGCGATTCGAGCCGCTCCAGGTTTTTTTTTTTTTTTTGAATTTTTTTTTCTTTTTTTGTTTATTTGTTTATTTTATTTTTTATTTATTAGATTAGGTTTATGTAATATTCTTTTTATTTATTTATTATTATTTTATTTTCTTTAAATAAAAATAAAAAATTCCAAAAAAATATATTTTTAGGGAAAAGTTGAAAGTATCAATTTTCCTTAGAAATAAATTTCAAAAAAAATATATTTTTAGGGAAAAGTTGAAAGTATCAATTTTCCTCAGAAATAAATTTCCAAAAAAAAATATTTTTAGGGAAAAGTTGAAAGTATCAATTTTCCTTAAGAATAAATTTCCAAAAATAATTTTTAGGGAAAAGTTGAAAGTATCAATTTTCCTTAAAAGAAAAATAAATTTCCAAAAAAACTATTTTTGGGGAAAAGTTGAAAGTATCAATTTTCCTTAGAAATAAATTTTCAAAAAAAGGGTTTTTGAGGAAAAGTTGAAAGTATCAATTTTCCTTGAAAATCGAAATTTCCAAAAAAATATTTTTGGGGAAAAGTTGAAAGTATCAATTTTCCCTAAAAAAAAATCATTCTTTCCTTCCTTTCTATCTTAATTTTGATTTTGTTTTTTTTTCTTCTTTAAATAATCCGACGACGGAGCCTCTGCAAGTGAAACAGTAGTTTTTCTTGCATACTCTTGAGGTGAGGGAATTTTCTCAATTTTCTGCTAAAAGTATTAGAGTCAATTGAGAATAATTTTCAATAACTAATTACTTGGTAAAATTTTAAGGCTTTTGGATAACACAAATTTAAGCTAGTACCATCTTTTGATGGGCGTTGTGAGGGTACTATAACCTTCCTCACACGTAACCGAACTCCCGAACTCTGTTCTGGTTAGTAGACCTGAACCTATTCTTTTAGGGACCCTTAAGCTTAGGTGTTCCCTGAAAGGACAGATTCTTTAGGTGGCCAATCGCACCTAGATAAAAAAGATTGGTGGCGACTCCCTAAAAGTCAATGTCTAGCTATAGATCCCCGGATCTAGACGTTACGACAGCTTGGCGACTCCACTGGGGACCTTGAGAGTCAGGCCAGCAAATAATTTGTGTTATCCAAAAGCCAAATGAAATTGAACCTTGTTGTATATATGTGTTGTTATTCATTCATGTTTTAGTTACCTTGTTAATTATGTCATTCATATGCATGTGCATAACATGAGCTCTATACCCGAGCTCCGTCCCTCTAGGAGGGAGTAAAGTACCTATTGCTTTCGTGAGGTCTAATGCCTCCGCAGTGGCTAGCGAAATACTCCCACTCAAATTGAACCTTTTCCGCTTGTAGCCTGTAATGGGTGAGGATTAGGGTGCCTTACTAGTCTGTGATGGACAGGGATGTAAGGAGCAATTTGAGGACCTTTAGACTCTGACCTTAAAATCGCATGTAGTGAACCTTAGAAGTGCCTACACCTAAGATAAAGCCTTTTCTACCCAATGATAGATATGCCCTAAAATTAGGACACAAAAAAGGGTGTTTATCTAATCATTTTGATTGCTTAACTTTGTGTATTATTTTTATCATATGTAACATTATGCATCAACATCACTTACGTTTCATCCACGGAACTAACTATGTTGTTTGTCTGATTGTATGCATCTGTATTCTTTTCACGATCATGTTTCAACACAATCATTTGTATTCATTTCATACTAGATTTCATTCAAAAAATGTACATGTCATTTGTGTATCAAAGCATCATACATAAGGTACAGCATAACATTTCTAATCATAAGTATGGTACTCAAGGTCCGAGGATAGCTCCATCTAGCGAAAACCCTGCTCATCCATACAACACAAGATCCAGAGCAAGGCAAATGGAGCAGAAAAATTCTCAGAGATTTGAAAAGATAGAAAAAGCACAGGAGAAGATTGAAAGTGAGCTAAGCAAGATTCTGGAAGCTCTTAATAACATGAATAAAGGAAAGGGAGTTGAAGGAAGTACAAGCCAACAAGAAGTGGCTGACCCTTTGTACCCTCCAGGTTTCGACCCACCTCAAGCCCAGTCTACCCAAGAGGTCCCACCACAACATTTTGCATATCCAACATATCCTAGAATGCCATCAGCTTTTAACCCAGGGCAGTATAATAGCTATATAAATCCTGTCTTCACTGAAAAGGCAGCAGAACCAATTCCTGATCTAGAAGAGAAGGAGAAGGAAAAGATAAGGGTGGAAGCTGAGGAAAGCTCTAAAATTAGCATGCTAGAGCAGAGGCTACGGGCTGTGGAAGGATTTAGCTGTTATGGGTCAGTTGATGCTGCTGGGCTCTGCCTAGTTCCTGATGTGGTTATCCCCTATAAATTCAAAGTACCGAAATTTGAAAAATATGACGGTACAAAGTGTCCTAAAACCCACATCACCATGTATTGCAGGAAGATGGCAGCTCATGCACATGATGAAAAACTCCTGATGCATGTCTTCCAGGATAGTCTTACTGGTTCTGCTGCCAGATGGTATGTTCAGCTGGACAGGACTCGTATTCACTCGTGGAGCGATATGGCACATGACTTTATCAGTCAATATCGACATATCATCGATTTGGCTCCTGACCGTTTGTCTTTGCAGAACCTGGAGAAAAAGTCAAATGAGTCTTTTAAAGAATACGCCCAGAGATGGAGGGATATAGCTTCACAGGTACAACTTCCACTGACAGAGAAAGAGACCACAGTGCTATTTGTTAGCACTTTAAAGCCTCCCTATTATGAAAAGATGATAGGGAATGCAACAAAGAATTTTGCTGACATGGTAATCTCTGGAGAAATTATTGAAAGTGCCATAAAAAATGGCAAGTTGAGAGGAGGAGAAACTAAGAAGACATCAGAAAAGAAAGAAGCTGAAGCTCAAGCTGTGAGCTTTGATAGACAACAATTCAGGGGTTATCAACCCTATCCATCCCAAGGTTACTCTTCATACTATCCTGCTGTGAATAATGCCTCATCCTACCCCTACCAGCTAGCTCCACAACCATCTTATTCATCCACTTACCGCCTTAACATTCAAGCTCCTGTAAGAACCCAAATTCGTCCTACTCATCCAGCAAGTGGCTCACGAGAACAACGGACTACTCGAGAAAAACCTGTATTTGATCCAATCCCTATGACTTATACAGAGTTATATCGAGAACTCTATAATAGCCACTTAATTTCCCCCAGCCATGTGGAACCACTTAAACCACCCTATCCAAAGTGGTATGATCCTACAGCCCGTTGTGACTATCATTATGGAATTACTGGCCATTATACTGAAAATTGCACTGCTTTAAAGTATAAGGTGCAACGGTTGATCAATGATGGAATGGTAAGTTTTGATCAAGGAAAAGCAACAACACCTAATGTTAGTGTACTAAACGAAAGTCAAGAACAGAAAGGATCCGGAGATTCACAATGAATTGAGGGGCAAGATGTCAATGGAGATAAGGCTGGTTGAAGGTTTCTTCTGTCATTTTGGGATTTCTTTTCAAACAATGTTAGATTTTTTTTGCAATATGACTTCACTTGTTATCATTTTAATAAAGGCAAGTCAATGCATTTCATTACATTTTTCTCTTTCATTCGACCATTATTCCATGCCCTGTTACCTTTCATGACTTTACATTCCTATTTTCAAATTTCAGATGATGAATATTTAGACAATGGTAACAATAATTCTGGAATTTAATTTTGAGAACTCATTCACAGAGGAGATGATTTGAGTGAAAATAAAGAGGGTAAGCCATTACCAGAGATGAAAGAGATATATCTTGAAGGTGTGCAATCTTTTATACAAGTTCATGAGCTTTGTTCAATAGATGATGTTCAAGAAAGGTATTCACAATTGAGATGAAAAATGGCCATCTTTCTTTTACCATTTGAAAAACCATTTATTGTTACCCCTTTGAGCTTATCATTTTTTTTTTTACCCCAACCAAGGATCACCCTCTACACTGGAAGGTAAAAAAAAAAAAAAAAGAAAAAAAAAACACCACAAAAGGTCTCAAAAATGGAAAGAGAAAGAAAAGCAAAAGAAAAATAAATGCCACACATGACTTGGGGCAAAGTAACGAGAATCTTTTGTGTGAGAAAAGAAAAAGTAGTGAAACGATGTGGGGCAAAATGCCAACTTGTATCGAATGATCCTTTGGTTTTGAACCTTTTTAATACATGTTTTGAGCCTATTATATCCATTTCTTTTTACCCTTCACCTTAGCCTACATTACAACCTTGAAAAGTCCATTTGGATCAAATGTGAATACTCAACTTGAATGATCATAGGTTGAGCAAAGACATGCTCATGATGAAGCAATGGAATCATGCTACATGAAAGATATCAACAATGGATGAAAAATGAGAAAAGAGAAAAAAATAAAAAAAAATGAAAAAAAAAAGAAAAAAAAATGAGAAAATGAAAAAATAAAAAAAGATATTCAAATTGAAAACCTGAAAGGGTGATTTTGGTACTAAAAAAAAAAAAAAGGATCCAGGTCGAATGGCTCACATGAATGAAAGATCAAAGACATCTGAAGAACCCTCAAAGACTGGGGCAAAGTTCGTCAAGCTCAAGTTGACTTCAACAGTAAATGGAATGAGTTTTTGAAAAAGAATCCTAGATTAATGTTGAAAATTGTCTGAATATTCATCATTTGGACATACCATTCACCCCAATGACATGTATCCAATTTATTTCGTTTCCCATTTGTTTTGTACTAAAACAGATCTTCATTATTTATCTTTACCATAATTCACCTTGTGTTCTCTTATCATTACACCCCTAGAATGAATTGAGAAAATGCTTGATTGCATTGTATTTGTTAGGATTTGAAATGATAATGAATGAATGAATATGTGCTTAAAAGAGTCTTGCATTCATTTGAAAAGAAATCTAAGATGATGGTGGAGACAAAATGAAGAAATGGTAGAAACCTAGAGGAGATGATTTAGAAGGATATATGATGTGATCAAATGAAGAAATGGGGCAGTGATACAATCAAGTGATGAGTACGAGGATGAATTGGTCAATATGACTTGCAAGTTGTGATTGAATGATGAAGACAAAATCTGTTTTGGAAAAGTTAATGCTGAGACACCTATGAGTAATGACCCAGTGATGGTGGATGAAACTTGTTTTGAAATTTGTTAGTGCTGAGAAATTCATTGAATGATGGTTAAGTGATGATCGATTGATGAAGCTTATTCCAAAGTATTGAAAAATAGAACAAGGAAGAATCTGAGCGGAAGAGACAATTAAGAGCTACACTGGTTCGATCCTAGAAGAGCAGTGTAATTGGATCCTTGAAGAATCAAAGGGCTTGGCACCCAAGAAAGAAAAGAGCTTGAGAAACTTGAGTACCATACATTGAACAGGAATTAATTGGCCAACATTTGCATAGCATGCATTGAAAATCATGCACATTGCATAGCATACACTACTTTCAGGAAAGTATAGTGTACAAATTCAAGAAGCAGGGGTGTTCCAACATCCCACATGAAAAAGACAGATATGAAAAGACTTTGCAAGTTTGAGAAGAAACTTGTCAGGTAAGTTCCTAATCCTTGAAATAGGATGTCTCTTGGTATCGGGGTTGATTTATAAGACCTTTGGGCATAATCTCCTGAAATCCCTTCAAACACAACTTTCAACTCCTTCGGACATGATCGTCTAGGAGTATTTACTTTTCAAAGTTCGTTGCCTCTGTTTAGAGGAGCAATTTATTTTCCAAAGTTTGTTGCCTCTGTTTAGAGGAGCAATTTACTTTTTCAAAGTTCGTTGCCTCTGTTTAGAGGAGCAATTTCCAGATTCCGGCGAAATTTCCAGATTCCGGTGACATTTTCCAGAATCCGGCACCGGTGTTCTTCGGTTTTTAGAGAGAAGGGAGAAAAAAAGGGTAGAAGAGAGAGAGGGGGAGGAGCGTTCTGCCAAAAAACGGAGGAAGGTGCCTTTTATACCCTCCCAAAACGACGTCGTTTTGGCCTTCAGTAACCCAGAGGATCCGCACGTTTTGCCGAACCCGACCCGACCCGGGCGTCGACCCGCTTTCTGACCCGCGCGTGCCAGCCCCCTCTGAGTCGAGCCGAGCCGCCGAGCCGCCAAGCCGCTCCCTCCGAGCCGTTTCTCTTCCTTGAGCCGAGCCGAGCCGAGCCGCGATTCGAGCCGCTCCATGTTTTTTTTTTTTTTTTTTTCTTTCTTTCTTTGTTTATTTGTTTATTTTATTTTTTATTTATTAGATTAGGTTTATGTAATATTCTTTTTATTTATTTTTTATTATTTTATTTTCTTTAAATAAAAATAAAAAATTTCAAAAAAATATATTTTTAGGGAAAAGTTGAAAGTATCAATTTTCCTTAGAAATAAATTTCCAAAAAAATATTTTTGGGGAAAAGTTGAAAGTATCAATTTTCCTCATAAATAAATTTCCAAAAAAAACTATTTTTAGGGAAAAGTTGAAAGTATCAATTTTCCTTAAGAATAAATTTCCAAAAATAATTTTTAGGGAAAAGTTGAAAGTATCAATTTTTCTTAAAAGAAAAATAAATTTCCAAAAAAAATATTTTTGGGGAAAAGTTGAAAGTATCAATTTTCCTTAGAAATAAATTTTCAAAAAAAGGGTTTTTGAGGAAAAGTTGAAAGTATCAATTTTCCTTGAAAATCGAAATTTCCAAAAAAATATTTTTAGGAAAAAGTTGAAAGTATCAATTTTCCCTAAAAAAAAATCATTCTTTCCTTCCTTTCTATCTTAATTTTGATTTTGTTTTTTTTTCTTCTTTAAATAATCCGACGACGGAGCCTCTGCAAGTGAAACAGTAGTTTTTCTTGCATACTCTTGAGGTGAGGGAATTTTCTCAATTTTTTGCTAAAAGTATTAGAGTCAATTGAGAATAATTTTCAATAACTAATTACTTGGTAAAATTTTAAGGCTTTTGGATAACACAAATTTAAGCTGGTACCATCTTTTGATGGGCGTTGTGAGGGTGCTATAACCTTCCTCACACGTAACCGAACTCCCGAACTCTGTTCTGGTTAGTAGACCTGAACCTATTCTTTTAGGGACCCTTAAGCTTAGGTGTTCCCTGAAAGGACAGATTCTTTAGGTGGCTAATCGCACCTAGATAAAAAAGATTGGTGGCGACTCCCTAAAAGTCAATGTCTAGCTATAGATCCCCATGTCTAGACGTTACGACAATACTTATAAAATGTTATCTTTTATTTTTTGAAAAAATTTATTAAGTCTCCCAATAGTTTGGTGTGACTTAATTTAAGAGGCAAATCCTCAATAGTTTGGAGGATAAAAATTATTTTTTAATTTTTTTGAAAACTGATTTATGAAATTTTTCAATAGTTTGGTGGATTCCATAAAAATTGAATTCATGAAATTTCTTCAATAATTTGGTAGGATTCATAAATTTATTTAAAAAAGATTTATTTATTTTTTTGTTATTTTTCAAAAATAAAAATTTATTTTTCCTAAATATTTTTTAAAAATAAGTTACTCAATAAAAATGAATAAATAATAAGATTAGTAATATAAAATAAAATAAAAAGTCAAAATATAAAATAAATAAAATTAAAATTATAAAATAAAAGTAAAATAAAAAAAGGAAAACTTGCAATCAAGTTGGATTAGAGCGCGAATCAGCACGCGAATCCTATTCGGGTTACACATAGATCTGGATAAGCAAAAATGGTGTCGTTTTGAGATGGGTATAAAAGCCAATTGTTAGCCCTTTTTTTTTTTTTTTTCAGAAACCCTTGGTTCCTTATCTCTCTACTCAACAATTCCTCTGACCTCTCTCTAGAATAGCCAAGAATAGCCCAAGAACATTCCAATGGAAATTGAAAAACCTAGCGGTTTCTAAAAAAGTTATCGAAACATCCAATTAAAAACTAAAAAACCCACCAGTTTTTGAAAAGGCCGTCAGAATCCCATCGAAAAATTCAACTTCGTTAGAAAATTCCATCGAAAAATTCAAAAATTCATCCCAAACTCAGATTTCTAGAAATATTTTAGTTTTCCTTGAAATTTTCCCAGAAATTCACAAATTTCTCTAAATTACTTCAAAAACCCTCTAGAAACATAAACCTAATCCCAAAAACCCAAATCTAAACCTAAAAATTTCAAATCGAAACCAGAATTCACAAAAGTCAAAATCCTAGAAATTTTTTATTGCCTAAAAAATTTTTTAGAACACCATTTCTCCCAAAATCAATCGTGTTCTGTTCTTTGTAACCTTGTCCAATTTATAAGCAGTTCATAGTAGGGATTTTAGGGATCGGACAGAATCAATCCAAGCTTGAATCCTAGATTGAATTCTGCTAGAGCAAGATTTTAGGTTAAGTTTCAACAATCTGTCTAGATTGAATCCGAAACCCTTAATTATGAAATAAAACCTTTGACTATCTAAATTGAATGTAGATTTCAATTTTTTAAATCTACGATCACAATTGAAAGAAATGAAAGAAAGAAAAAATAATAATAATAATAATATAGTATAGTATAATATAATATAATATAATATAATAATAATAATAAATATGATATAATAATGATATAACATGATGTAATAAAATATAATAATAATATAATGTACTATACCATAATATGTTATCCTACAATATACTATACAATAATATACTATATAATAATACATAATAACATACTATATAATAATAGACCATAATAATTATTATAATAATAATATAATAAAAAAATCAATGGTTGATCTCAGACATAGATGGATGTCTATGACTACCCATGAGCAGCCGACTACTTTAGGAACTACTTATGAATAGAAAGTTTCAAAGACTTTTTGTTCGAGAAGAGCAGTTGATAGCCCATAAAGAGCAATCGATTGTCCTACCTAAAAAGTGGACAATTGATTTTCAAGAAGAGGGCATCTGGATGCTTGCATTCAGCTTGAACAATGCTGTTAACTGCTTTAGAGAGCAAACGACTGCTCATACTAATTTAGCCTCATAGAAATTGACTACTTAAGAGGTTAAAAAAAATCTTAAATTCTCACTACAAGAAAATGGAAAATTAGTGGCATTTTCTTAGCGGTGTTTCACTTAAAAACATCGCTAGCTTTTTTATTTTAATAAAACTTGTGACGTTTTTTTATCAAAACGTCACTAAATATTCAAATAGCGGCATCTGTAGTTATAAACGCCACTAAAATGCTTTAAATAATCCACTCATAAAAATTTAAGGGGATTATTAAATTCAATTTTGGCCTAAAACACCTTCAATAATCCCCTCTAAAAAATTGAAAAAAATTATTGAAAGCATTTTTGGTAAAAAATACCTTCAATAATATTCTCATCAAAATTTATAGGGTTATCGAAGGTAATTTTTGCTTGAAATACCTTCAATAATCATTTCATAAAAAATGGAAGAGATTATTAAAGGCATTTTTTTTTTTGTAAAAAATGTATTCAATAATCCCTTTTAAAAAATTAGAGGGGATTATTGAAACCATTTTTTTGCTAAAATGCCTTCAATATTCCCTTTTAAAAAATTAGAGGGGATTATTGAAGGTGATTTTGGCTTGAAATGTCTTCAATAATCTCCTCATAAAAAATTGATTATTGAAGGTATTTTTTGTAGAAAATGCCTTCAATAATCCCCTTTAAAAAATTAGAATGGATTATTGAAGGTGTTTTTAGCAGAAAATGCCTTTAATAATCCCTTCTAAAAAATCAAAGGGGATTATTGAAGGCGTTTTTGGTCATCAACTTATCTTCGTAGGCAATTTACTAAAAGTCAACAAAATTAGTTTAGATGTTTAATTGTTTGTTTTATTCAGACTTCAAACTTTTTTTCCTCTTTGGTGAGTCATCACCTCATCAGCTGATGACAATTCAATCATGTTCTATCTTATGTGAAATATATCTATCTTGATTTTGGTTTCAAGTCATTTTATTTTATTTTATTATCTTTCACATTTCAAGTTCTAACAATTTTTCATTTTCAACGTAATTTTTTGGGTATGTTTCACTTTCAAGGATGTTTTTGTGAGGTGCTTGGAGTCAACTACTAGTAGTTTAAATTTCTATCTTAGGTAATGAACTAAGTAACAACACCATTATATAGGTTGAAAGTAATAGCTTTTGCCTTTTTGTTCAATTATATTCATCTTTATCATTTGTTTAATGTCAAATAAAGTCATGCTTGTTAATGATCTGTATCTTAAAACTTGAAGAATGATTGGAGATATAACAAACAGTATAAAGTAGGATAAGACCATGTCAATTGGTGTGGTTACTATTCTTGCTTCTGGCTCTTACAAGCAAACAATCACCAGTATCCATATCCAAATAGCAAGGGTGTGTCTATTGAACAATTGGTTGATGGCCTTCATGCCTTATGGATGTTGGTTTTATTTGTATAACTTTTGCTCACTCAATATAAAGCCAAAACCATGCACAGGTTTAAAGAGAACATGTTCTTAGCTTGTCTATAAAAGTGACTTTCAATGCAGTCCACAAAGATTTTTAAGTGGAGAATCTTGGCTCCAACAAAAGAAAGATTGCTAAATAGTTCACATATAAAATTTATTTTATTTAGAGCTACTGAATTTCTCCTCATTAATTAAAAATTAAATCGAGAATAGTTGTCAAAATTATTGTTTCTTGTATCAAAACCTATTAGATTAATTCTCCTTAAAGAAGGCAACAACCATGATCAATCTTTTGAACAAACCCTTCTTATGAAACTGTAGCACCCATTGATATATATTTCATTTAGGTTCGGTCCCTTTCAAGGAAATGCCAAAGAAAAGCATCAAGTATTTATTTTAATTACATTTCTAGCAATGAATTTTGTTCTTTAGCTTTTCTTGGATGTTTATGTGACTATCCAATCTCATGTTGAGATAATTTGAGGTTTTGATATGATATATATATATATATTTAATCTCAACGCCTTCAATAATCTCCTCTTCAAAATTTAAGGGGATTATTGAAGGCTTTTTTTGCTTGAAACGCCTTAATAATCACTTCATAAAAAATATAAAAAAATTATTTAAGGCATTTTTTTACAAAAAATGTCTTCAATAATCCCCTCTAAAAAATTGGAAGGGATTATTGAAGGCGTTTTTTTTTTTTTTATCAAAAACATCTTCTATAATCCTTGTAGAAAAAATGAATTATTAAAGGCATTTTAGATAGAAAACGCCTTCAATAATCCCCTTTAAAAAATTGGAGGGAATTATTGAAGGTTTTTTTCCCCGAAACACCTTCAATAATCCCTCATAAAAGATAGAGGGGATTATTGAAAGCTTTTTTGGCAGAAAATGCATTCAATAATCTTTTTTAAAAAATTGGAGGAAATTATTGAAGGCATTTTAGCAAAAAAATTAGAGGAAATTATTCAAGGCATTTTTGGCTAGAAACATCTTGAATAACCCAATTCAATTTTTTGTAAGATATTATTCAAGGCATTTTATGGCAAAAAATACCTTAAATAATCCTCAAAAAATATTGGAGGGGATTATTAAAGGCATTTTTTGTCAAAAACGCCTTCAATAATCCCTTTCAATTTTTAATGGAAAAGGATTATTTAATATGTTTTTAGCCAGAAATGCCTTAATTAATCCTAAAAAATAAAATTGAAAGAGATTATTCGAAGCATTTTTAGTCAAAAACACCTTTAATAATCACACTTTTCCTTTGCTAAATTTTTCTTAAATTCAAACTCATGAGACCACCTTTTTGTTTTTCTTTCCCTTACTCATTTCTTCCATTTTTGCTCATTTTTGTCATTTTCTTCTCATTTTTTGCTTAAGTTTCAGTCATTTTGTAGCCAATTTTCATCTTTTTTCCTTTCGTTTTTGCAAATTTCAAGTTAACTTTCTTGCAATTTGGGTTAAATCCCTAAACTTCCTGTCTGATTTGTTAGGTCAAATCCCTAAATTTTCTATTTGATTTGTTGTGTGTCTGTTGTCGTTCAAGCTCTATTGGTAAGCTTCATTTCAACATTGGCAATTTTTAGTGTTTAGCCTTTCTTTTTCTTTTTTTTACCAATTTATTTTTTTTATTGTAGTTCTGAGTTTGGTTTTGTTTGGTTGGTGAGAAAAATTCAAGATAAAATAGAAAGTGAAAGAAATAGGGTTTGTCTTTGAAAAACTTGAAATTGAACATTGAATTTAGTTACAAACACGAATAAAATTTTAGGTTTAGTTTTTTTTTTCAACAAAATATTTTTTAAATTACTAAAAAATTGTTACTTGTTAACATGAATTTATTGATTCATTCAAGATATCCTTAGGAAACCATCTGAAATAGTCTATTATGTTTTTTTTTTAGCTCATCTTGGCATTTGTTTTGTTTGTTTTTTCCGATCATGGTGTTTGATGAAACGACTTAATCTTGCTTGAAAGGATTCCTTGTGCATGAAAAACCATCAATAATAGAAGATGGTAGTGACCAAGGTGGGAAAAATCTTTCATCAAATGGTAGTGTTCCAAATCTATGCAGTCATCAATTTCATACATTTTAAATTTTTTGTTAATGTACTAAAATAATTTGAATGTTATTGCATGTTTTAAACTTTGTGTTCCATCCATATGGGAACAAATTCTATATTTATAATATTCAGTTTATGAATTTAAGTTTTTTTTTTATTTCTTTTAATATTTTTTATTTAATGATAATAATCAATATTAAAAGAAAATTAAAAAAAATAAATTTCTTAATTTAGCAACATTTGTACATAAAAACGCCTTTAAATACCAAAATGTAGTGGCACTTTCTACTATAAACGCCATAAATTTAGTGGCGTTTATACTATAAATGCTTCTAAATTTAATGGTATTTTATGATAAAAACACCACTAAGTTAGTGGAATTTTTCTAAAAATGTTGCTATTTTCCCCGATACAAGTATAGGTGGCACTCTTAGTGGCGTTTATAAACGCTGCTAAATATGAAAAAAAAAAAAAAAAAGCTATTAAAAGCCTAATCCCCTGTAGTGTCTATTTGGAAGAGCAATCAACTGCTCTTATCTAGGTTGCATTGGGCAATCAACTACCCTGAAGAACAATGAACTACCCAACATAATTTGAGTTATTATTTCTAAAAAAACGCTTAAGGCAGTTGATTGCCCTTACATAGAGTCGACTGCTTAAAATTCAAAAAATAAATACATGACGTGTTCTTTCAAGCCAAAAAAGATGCTACTTCGTTCAAAAGGTGCTTATTCATAGAAGGAAATTTAAGATGTCTTTTGGGACTATAAATACTTCTCTAAACACGCATTTCATATATTTTTATATTCTTTCAAATTAAAATTCATAATTTTGCTTCTTTCACTATATTTTCTGATTTTGATACAAAGGAGTTTACAGAAAAATTTGAAGTGCAATCATCTTCTTTTTCATTGGATATTGTATATTGGGAACAACATTTCTTGTAATCATCTTACACCTAGTGGAAAAACAATTGTTCTAAAAAAATGTTTCTTGAAAGAGTGTTGCCCAAATTCTTCTTCTATTTCCTTTCATCTTCAATAAAGTTGAATGGTTGCCATTGACATACATACAACATTCCCTCCTAACGGGATTAAAATGGGGGATTGTTGAGCACATGAGAGTGCCATGCGGGTCCAACCCCATGGAATGGTTAAAAAGTCACGTTAGGTGACTGGTGTTATTTAATTGGATGGCTTTGATGATGCCACATATGATTGTCCAAGGGACAAGACATAAAACAACAAAATGTTTCTTTGGACAGCCGAATGTGGTCTTTGGCGTGTGAAAAGTGGTGAGCGACTATAAGGTGAGAAAAGAGAGCAACAGCAGCTTGGTTTTGGTCAAGGCGGCAGCCAAACCAAAGGGAAATTAAAGTGAGTTTTCTTGTTCGATAGAAAGAGCAAAGAGACGAATAAGCTATAGAACAATTGAGTGTTTCTTGGGTAGATTAATCGGTGAATCCAAAGAGGTAAAGATCATTGTTTTATTTCAATTGTTGTGAATCTTAAGCTGTGGCCAAAAAATTTGAGATATTAAAACTTTTTAAATGCTTTTTTTTAATAGTGAATTTTTTAATCAAATTGTCCCGTGATTTTTCTTCTCTATTTTGGAGAATTATTCATGTTAAAATTGGTGTTGCTTTATTTCCACGTTACTGCCTGCAGTTACATCTTTTGATTTGTCTGTCGATTTACTGATTGACTTAGCTTGATTGTTATATTATTCTTGTTGGCTTAGGTTTTATTGTCTATTTGTTCAGTATATTGTCATATCGTGCTTACACGTTGTTGATGGTTGCTTGGGTCCAACAAAATTTACTTTTATTTATTAGACTTTTTATATATTTACTAATTTCTTAGATGATCATTCCATGCACCATCAGTAAAGCATTAAAACTTAAACAAATGGAGTTAGACTATTGCCTCATATTTTTTATTTATCATATTAATTTATTAATTATTTTGAAATATACCTTAATCTTGTATGTAAACCATGATGAAGTTTGAAAACTCCATTGATGGTTTATTATATAATTCTATATTTTAAAATTTTTTTAAGAATAACATTTGTGAAATTCAGCCCAATTATAATTGCTTCTCAAATTTAAGATTGTTAAAGCCTTGAATTTCAAATTCTGAAGTCAGAAAAAGTTAAATTTGTAATTCTAGAATCAAAAGATTTAAAATACAGATTCAATCCAAATTTAAGTTCCTAAATGCAAGCACGAGTCTCTGTTTTGCCAGCAGAGTTTTGATATCTTATTATGACATAAACTTTATTATAAATTAGATAGTAACACAATGAAGTTACTGTCCAGGAAAATTACCCTTGAAAAAGAAAAAAAGGAGATACAACTTCCAAGAGAATGACTGAACGGTTGCGTGATCTGTTTGTAGAGTGCTAAAACTTTTATTTCCAATAATCAAAGTTCAAATTTTGACAGTCTCAATTATAAAAATGAATTTCCAAGAGAATGAATAGAAGAAATGCCCTGGGCAATTGTTTTCTCTGCTTTAGAGTTATCTAGAAAACAATATCTATTTGCCTCTTGCATTAGTACTAGTGATTAATGTGATGTGTTATTGAGTTAATGAAGTAGTCGTAGAAGCTTTACCATTACGATTTATGGGGAAGGAGGCGGACTGGGAGTCCTTTCGCTGGCATTGGCATTGGATCCACTATTATCTTCTCATCAGGTATCAGCTTTTCCCAATTAAACTTTTTGATTAAATTGTGCATGAACACAAGTATCTCCAGACGGGCATACTCTTTTCCAGGACACATTCTAGGTCCTCCTCCAAATGGAACATATGTATAAGGAGCTGGTCCATTCCCTTCAAATCTTGCAGGATCAAACTTCTCAGGCTCTGGAAACCACTTGGCATTTTTGTGTGTTGAATTCACATTCCAGTGTAACTGAATCCATTCAAAACCAGCAAGGTTAATGTTGTCTTTAACAACACTATATAAATGACATGGAATTGTAGTTTAGATTTTTTTTTTTTTTCAAATGAAGTAACCTTCCAACCCTTGGGAATGGAGAAACCAGCAAATGTGAAGTCAGTGATGGCCTCTCTGAAAGCACCCTGAAGAGGAGGAGCAAGTCTCATCACTTCACAGGCGACATTCCATGAATATTTCATCTTTTGAATGTCTTCCCAGTTTAGCAACTCCCCTTGTTTTTTGGATCGTGCAATCTCTATCTGTTCTGCCAGACAGAAAAAACGTGGATCAATATATTTAAAATGAATATCTAACGAACTCCTTCACATTCCATGTTTGTGGATATCTGAGGAAGGAGTTGTATCATATTCCAAATTAGTAAGTCTAGAAATCTTAACCTAAAGGTTCATTTATTCTAGAATTCATTAAGATTTCAGCAAGACATTTAATTAGTATTCGTCTAAATTACTTTAAATTAGAAGTGGCAAATAGACGACTCAAGTCGGGTTTCAGGGATGAAGAAAAGTTATATAATTTTGGACTCAATTCAAGTAAAAAAAAAAAGAAAACGAAAAATCAGATCATTTTGAGTTCAGAAGATTTTAGATTTACGTCAATTTGGATTGAGATAATTTGATTTTGGATTTGATCTTCAAATTATTAGGATTTAATTTAACACTATGGTTATTCATATTTAATTTGTTAATTTTTAAAATCAAATAAATATAATTAAATTATATAAATATTAAAATATTAAAGTTAAATAAGTAACTAATTTTTTATTTATCCATGCAAATGCATGAATTTTTTATATTTATAATAATATTTAATTTAATTTATTAAAAATCTACGTAGAATTTTTGTAGATTCAAAATTTTATTTTTATTATTAAATATTTGTATTTTCTCTTTTTTTATTTTTTATTAAATTTATATATTTAATGTTAAAATCTTTGATTTGATTTTTAATTTCATAAATTGAAAGTATAAAAATTTATAAAAAATATAATTTATCAACAAAATTTTCAATAAATTTTTTACCTCCATTTTAATTTAGAGAAGTATATTAATAAGTATTCAAGACATTGAAATTTTTAATTAAATTCGTGTCATAAATTTGATTACTTAATTGGTAAAAAAAAAATTGCTATATCAAAAAAGGTTTACATAAAATCCAAATGTAGTAAGTATTTATAGATTCCAAGAAATTATAAGAAAAACTAATAATTAAGATAATGTTGGGAATATTGACTCAAATCTCATAAGAGATTTGTTTGGGATTTGTCAGATATTGCTTGATGGACAAGAAGACTTGCAAAAGAAAAATTCCAAGAGAAAGAGGATTCTTAATAGGTAAGTTTGACTTGCAAGAGAAGAATTCTAAAAGGAAAGGGATTCTTAATAGGCAAGTTTGACTTACAGGAGAATAATTCTAAGAGGAGAGGGATTCTTAATGAGCAAGTTTGTATGGTTATAAATAGGTGAAGTCTCTACAGGGTTAGGTATGAGAAAAAAAATGTAAGAGAGTTGTAGGGTTTTGTGGGATAGACACCCCATAAGAGTATTGGGGCTCTACGTCTTATGGGTGTGTATGTTTGTTTGTGAGTGGACTAGAGGAGATTGAGAGGGTCCACATAGGTATGATGTATGGGAGCATATGGGTATGTATTTGGTTGTGTTGAAAGAGTGCACAAGGGTTTGGGTTTGTGTTTGTTTGGGTAGAGAATACTTCATAGGACTAGAGAAGATTGAGAATGTCTTATGAGTATTGATTGTTGAGTGAGGTTGATGATATGATGTATGTTTGTAATTCTCTACAACTAGTGAATCTTGTTTCTCATCCGTGGATGTAGGTCAGTTGGACCGAACCACGTTAAATTGTTGTCTCTTATGTGTTTGATTTATTGTTTGATTTTATTTCCGTTGGTGTGATTAGATTGGAGGCTTTTAGCCCAACAAATGGTATCAGAGCTGTGGTATTTTCCAACAAGTGGTATCAGAGCTGTGGTGATCCCCAACAAATGGTATCAGAGCTGTGGTATTACTCAACAAATGGTATCAGAGCTGTTGTGTTCCCTAACAAGTGGTATCAGAGTTGAAGGTTTGAAATATAAGAAGAGTTGAAGATTCAAGATGTGAAAAGAGCTTAAGGTTCGAGATGTGGGAAGAGCTGAAGGTTCGAGATATGGGAAGAACATGGTTTGAGACATGGGAAGAGGCAAGCTTAAAAGAACGTGATTCAAAAAAAAAAGTTTGAGTTTGTGTTTTGAGGATTGAAGGATTGATTTGTATGAAGCGTGAAGACACAAGAGAAGAGAAGATGATTGTAAGACTTTCATTACAGGTGGAGTCAAGCATGTCTAGCATGAAGACAGATGATTGATGGAATTTGAGTCAAGGTGGAGATTGTTGGGAATATTGACTCAAATCTCATAAGAGATTTGTTTGGGATTTGTCAGATATTGCTTGATGGACAAGAAGACTTGCAAAAGAAAAATTCCAAGAGAAAGAGGATTCTTAATAGGTAAGTTTGACTTGCAAGAGAAGAATTCTAAAAGGAAAGGGATTCTTAATAGGCAAGTTTGACTTACAGGAGAATAATTCTAAGAGGAGAGGGATTCTTAATGAGCAAGTTTGTATGGTTATAAATAGGTGAAGTCTCTACAGGGTTAGGTATGAGAAAAAAAATGTAAGAGAGTTGTAGGGTTTTGTGGGATAGACACCCCATAAGAGTATTGGGGCTCTACGTCTTATGGGTGTGTATGTTTGTTTGTGAGTGGACTAGAGGAGATTGAGAGGGTCCACATAGGTATGATGTATGGGAGCATATGGGTATGTATTTGGTTGTGTTGAAAGAGTGCACAAGGGTTTGGGTTTGTGTTTGTTTGGGTAGAGAATACTTCATAGGACTAGAGAAGATTGAGAATGTCTTATGAGTATTGATTGTTGAGTGAGGTTGATGATATGATGTATGTTTGTAATTCTCTACAACTAGTGAATCTTGTTTCTCATCCGTGGATGTAGGTCAGTTGGACCGAACCACGTTAAATTGTTGTCTCTTATGTGTTTGATTTATTGTTTGATTTTATTTCCGTTGGTGTGATTAGATTGGAGGCTTTTAGCCCAACAAATGGTATCAGAGCTGTGGTATTTTCCAACAAGTGGTATCAGAGCTGTGGTGATCCCCAACAAATGGTATCAGAGCTGTGGTATTACTCAACAAATGGTATCAGAGCTGTTGTGTTCCCTAACAAGTGGTATCAGAGTTGAAGGTTTGAAATATAAGAAGAGTTGAAGATTCAAGATGTGAAAAGAGCTTAAGGTTCGAGATGTGGGAAGAGCTGAAGGTTCGAGATATGGGAAGAACATGGTTTGAGACATGGGAAGAGGCAAGCTTAAAAGAACGTGATTCAAAAAAAAAAGTTTGAGTTTGTGTTTTGAGGATTGAAGGATTGATTTGTATGAAGCGTGAAGACACAAGAGAAGAGAAGATGATTGTAAGACTTTCATTACAGGTGGAGTCAAGCATGTCTAGCATGAAGACAGATGATTGATGGAATTTGAGTCAAGGTGGAGATTGTTGGGAATATTGACTCAAATCTCATAAGAGATTTGTTTGGGATTTGTCAGATATTGCTTGATGGACAAGAAGACTTGCAAAAGAAAAATTCCAAGAGAAAGAGGATTCTTAATAGGTAAGTTTGACTTGCAAGAGAAGAATTCTAAAAGAAAATGGATTCTTAATAGGCAAGTTTGACTTACAGGAGAATAATTCTAAGAGGAGAGGGATTCTTAATGAGCAAGTTTGTATGGTTATAAATAGGTGAAGTCTCTACAGGGTTAGGTATGAGAAAAAAAATGTAAGAGAGTTGTAGGGTTTTGTGGGATAGACACCCCATAAGAGTATTGGGGCTCTACGTCTTATGGGTGTGTATGTTTGTTTGTGAGTGGACTAGAGGAGATTGAGAGGGTCCACATAGGTATGATGTATGGGAGCATATGGGTATGTATTTGGTTGTGTTGAAAGAGTGCACAAGGGTTTGGGTTTGTGTTTGTTTGGGTAGAGAATACTTCATAGGACTAGAGAAGATTGAGAATGTCTTATGAGTATTGATTGTTGAGTGAGGTTGATGATATGATGTATGTTTGTAATTCTCTACAACTAGTGAATCTTGTTTCTCATCCGTGGATGTAGGTCAGTTGGACCGAACCACGTTAAATTGTTGTCTCTTATGTGTTTGATTTATTGTTTGATTTTATTTCCGTTGGTGTGATTAGATTGGAGGCTTTTAGCCCAACAAATGGTATCAGAGCTGTGGTATTTTCCAACAAGTGGTATCAGAGCTGTGGTGATCCCCAACAAATGGTATCAGAGCTGTGGTATTACTCAACAAATGGTATCAGAGCTGTTGTGTTCCCTAACAAGTGGTATCAGAGTTGAAGGTTTGAAATATAAGAAGAGTTGAAGATTCAAGATGTGAAAAGAGCTTAAGGTTCGAGATGTGGGAAGAGCTGAAGGTTCGAGATATGGGAAGAACATGGTTTGAGACATGGGAAGAGGCAAGCTTAAAAGAACGTGATTCAAAAAAAAAAGTTTGAGTTTGTGTTTTGAGGATTGAAGGATTGATTTGTATGAAGCGTGAAGACACAAGAGAAGAGAAGATGATTGTAAGACTTTCATTACAGGTGGAGTCAAGCATGTCTAGCATGAAGACAGATGATTGATGGAATTTGAGTCAAGGTGGAGATTGTTGGGAATATTGACTCAAATCTCATAAGAGATTTGTTTGGGATTTGTCAGATATTGCTTGATGGACAAGAAGACTTGCAAAAGAAAAATTCCAAGAGAAAGAGGATTCTTAATAGGTAAGTTTGACTTGCAAGAGAAGAATTCTAAAAGAAAATGGATTCTTAATAGGCAAGTTTGACTTACAGGAGAATAATTCTAAGAGGAGAGGGATTCTTAATGAGCAAGTTTGTATGGTTATAAATAGGTGAAGTCTCTACAGGGTTAGGTATGAGAAAAAAAATGTAAGAGAGTTGTAGGGTTTTGTGGGATAGACACCCCATAAGAGTATTGGGGCTCTACGTCTTATGGGTGTGTATGTTTGTTTGTGAGTGGACTAGAGGAGATTGAGAGGGTCCACATAGGTATGATGTATGGGAGCATATGGGTATGTATTTGGTTGTGTTGAAAGAGTGCACAAGGGTTTGGGTTTGTGTTTGTTTGGGTAGAGAATACTTCATAGGACTAGAGAAGATTGAGAATGTCTTATGAGTATTGATTGTTGAGTGAGGTTGATGATATGATGTATGTTTGTAATTCTCTACAACTAGTGAATCTTGTTTCTCATCCGTGGATGTAGGTCAGTTGGACCGAACCACGTTAAATTGTTGTCTCTTATGTGTTTGATTTATTGTTTGATTTTATTTCCGTTGGTGTGATTAGATTGGAGGCTTTTAGCCCAACAGATAAAGTATAACTAAAATTTAACAATAAAGTCGATCAAAAGAATAGAGGAATTTGAAATTGAAGAAAAAATATGATTTAGAAAGTCAAACCGAAAAAAATTCATCAAATTCTAAGTCATTCTTTAATCCCTTAAACATTTATATTCTCCATGTATACAAGCACCATGTTTCTATTCATTATAAAAAAAAGAATGACAAAAAAACTCCAATTTAAAATTTTTATCATCATAATAGAATAGAATTTAGAGTAACAACAATAGAACTAAGATATATTAAACAAAAATCATATGAAAATCAAGAAATGAAAACTTAAAAAAAAAAATCATGTACCTCAAGAAAACAAAAAAATGATTTTTTTTATGAAAATATCCATTATTTATTCTTATTAATCATATAAATCATTATAAAAAATAAAAATAGGAAAATTTATGGGAGGAAATAGTGTTTTGAAAAAGAAATATGAATAAAAAATAATTTTAGATGCAGCATTTGAAGAAATTTGGAATGGAAGTTCTAAAGAAAAGAGTATTAGATAGACTAAAATAGCCAAAATCTATTATGTGTTCAATTATACATAAAGTATTTTAAAATATAAATAATTGAATATGTTTTTATTATTTTATTTAAATGGATGTTTTATCTGATTATTTAATTGGAGATTTAGAAAATGTATTAAGATGGATATTTTTAAGTTTTTAAATCAAAATTTTTAAATATTCATGCATGCTCTTATCAATTTAAATAAATATGAATATTTTAAATGGATTTAAATAATACTAAATAAAGTAAATAATCGTGTATCCTTTTATTTGCTTTCAAATTAATATTTAAATATTTATTGTTATTTAATAATTTAATTTAAAAGTTTTTGATATTTGATTATTATGATAATAGATATTGTAATTATTTATTATTATCTTATGTGTCATCTGAAAAAACTATTCACTAAGCATTTATGTAAGCAAACTTTATCAGATTTATATGTATATTATAATATAATATTATATATGATATGCTAATAATATGAAATTATATTACGTTAAATATAAAATTAACTTTGTTAATGATAAAAATTTATTAATGATTTTTATTAATTGATATTTATTATTTTCAATATTTCATGAATTAACTATTAATTTATTGTTAGTAATTGGTATTGATATTGAATACAATTATATCGGTCCACATACTTAATAATAATGAATTGAAAATGAGCAAATAACTAGATAATTTCAAAATACCTTACCATCAAAATCATCAACAAAGAGTATGATAATGTTAAGAAAAGTACGATTCGCCAGTATTGATTACTTAATAGATATAATGGTGATCTAATTATAACACTTTAAAAAATTATCTAAAATATCAAAATTATTTGGACATAGTGTTATTCTAATTTAAATAATTGAAATTTTGAACAACAAGTAGTAAAAATATACAATAAAAAAAATGAAGATAACATAATTACTTTTTGACTATTAGCGTTACACGAAATGACATAATATAACTTGATGTATTTGGCTTAAGTTTGAAATGAATATGAGAGTAGTGATCAAATGCATAGTACTGATCAAATGCGTGCCTTATTAAATCTAATTAAACCTTTTATTCTCCTATATTTGCTTTTGTACCTTCTAGTTCGTTGCAAGTAAATATAAGTAGGACTTTACTTGTGCACCTAGGTATAAAAATGTAATTGCATTAACATTTTCCAGCTTGAAGCTTTAGTTTTGTTTTACTAGTTGCTTAGCCAGTCGTGTCTGCCAATATTTTATACTAATTAAATCAATGAAAATTAAATGCTTTTGGTGGCAATAGGAAACTTATTTGTTCTTTAACGAAGAAAGCTCACTTTCATGTTTTAAAGAGAGCCGATTTATGGAAAAAGTAGTAGATAATAATAAACAAGCCAAGCTGGTGCTGTATACGTCAAATTTAATTTCGCGCTTGACAAAAGATTTCCATAAGGAACGATTTTTTTTTTTGCAAAAGAAGGAACGGAATAAATTATAGCATTATTGAAGCAAAATAGAACAAAATTTTTCTAGAAAAGGGGAAGGGTTTAGAAAATGACCTTTGTAAACCTCATTGTAGATGTTAGGATGCTCAGCAAGATACTTGACAACGAAAGTAATGGCAGCACTAGCAGTGTCATGTCCAGCAATCAACAGACCAAGAATCCTGTCAGCTATGTTCAATTCATTCAAGTACTGCCCTTTCTCATCAGTTGCAACCAACATGTGAGACAAAATATCTTGATTTGGGGCTGCTTTATTCTCTGAAAGATCAATCTTCCTTTGCTTGATGATGGACATCAACTCCTTCCTAATCAATTCTGAAGCATTCATAGCTCGACGGAAAGGTGTCTTCGGTAAGTTTATGGGGACAGAAATTATTCCAGATGCCAAAACATTGAAAGGATCGGCAAATTTAGAAACATGCTCTGGGTCATCTATGCTCAAAAACACTTTGCAGGCAACCGAAAAGGTATATCTCTTTGCAAGTGGAAATACTGTTATGTCTTGCTTGCCTTCCCAACTCGCTTCAAAGTGTCCTTGCGCAGTGATGTCCATCATACCTATGTATCTTTGCAAGGCTTCTGGTTTGAGAAAAGTAGGTAGCATTTTCCTCATCTTGATTGCTTCTTCTTTTGAACTTGTTTGTGTCGAAGAAGGGAAAATCTTGTTAACAGAATCTGGCCACCAGGAAATCACAAGCTTGTTTTCATTGGAAAATAAGAACTTGTTGCCTGCTGCGCCGCAAACGACTGCCATAGGTTGTCCGAGTATTGAAGTTTTGAAGACTTGTGAAGAGTACTTTGCCGTTCTATCGTTTAAGAACTTCTCAGGATGACCTTTTCGACCCGTTGAGAAGTATTCAAGGCTTTCACCGATCAATGGCAACCCCATCCTACCGGGTGGAAGATTAGGGTGAGAAGCATTAGAAATCTTTGAGTATAAGATGATTCCAAGAGAAATGGCTGCAAAGATGATTGTAAAGAAGAGTAGAATGGGATTCATGTGTGTCGATCAAATTGATTTTCTTTTATATAGCTGAAGATTAAAACGATCAAACAGAGCTAATATAGGCAAATTTAAGTGCCAATTCTTCACAACAGAGCACCCGATAGGATCTTTTTTTTGAAGAAGCTTGAGCTGGGACAAAATATTCTCAACATTATTCTTTTCTATTTTGTTTTCGTTTTTTTGTGGGTGGAATATACTAAGACACTGTAAAAGAACAAATTTATAGAACAGATTGAAAGGGACAAATAAATGGTTAACGTGGACCAGTTTACTGGAGATATATATATATATATATATATATATATAAGTTTTACATTTTTTATTATTGGATTTGAATCAAAATAAATATTTCAAATTAGACATTTTGATACAAAGATAAAAAAAAATATAATACTTAAATTGGAGTAACTAGATCTTACTCTGATATATATATATATATATATATATATTTATATATAAGTTGAGCTTTTCACTGATAAAAGTAGTTGAATTTTCCTGTTAATTTTAAATTTAATACACAATATGATATCAAACTCCAATTTTTTTAATATTTCAGTTTCTTGTTGCTTTTTATGTGTTGTTCACACGATACACATGTTGGTTAGTTTCATTTTGTGCCAAGACGTGTGAGAGGAGGTTAGTTTCAATTTGTGCCAAGACGTGTAAGTAAAAATATAAAAATAAAAAAAATCAAGATATGATTGAGAATTGTTGTGTTTGGTTTGAATCAATTTTTTTGTTTTATTCAAATTAAATTAGATATTAAATATATATATGTTAGATTCGTATCAAATTTCAGATTAAAAAAAAAAAACAAACCTAATTATATATTTTCATTAATTTTTATATATTTTAATTTTTTATAAAATAAAATAATTATTTTATATCTAAATCTATTTAAATATACTAAAAATTATAATAAAATAACATATAAAAAAATAAAAAAATAAAATTTAAAAATCGATAAATCGAACAAAATCGTTAAAATTTAATTTAGATCAAATTGATTTAAAAAAAATCGATTCAAATTCATATCAAATTTTAAAAATTCATAATATTATATATTATTTAAAAATTCAACCATTATCATCCCTAATTTTGAATGGTACATCTTATATTTTTTATGGCTTTTATATTTAAGTTTGAGCTTTTTACCTTTTTTTTTTTTCTTGATTTTGAGGTGAATCCTTACGAAAAAAACTCCTTGATTTTTTTAGTAAGCAAAATTTACAAGGGGCAATAATTGAGCTAGTTACATGTTAAGGGTATTTTATGATTTAAAGGGGTATAATAGTCTTTTCATTAAGAGAGTGATTCACCGTTAAATCAGGATCATTTTTGTTATTAAGTTTGAACTGACGTAACAGGTCGACTTAAGTTTTCAGAGTCCAAATCAGCTCAACCAATTTTACATCTCATTTGATGACTTGTGAATATGTTGACTTGTCAATCTCTCATGGAACCTTTCCTAACATGTCGGGTCAGATCAGTTCCATCAATCCTAAATCTGACTCTCATAGTTTGGATCATCCAAATCCGAACACCTCTTCTCTCAAGTATAAAAATCCTTTCACATTCAAGGGATGTAATCTATTCTCAACATTCTCCCTTTCTAGATTTCTTCTCTTTCTCTCTTTTTTGAATATTGATTTGAGCGTCAAAATATAAATATTAGAAGTGTTTGGCCTTCATCATTGATCGATCTTTTGTGATTTCAAGCTTTTATTCTCCTAGTTGAACTCGGCACCAACATTAGGATATATTGACTAACTAGCAATTCTATCATAGCTATCAAAACAATTTAATGCTGTTAAAATTTCATCGGTTCACTTGATTGTAAGTTCTTGATTAAGGACTGATATTTTTATTGCAATAAAATGATAGATACTCATATGATATATATTTAATAAGTTGTGCTTATTTCGTGTTTTAACCAATTAAATAAGAATTTTTAAACCATTAAAAAAAGATTTTATAGAAAATTAAATAACTAAATTTACTAACATACACCATTTAGAAAAAAGGGTTAATAATTATAGTTAAAGTTCAAATAATAACAAATTAAAATTATCAAAACTTGTAACATACAATATAAAATATAGCAAAAACAAATGCAAATCCAAAATTACCAAAGGTTATTATGGATCCATATTTTAGAACCAAGTCAAGCCATTAACCAAATTTCCAAAGCATATAATTATAAATTATAGTTATATCTTTTTTTTTTATTAAAAGTGTCAACTTAAAAAATGCCAAAACATATAAGTATAAATTATAGTTATATCTTTTTCTTATAAAAGTGTCAACTTCAAAATTTCTAAAATTATTTGACTTAAATATCCCTTAAAATTGACCAAATTAAAAATCTTACTTATAGTTTATTTTTTATTCATGAATTTAATACTTGTTAATGATGAATTTTTTTAGACTCCTATGGGTTGCTTCTGTCGTAGTATTGAACCATTACAGCGGTAACAGGATTTCTCTATGGGTATTCATTCATCTTCGGAATCAAATATATCTAGGCATTTGTTTGGTTTGGTCAATATATTACTAGGCATATTTGATTATATTGTTTGGTCCCATAATAATATTATTGGGAATTAATAATCACGGTAATATGATAAATTTCATAAAATATATTTAAAATTAAATTTTGTATTTTTTTTAATTTTTGAAAAATAAAAATAGGTTTTCTTAATTATTGTTTAATCTTTTAATAAAAATATTTTAAATTTTTTTCTAAAATTAATAGAATAGTGAAAATATTTAGTTTTCTTTTGTCAAACTCCTATTGAAATGAATTCGTTATTATGAAACTTGAAAAGTAATTCATACCACATGTAAATTGGAATAAGTACATATACTTTATATAATAAAAAATCACTTCAGCTTTATTACTTGATTTGCTTTTCACGTACTATTTCATATAATTTCCTAAGATCATGCTCAGTCATAATCCAATTTCAGGATTCAAGTTTGGATTGGTTCATTCGATATCTAAAATTTCTACTGAAAACTGCTTATAAATTGGACAATGTTACAAAGAATAGGACACAATTGATTTTGATAAGAAAGGTTTGGTGTTTAAAAATTCTAGAAAAGCTTTCGGGAGTTAGGTTTATGAGATTTTGGTTTTGGAGTTTTTGGGCTCGAGGTTTTGGTGTTTGAAAAGGATTTGGTTTTCTGGTTTCTGTTTTAGATTATTGGGATTGAGGTTTTGGATATTTGGGATCAAGGTTAGATTTTTAGAAAAATTTTGAAAAATTTGGGAAAAATCTAGAAAAGTCTGAGTTTGAGATGAATTTTTCAATTTTTCAATTAAATTTTTCGATGAAGTTTGGTTTTTCAACTAGATTCTTGCGACTTTTCCAAAAACTGGTAGGTTTTTTCAATTTCTAGTTGAATGTTCTTAAGCTGTTCTTAGTTTTCTAAAGAAAAGGCAAAGAAATATGAAGTTAGAGAGAGAAAAAACTGGGGCTTCTGAAGAAAATGCAAAGGACTTGACTTTTATACTGACCCAACATGGTGTTGTTTCTGAATGCCCAAATCCAAGTGTAACTCGACTAGGATCCATGTGCCACCCGTGGTTCGACCTGACCTAATTGTAGGTTTTTCTTTTTCTATTTTAATTTTAATTTTATTTTAAGTTTTTTATTTATTTTATCCTACTTTTTTATTTTTATTGAATAATTTGTGATTTATTAAATATTTTATAAAAAATATTTTCTAAAAAAAGATAATAAAAAATAATAATAAAAAAAATCTTTTGAAATAAATTCATGAATCGTACCAAACTATTGGAGAATTTTCATTGATTTAAATTTTATGGAATCCACCAAACTATTAAAAATTTTCATAAATAAATTTTTTTAAAAAATAAATAAAAAAATGATTTTTATCCTAACCGAGCTATTGGAGGATTTACTTCGTAAATTAAGTCATATCTAACTATTAGGAGACTTAATAAATTTTTTTTAAAAAATAAAAATAAAATTTTATAAATATCTTTTAAATAAAATATCACAAAACTATTGGAATATCTATCTTAAAGTAAATCCTACCAAACTATTGGAAGACTTTATTAATTTTTTCGAATAAGATGCATTAATAAATCTGACGATAAAGCCTCTTCAAAGTAGGATACTAGTCTGCATGAATGCTATTGAGGTTAAAGAATTATCTTAAACTACTACTAAATTATTAAGGTAATTTTAGGATTAATTTTTAATATTAAATATTTTGGTAAATTATAAATACATTTAAGGCTTGGATAATTTGGAATCAAAATGGTATCATCATTTGGATGGGTGCTGTGAGGGTGTTATAACCTTCCTCACGCGTAACTGCACTATCGAACCTAAAATTTGGTTTCGTTGATCAAAATCTACTATTTAAAGATACCTAAGTCAATCTTGGGACTCTTTTTAAAATATAACAGATTTAATCAGGTGACCAATCACACCTTCACAAAAAAAAATTAATTGCGACTCCTAAAAACTATGTCTAGTGGTAGGTCCATAGATCTATACGTTATGATAGTTTGACGACTCTATTGAAGACATCGAGAGTCAAGCCAATAAATAATTCCTTATTATCAAAGTCTTGCTTAATAAATTTAGGATTATTTTCTCTCTTTCTTATTTACTTCTTTTCATTGATTATATTTGCTTAGTTGTTCATTTATTTATTGTATATATCTATCATTCACCTGCATGTGCATAACCTAAAACTCTCCACCTGAACTCTACTTTTAGGAGAGAGTGAAGTATCTATGCCTTCATGAAATTCCATATCTCCGTATCGGCCTACAAAACACTCCTACTCAAATTGAACCCTTTTTGCTTGTAGCCGATGATGAGTGAAGATCGAGGTGCCATACTAGTTTGTAATGGACAATGATGTAAGAAATAATTTGAAGACTTTTAGAAGTAATCCAAACCACATATAGTTAACTTTAAGAGCCTAACCATAGGTAGAGCCATGTCCTTCTACCCTTTATAATTAATCCAAAATTTAGGGTCATGTTGTTATTTTACTTGCTTTATGGTGTTTATTTTGTATTTTCTATTAAGGTGACTCACTAATTTTCTTGTCTTCTTTTATTGCTTTTCTTTTTATGCATATTCATAAACATATATGTAGATTGCATATTGTTCTTACCCTAAAAGTATTTTTAATAAAAGTTTTCATGGAACTCACAGAACATCAGGTTTGCACTTCATCTATACTTTTCAAATGTGATTTGCCCACAGATGTGAAGATAAAGTCAAAAAAGAGGCAACAAGAAGAAGGAGATTGTTTATCGCCTGGTTATATCTCTACAATACCAAAAGAAGTTTGTTTGCTCTTTAAACAAAATGATTTCAAAAACTTATCAAATATATGGAATAGCATGGCTCTTTCAAGGTGGTAGACTTTTTGTCAGAAGTTTGGGCATATTGCATATCTCCTATCAATGAAGGTTGATAACTCACTTATTAAGGTGATGATACAGTTATGGGATCCTTTTTATCATTGTTTCATCTTTAATAAGGTTGATTTGGTGCAAACAATAGAAGAGTATTTGACTTTAGTAGGTATACATCTTTGGTATCCAAACAGAATGTATGTGAATAAGCACAAATTAGGGAATCATACAAAGCTGGGTCATATTTTAAGAATGGGAAAAGAGCTCATTGATTCATATATTCAAGAAAAATGAGAGCATAAGGGTATTCCATGAGAGATTCTCTGAGATTTCATTATCAAACATCTAGATGATGATTAAGGTGTTTACTTTAGCCATATATGGGATAGTCATTTTCCCTAAGGTCTTAGGCTACATCGAGATAAAAGTGGTAGATTTATTTGAACAGACTTAAAAAAGGTGTAATCTTTTAGCAGCTATATTAGTAGAAACCATTAGATCTTTGAACTTTTGTAGATAAAATGGCAAAGCATGTTTTATGGGTTGTACACCATTATTGTATCTATAAATGAAGAGCCATTTTGAATGCAAGAAAAGTGATTTCTCCAAGCTTTATTTTCGCAACCAAATTTTAATTAAGGAATTTTGTCAAAGTAATTGCCAGAAGCAAAAACCTAAAAAGAATGGGAGTGTCTGCTACAAAAGCTCATAGCTTGTCAAGTGAAATGATTAGCTCTATGGATAAATCAAGAACCTATGTTGTGTCAATGTGGAAATGAGATAAGGGTTTCACTCTAAAGTTTATGATGATCAATAGGTTATACACCATTGATGATAAGGAGACAACATGGAGCTAAATAGTTTATTCCTATGACATACAAGCTTAGCTAGCTTGACTATTTGTATAAGGAGCCTAAAACTTTTCATAGGATTGATAGCATAATCACGGCTTGAAAAAAGCTTAAAAGGGTGAGCCCTGGATCATTTACCGATAAAGCCACTCAGGAATTTTGATTTGAAAAGCCAAAAAGAGCTAAGAGATCGTGCCTATGATCAATGACCATTACTAGCTAGCAAACTAGGAGATGGGTAAGGTACCTTTAGAGTCAAAACTTACAAGGAAGGAACATGAAGCGGAGAAAGAGAAATTGAAACAAAAAATTCTAAAGCTTCAAGAAAAAAAAAGAACAATGGAAAGACAAAGTGAAAAAATTAAAAGTTCAAGTCCATAAGATTTTCAAAAAATGCAATAAGACTCAAAAGGTTATCAGAGAACAGGATGATGCCTTTAAGGAGTTGATGGAGTTGCAGCAAGAATACAAGAGGTTATGCATATAGGTGTAGGCCAAAGAAATAAACAACACAGATCTGGCTTATGAGAATGAAAAGCTGAAAAGAGAATGCTTCCAAATGGAGGACGGTTATGTCGAAGCTCAACATGAAAATGAAATAATCAAAGAATACATCCAGACACTGAAATAGAAGTGGAATGAGCAAAGAAACAACATCATAGCACTCACAAAAAGGCATAAGGAATTATCCTATCAAATGTAGTTTAGCAAGAGATAAGGGTTGGGAAGACAAAGATACATAGAGCATCTTACAGCCCAGATAGGCAAAGTGGTGATTAAGGCAAGTGAAATGGCAAAGAAAGCTGAGACATTGAAAGCTTTGGTCATGCCAGCAAGAGAGTATAGATAGTGATTGTTGAACTTCATTGAAGAAGCTAAGGATCAGTATGAGCAAGTTAGGCACTTTTATAGAGGGAAAGTATTAGATTTGATGTAAAACAAACTCCTGTGGAATAAATGAAAATTCACTTTTGTTGAAATTTTTAAAAGGGCAAATATTTCTTTCTTTTTTTTTTCATGCATTGCATTCATTCATTATCATATCATGATCATTGATTTTAAATTATGGTACTAAGATATAAGAATAGCTACACATTCATGTAACACCCAAGCTAGAGCAAAAAAGATGAAGCAAGATAATGCAAACCATTTTGAAAGGTTAGAAATGGCCCAAGAGATAATTGAAGGGAAATTAAGCAAGATTTTGAAAGCTCTGGAAAAGATAAATAAAGAGAAAGCAGTAGAAAAAATACCTTACATAAAGTCACTGAATCATTATGTCCCTCAGGTTTTGGTCCAAATCAGACCAAATCACCCTAAGCTTTCAACTATAATAGGCCACGTTCCCGAATATAGTTACCCAAGAATGCTATATGCACCCAGTCAAGGGAACTTTTAGAATTATACCAATCCTATCTTTACTTAAAAAAGTAGTTGAGCCCATTCAAATCCCTAATCTAGATGAAACAAAGGAAAAAGTGAAATCATAGATGACTATGCCTTCAGAAACTCAAAGATCGATTAAGCCGTGAGCATGATTGAAGAAAGGTTGTAAGTTGTAGAAGGCATTGATTTCTATGGATCCATGGATGCTATAGGGCTTTTTTTGGTACTAGACGTGATGATACCACCTAAGTTCAAAGTGTCAAAATTTGAGAAATACGATGATACTAAGTGCCCTATTACACATGTCATAACGTACTATCGTAAGATAGGAACACATGCTAGTAATGAAAAGCTTCTCATGCATATTTTTTAAGACAGCTTAACCGAGTTCGTTGTAAGGTGGTATGTTCAGTTAGACAAGACTCGTATAAAATCATGAAAAGCTTTGACTCGATCTTTTATTAATCAGTATCCCCATATCATAGATATGGCTCATGATTGCCTCTCATTGCAAGGAATAAAGAAGAAAGTATCTGAGTGAATATACCAAAAGGTGGTGGGATGTTGTTGCTCAGGTACAACCTAACCTAATAGAAAAAAATGATAATGCTATTTGTAAACACTCTAAAACCATTGTACTATGAGAAGAAGATTATGAATGCGATTAAAAATTTTACCAATATGGTGATTTCTATAGAGATCATAAAAAATGCCATTAAAAATGCCAAACTTAAGGGGGCAAATCCTCTGCTACTAAAAGGGTGCCTAAGAAAAAAGAAAGTAAGGCTCAAATTGAGAGTTTTGAAGGTAGCAATTCAAAAACTACCTTCAACCAACATATCCCACATATCACCACACTGTAAATCATACTTCTACTTCACCTTATCAACCAATTACATGACTTTCTTACCCAACCACACCAAGATCCCCTGATTACTCAGTCAACACAACAAGTGGTGTTCAAAAATCACAGACTCAGGAAAGGTTGACATTTGATCCCATTTCTATAAGTTATACTAAACTATATCAAGAGCTCTATAATAACCACTTGATTACCCGTATTCCTACTAAACAGCTTGAACTTCCTTATCCTAAATGATATGATTCCATTACCTATTGTGACTACCATTATAGAGTGGCTAGCCATTCTATTGAGAATTGTAACTCTTTGAAGCATAGGGTGCAAAATCTAATTAAAAAAGGGCTGATAAGCTTCGATAATAGTGGAAACTCAGCACCCAATATCAATGGGAATCCACTACTTAATCATGTAGTCAATGCCTTGAATGAAGATAAAAAGCATATAAAAAAAAAGTAAAAAAGATTAACATGTCATTCGGATAACTATATGATGTTTTATATGAGGCCGAATTGATACAACCAGTGCCCCCATGTACTTATCATGAGATATGGGTCCTAAACCAAATATTTAAGTATCATAGTGGGACTCTAGGGCATTCCATTAAGACATGTTGATAGTTTCATCACTAGGTATAGAAATTAATAGATTCCTACCAGATAGAGTTGTATGAAGGGTCAAAGGCCTTGAAAAATACCAAAGTGGCTGTAATAGACAAATGGGTACCAAAACCCACCACCATCTGTTATAATGAGAAGTTAAAATCAGTTGAGAATAAGTTTGTTCTCAAACTAATAACTTTCAAGGTCTCAAGTCTATTCCCCTATAAAAGTGAGAAAATTGTACCATAAAAATATGTTTGTGAGGTAATATTCTAGGGTCAAGAAGAAATTATGCTAAAATATGAAATTGCCAACATAACAAGTGTATGAGGCATGACCAGGAGTGAAAAATATTATACTTCAGAGATCTTAGAGAAAGTAAAGGAGGGGATGGAGAAACAGACTGAACCAAAAGTGATTCCAAATAAAGACATCCTAAAGTCTATGCTAAAAAAAAAGGCCTACAAGTTTTTGAAGCTGGTAAAACATAATAAATACTCTATGGTGGAACAATTGAACAAGATACCACCCAAAATCTCTTTGCTATCACTTTTTTTGAACTCAGAACCGTATTGCAATGCATTACTAAAGGTATTAAATTATGCTTATGTGGCATATAACATGTCTGCAAAGTATGTGAATCACTTGGTAGGAAACTTAGTGATACTAGATCACATCTCTTTTAGTGATGATGAAATTCTACCCAAGGGTAAAGAAAGCACCAAGGCTTTGCATATCACTGTTAAATGCAAAAGCCATATAATAGCCAAAGTCCTTATTGATGATGGATTAGCTATCAATGTCATACCCATGTCTACCCTAACAAGATTACCCTTTGACAGGTCTTACATCCAAAATAGTCATATGGTGGTCTGGGCATTTGATGGGACCAGACATAAAGTATTGAAAAACATTGAGTTACCCATACAAATTGGGTCATGTGTTTTCAACATAAATTTATAGGTTATAGATATCTTTCTTTCTTACAGTTATTTATTGAGAAGGTAGTGGATTCACATGGCAACACTATTCCTTCTTCATTACATCAAAAAATCAAATTCAATGTAAAAGAACAATTGGTGATTGTGGCTAGGGAAGAAGACTTGTTGGTGATTCAGCCTATAAATGCTTCATATGTAAAAACTGTAGAAAAGTCAGTGGAATGCTCTTGTCAATCTTTTGAATCTATCAATGTAGTAGGTGAAGGGCTTAAATTCAGTAAGATTATAATTAATTAGATGATTAATAAGGGTTGGAATATTGGGTTTGGTTTGGGTAAAAGTCTACAGGGGATAAAAGAGCCACCAAGGATTGAAGACAATAGCAGAAGACTGGGTTTAGGTTATGAGATGGAAGAAGTGCGAGACAATAGTAGGAAGGCAAAAAATGGGCCGATAGTTGTTTCCCATTTAAATGAAACCTTTATTCTTGAAGGATACATGTATTTGGGAGTTGAAAAGAATACAGGAGAAGAATCAAAGTGGGAAAAAACTTTCACCAAATTGATCATTCTTATAGTAGGCGATGATAGCCAAAATTAGGAAGCATTATTTACTCATACCCACCAGACTATGAGTTGAAAAATTATAGTGTCATCCATATGCCTATTGTTTCTAATTTTTTTTCAATGTAATTATATTTCCTAATTGCTTATGCCCAAAAACATTAGGATAATCCCTTATGTTTTGACTTTTTATTTTTCATTATTTCAATAAAGATAAGAGCATGTATTTTATCCATTTCTTATATTCAATCCATTTTTTCATCAAAGCATCTTGTCGATATCTCCTATTTCATTTAATTTTAGGTGCCTAAATGAATATAAAAATAATCATGATAAAGATTGGGGATTTAATTTTAAGAACTCAATTAATACTGATGAATTTAATATTGATCAACCTCTATTCCCTTTTCACTAACTATAAAGCCCAGTAGTTTCCCTGACTTGGCTTTGAATGTGCATTTGGATGGATTCAAGTTAAGCTAAACTTATCCCTGCCAAGCACAACTCAAAGGGTCTGAAGTTTCTTGGGTAGATTAAACTACATTTCTCGATTCATCTCATGACTTACTTTTAAATGTGATCTCATCTTTAAGCTTATTCAAAAGAATAATCCCGATGAATGGAATGAAGAATGTTAAAAAGCTTTTGACAATGTTAAACAATACCTGTCAAACCCTCTAATTTTAGTGCCTCATGTTTTAGGAAAACCATTGATTTTGTATATAATGGTGCACAAAAAGTCGATAAGATGTGTGTTGGGAATGCAGGATGAATCTGGCAAGAAAGAAAGAGTTATTTACTACTTGAGTAAGAAATTTATAGAGTATGAGTCTAAGTATTTATCACTAGAGAAGATGTGTTGTGTTTTGGCTTGGACAACTAAAAGGCTTAAGTAATATATGCTCTACCACATAACTTGGCTTATAGCCAAATTAGACCCAATTAAATACATCTTTGAGAAGCCATCGTTATTAGGAAGAATCGCAAGATGGTAAGTGATACTTTCAGAGTATGACATAGTTTATGCAAACCAAAAGGCTATAAAAAAATTTTTCATTATTGAATTTCTTATGGATTAGGTTGCTAAAGATTCTGAGCCCATGAAACTTGATTTTTCAATTGAAGAATTAATGGCCATCTCAGGGTTAGAAAAGGATAATGAAAAAATATGAAGAATGTATTTCGATAAGGCTGCTAATGCTATGGGGCATGGGATTAGAGCAATTTTCATATCTTTAACAAAACATAACTAACATGTTACAGCAAGACTGAACTTCAACTGCACCAATAACGTCCCTGAATATGAGGCTTGTGTTATAGGATTACATACTACTTTGGACAAAAAAATTAAGGCATTAAAAATGTTTAGGGATTTGACCTTGGTCATTTATCAACTAAAGGGTGAATAAGAGACAAGGGATTCATAGCTTATCCCATAACATAAATACATCTTAGAATTGTACAAACAATTTGAAACAGTCCAGTTTAGACATTTACCTTATGAAGAAAATCATATCGCAAATACCTTGGCCACCTTAGTTGCAATGGGCAAATTGGTAATACAACTAAAATTCAACCTAGCAAGTTAGATGTTAAGGACATGCCAATGCATTGCACTAGTTTGAAAAAGGAAGAATATGGAAATCCTTGGTATTATGACATTATACGATATCTAAGGGATCAGTAATACCCAGATTAAATAACAAAAAATGATAAAAGGGTACTAAAGAGATTGGCTATAGGATTAGTTTTAGATGAGAAAGTTATGTATAAGAGAAGCAGAGAAGTGTTATTGCATTGTATAGGTACTTCTAAGGCTAAAAAGATCATTGGTGAGGTGCATGATGGTATATATAGAGCACATATAAATGGGTATATAATGGCAAGATAGATTATGAAAGTCGATTATTATTGGTTGACAATAGAAAGATTGTATTGATTATGCTTGAAAATGTCATAAATACTAGATTTATGTCGACAAGATTCATGCTTCGCCCACTGCTTTACATGTAATGGCACCACTTTGGCCATTTTCTATGTAGGGAATGGATGTTGTTGACCCTATCACCCCAAAGGCATCAAATGGGAATAAATTCATTTTTGTGATGATTAACAACTTCACTAAATAGGTTGAAGCTGCTTCTTTCACAACTATAACTTGATCAGTAGTCTGTAAGTTCCACAAGAGAGAAATAATATGTAGATATAGACTCTCGAAAAAAATTATCTCATAAAACGTAAAAAACTTATATAGTAAAATGATGCAAGAAGTATGTGTGCAGTTCAAGATCAAGCACCATAATTCAGCTTCTTATCACCTAAAGATGAATGGGGCAATCAAAGCTATAAATAAAAATGTTAAAAAAATTCTAAAAAAGATGACTGAGACATATAAGAACTGGCACGAAAAATTACATTTCACTTTTCATGCTTACCAAACATATGTACATACCTTAATCGGGGCAACTCTTTTTTCTTTAGTTTATGGAATGGAAGCTGTATTGCTAGTGGAGGTAAAAATCATGTCCTTAAGAGTCCTAAAGGAAGTGGGGTTAGAAGATGCTGAATAGGTCCAAAAGCACTATAAGTAGTTAAACTTCATTGAAGAAAAGAGATTAGCAGCACTCTATCATAGTTAATTGTACCAAAAAAGAATTATGAGAGCTCATGACAAAAAGGTCCAATCTTGTCATTTTTTAAAAAAAGAGCTAGTATTGAAAAGAACTCTCCCATTTGAACATGACGATAGGGGGAAGTGGACTCCAAATTACGAAAGACCATATGTTGTAAAAAGGGCTTTTTTAGGAAGAACCTTAATTTTGTCAGAGATGGATGGAGATAATCTTCCTAATCCCATAAATTCTAATGTCGTGAAGAAATACTTCACTTGAAAAAAAAAAAAGAGTTCAAGTTGAAAACCTAAATGGGCAGCTTGAACCAAAAAAAAAAAAAAGGGGAAAGCTCAAGTTGAAAACCCAAAAGGGTGGCTTGAACTAAATGAAGGTTATCTGAATTGAAAACCTACAAAAATGACTTGGATAAAGAGGATATGGCATTACATAAAAGACATACCAAAGTCAATGAATTTCAAAGAGCTCTAAAGCATCAAGGCATTATATTTTGGTTAAGTTTTTGAAAAAAATCTAAGAGTGTCACAACATCTAGATTCGGGGACCTATTGCTAGACATTGATTTAGAAAGTCACCACCAATCTTTTTTATTTAGGTATGATTGGCCACCTAACTAAATCTGTCCTTTTTTAAGGGAAACCCTAAGTTTAACTTAAGTATCCTTAAAAGGTAGATTCAATGCCTGCAAAACCAAAACTAGGTTTAAGAGTACGGTTACATATGAATAAGGTTATAGTACCCCTACAACGCCTATCGAAAGATAGTACCAGCTCGATTTCATGTTATCTATTAACTTTAAAAATTTTATCAAGTAATCAATTATTAGAAATTATTCTTAATTGACTCTAATAATTTTAGCAGAAAATTAAAAAAATTCTCTCACCTCAAGAGTATACAAGAAAACATTGTTTCCCTTGCAAAGGCTCCGTCATTGGATTATTTAACGTTAAAAATTTTCAAGAAAAGTAAAATGAATAATACTTAACCTTTCATGGGGATCTCTTTTATTATTTTCTTTTTACTTTAAAAAAAATTCATGCCTTTATGCAAGAAAAATTGATACTTTTAACTTTTTCTCAAAATACCTCTTTTGAAATTTGTATTTTCAAGGAAAATTGATATTTTTAACTTTTCTTCAAAAATATCTTTTTTCAAAATTTTTAATTTCAAGGAAAATTGATACTTTCAACTTTTCCTCAAAATTAATTTTTTTAAAATTTTTTTATTACCAAGGAAAATTGATACTTTTAATTTCTCCTCAAAAAATGCTTTTTAAAATCTTTTTTTTCAAGGAGAATTGATATCTTCAACTTTTTCTCAAAAATACTTTTTGAAATCTTTGTTTGCAAGGAAAATTGATACCTTCAATTTTTTCTCAAAAATATATTTTTTATTTTTATTTTCAAGAAAAATTGATCCTTTCAACTTTTTCTCAAAAATGCTTTTAAAATTTTTTATTTTTTAAAAAAATTGATACTTTCAACTTTTCCTCAAAAATATTTTTTGAAAATTTTTTTTATTTTCAAGGAAAATTGATACTTTCAAAATTTTCTCAAAAATGCTTTTTGAATTTTTTTTTATTTTCAAGAAAAATTGATACTTTTAACTTTTCCTTAAAAATATTTTTTAAAAATTTTATTTTAAGAAAATCATTAAAAATTAAAGAATTTTAATGAAATAAATAAATGATTTCAATTTAATTAATAAAAAAATAAGCCAAAAAATATATAAATAAATAATAAATAAATAAATAAATAAATTGATAAATAGGATTTAAAAAGAAACCTTGTTGCGGCTCGGCTAAGATAGAGTAGGATTCAGCTTTAGAGGCAGGCGCAGCTGAAATGGCTTGGAATATTGCTTGGTTCAATGGCTTAGATGATAAGGTCAGGCTTTTGGATCAACAGCACGAGTTGGGTCAGACCAAAAGAAAACATGCAAATCCTACTTCTTTTTAGCTTAAAACGATTTCGTTTCTAGATACTATAAAAGGCATCGATATCCCTTTTTCTTCAGATGCTCTATTCTCTCAATTTCTCTCTCTTCTCTTTTGTTTCTCACTCTAGATGATTTTTTGTCATCGTTTTTCATTGAATGCCATAAAAAAACTTGCCAGCTTCTAGGTTGACTTTTAGATTCTAGAAATAAGTCGCCATAAACTAGGATTTCAGTTGAAAACTCATCGAAAAACTTAAATTTTTGTCAAAAAATTCAACAAAATTTTGGAATTTCCAAAAAAATTACAAAAAAATGTAGAAAAATCCAAAAAAAATTCTTAATCCTCTAATCGAAACACTAACTTTCCCAGAGACCTCCTATTAAAAAAACTAAAGCTCTTTCGCAAAATTTGTTGATTCTGATTACTCTTTCTCTCTCTTTTATTTATCCTCTATTATGATTATTAGATGATTTATATAAGACTAGGCACAAGAGTTTGAAAATCAAAACCTTCTATCCTCTAATCTATTTATCCCCATTTAAAAACAAATCCCTTTCTTGATCTAGTTTTCAAAATTTTTTAAAAAAAATTATCCGGTAGTTTTATTAGGAATAAAACTTTATTTTTATTTATCACTTTATTTTTTATTCTATTATCCTTATCTACAGCCCTCCGAGAAATTCAATTCTAAAAGTGAATATCTACAATTGCCTCTCTTTGCATATTTTCTGTGAAACAGAAATTATGCAAAGACGTAAACACCCATCATGATCTTATTCAAGAAAAATAACAAGTTGAACTAATATGAAGTCTAAAGACAAGAAAATTTGGATTGGACCGAAATTCGAGATGAACAACTTGGACAAAGTCAAAAAAAGATTTAGTGCAAGCCGAAATCCAAAAACATAATGATTTGGATCGAATCGAAGTCTAAAATAAGTAACTTGACTGAACTGGAGAAGGATCTGGCATAGGTCGAAATCCAAAATCATAGTGACTTGGATGGAACCAAAGTCTAAAAAGAATAACTTAGACTAAATCAAATAAGGATCTGGCATAGGTTGAAATCCAAAACAAAATGACCTGAACTGAACCAAAGTCTAAAATAAATAACTTGGACTAAATCAAAGAAAGATCTGGCATAGGCCAAAATCCAAAACAAAATGACTTAGGCTAAATCGAAATCTAAAAAGATTAACTTAGACTAAACCAAAGAAAGATCTGACATAGGCCAAAATCCAAAATGAAATGACCTGGATGGAGTCAAAGTCTAAAAAGAATAACTTGGACTAATCCAATGATGGATCTAGCATAAGCTGAGATCCAAAACAAAATAACCTAGATAGAACTAAAGTCTAAAAGTAATAACTTGGACTGAGCCAAAAAAAGATCTGACATAAGTCAAAATCTGAAAACAAAATGACTTGGACTAAACTGAAGTGTTAGCACAGGTTGTATCAAAAGTTTAAAACAACTACACTTCATTCTTGATAACTCTAATCATCTGTGATGTTGAACACCTTCCTGTAAAAGTAAATGACATGTATACACGAAGTGCTATGAAATGCCAATTTTCCTGGAATGCCTACATGAAATGTTATCAGATGTTGGGCTTATCTGATTATAGTAAACAGATTCTCAAGCTCTTTTCTGCTTTCATTGACCTGCCAGTTATGGATCTTTTAACTTCTAAACATATTCAGTTAAGGAATCAAACTATCATTGTTTTTTAGTTTCGACCAAATCGAGATCACTATTTCACTAAGTTTCCATTGCCTTCAATTCGCTTACCCATGCCACTCTTAGCTTTCCAGAGTAATGAAGAGAATTTTCATACCATTATTTGTTCATTCATTATCATTTCAATATAATGACAGATGTAAAACAAATGTACATTTCTTTTATCCCGGGTAAAAAAAAATAAAAAGAAAATAATAAAAGAGGTTAGGGTTGACATCATGAAAGAAAAGGATTTTATTGATTGAATGGGACTAAGTTACGAAGATGGGCTAAAGTGGGTTGTCAAATAATCATGATCAAAGTAACCTAAAGTTCTCTCTTAAAACCATCCAACTGAAGTCCTTAATCCTTTCAAGTTCATCAAATCACACTTGCATTTTGCACTATGAATGTAATGTCTTGAACCTCTATGCTACCTTTTTAGGCTTTCAACTTAGATATTCTCGAACTACTTTTTGTGGGTTTTCAATTTTAGCTTTCCCTTTTTGGAACTCAAATCACCCTTTACGACTTTTCAATTTAAGCTCTTTTCCTCTTTTTCTTTTTTTTTTTATTTTTTTGAAACTTAAATCGCCTTTACGGGTTTTTAATTTGAGCTCTTTTTTTTAACTTAAATTGCCCTTTACAAGTTTTTAATTTGAGCTCTTTTTTGTTTTTTTAAACTTGAACTGCCTTTTACGAGTTTTCAATTTAAGCTCTTTTTATTCCTAAGAAAAATACTTCTTTACAGCTCTGAATTTATTAGATTGGGTAAATCTTTTTTATCTATTTCTGTCAAGATTAAAGCTCCTCCTGAGAACACCTTCTTGACAACATATGTACTTTCCCAATTTGGAGTCCATTTTCCCTTATTTTCATGTTGACTTGGAGAATCTTTTTTAAAGCCAACTCTCCTTCATGAAAACATCATGGTTGAATTTTCTTGTCATATGCCCATATCATTCTCTTTTGGTATAACTGCCTATGACACAGTGTTGTTAATCTTTTCTCTTCAATAAAATTCAATTGCTTGTAACGCTCTCATATTCATTCAGCTTCTTCCAAATCAACTTTCCTTAAGATTTTCAAAGAGAGAATTTTTACTTTCACTAGTAGCACTACTTCTATCCCATATATCAAAGAAAATGGGGTTGCCTTGGTAGAAGTACGTACTGATGTCCAACAAACATGCAAAGCAAAAGGTAACTTTTCATGTCAATCTTTATAAGTCTCGATCATTTTTTCAAGAATCTTTTTAATATTCTTATTTGCTGTTTTTACTGCTTCATTCATTTTTAAATGATAGGGTGTCGAGTTATTATGCTTGATCTAAAACTAGACATATATCTCTTTCATCATTTTACTATTAAGATTTTTGGCATTATCTGAGATAATTCTTTTGGAAGCTCATATCTTCATATTACTTCTTTCTTAATAACTTACATACCATCGATCATGTCACACTGGCATTCGATGTAGCCTCAACCTATTTAGTGAAATAGTCAATCATTACAAAAATGAACCTATATCCATTTGAAGCTTTTGGCACAATAAGTCTGATAACATACATGCTCCATATCAATAATGGCCATAAGGGTGCTATAACATGTAAAACATTTGGAGGGGCATGTATTTTATCTACGTAGATTTGGCATTTATGACATTTTTTAGCATAATCTATGCAGTCACTTTCCATGGTCGACTAGTAATACCCCACTCTTATAATTTATCTTGCCATCATATGGCCACTTGCATGAGCTCCACAATTCCCATCATGAACTTCTTCCATAATCTTTTGTGCCTTTGTCGCATCACACATCTCAAGAGAACTAGATCACGATTCCTTTTATATAAAATATTCCTGTCAAGGAAGAAACTCATGGCTAATCTTCTAATGATCCTCTTGTCATTTTTAGTAGCATGCTCTAGTTATTGTTGATTCTTCAGATACTATAAAATGTCATGATAACAAGGTTTCCCATCAACCTCATCTTTTACATTTGAACAATGCGTAAGGAATTCTCTCACATCAAGCTTTATGGGTTGAATTTCAATATCTGTCTTCATTTTGATCATAACTGCCAGCGTTGCTAGGGCATCAACAATTTGATTATCTTCCCTAGGTAGATGTTTAAATTAAATCTTCTCAAATTGTTTAACCAAGTTGATGACATACTTATGATAACATTGACTTAAGGAGTCGTCACCAATCTTTTTTGTTTAGGTGCGATTGGCCACCTAAGGAATCTATCCTTTCAAAAAACACCTAAATTTAAGGGTCCCTAAAAAAATAAGTTCAGGTCTGTTAACCAGAACAGGGTTCAAGAGTATGGTTACATGTGAGGAAGGTTATAGCACCCTCACAACGTCCATCGAAAGATGGTACCAGCTTAATTTTGTGTTATCCAATAAGCCTTAAAAAATTTATCAAGTAATTAATTATTGAAAATTATTCTCAATGGACTCTAATACTTTTAGCAGAAAATTGAAAAAATTTTATCACCACAACAGTATGCAAGGAAACTACTATTTCACTTGCAGAGGCTCTATCGTCGAATTATTTAACATAAAAAAAATTCAAGAAAAGAAAAAAATAAGAAAAAGGAATGGTGATTCAACTTTCGATATAAATCTTTTTTTTTTAAAAAAATGGAAGTTTTTATTTTAAGGAAAATTGATACTTTCAACTTTTCCTTAAAATATTTTTCTTTGAAAATTTTATTTTCAAGGGAAATTGATACTTTCAATTTTCCATCAAAAATATTTTTTTATTTTAGTAAAATCATAAAAAAATAGAATAAGGATAAGAATAAAAAAATAATAATAATAAATAAATAAAATGAAAAAACAAACCTTAACGCGACTCGGCTTGAGCAGCTGGGATCAGCTCGGCTTAAGGAAGAAAAATGGCTCGAAGAACACGACTCGGGAGCATGTGGCTCGACTCGGCTCCAGGGGAAGGTTAACACGCGAGTCACTGGATCGGGTCGCGATCGGGTTGGGTTGGATTTTAGCAAAATACGCAAATCCTGTGGGTTCACTAACATCAAAACGACATCATTTTTTAGCACTATAAAAGGCTCCAACTTTTGTTTTTTTCGTAGACTACCTTTCTTCCTTCTCTCTTTTCCCCTCAACTTTCTCTTCCTTCTCTCTACCCGTGAAGAACACCGATGGAATTCTCATCGAAAATTGGGTTTTTCCATCGAAAACTGGATTTTTGACTGGAATACTCACTAAAAAACTTGAATTTCGTCGAAAATTTTTGGAAATTGTCGAAAAATTTTGTTAGATTCTGGAAAATTTCCAAAAATTTTCTAAAAAAAAAACTCCAAAAAAAATTTTCAAAAAATTTCCTAAAGTTCTAAATTGCCTCTAACACTACTTTTGCCTCTGATTTCACCTCTTTGTGTTTTTTACCGTCTGTGTGTGCTTGGGTTTTGTTTCAATACCTATTTATAGGGATTGATCAGAAGAGTTTCTGATCAATCCCAATTCCCTCTGGGACTAGGATTCATTCTTTGAATCCAATCCAAATTCTTTCAACCCCCTGATTCATGGTAGAACCTGCTTATAGAACTGGAAATTATATATTTAAGATGATAATTAAAACAAAATTTAGAACAGATAAATAAAAATAATAATAATAATAGATAAATATAAAAAATATACCTTAATAGATAAATAATAATAAATAATATTAATGGATAACCAATAAAAATATATATTATTAGATAAAAATATATAAAAATAATAAAAATAAAAATAAAATGGGCCATCTTGCCCCATTTGGATCAAGCCCAATTGATCCCGCCTTGGACCAAATTGGATGTCTACAGCTGCCCTTCTTTACGTATTTTTTGTGAAACAGGAATTGTGCAAAGACAGACACATATTCAAGACTTAATTGGATATTTTTTTGCTTCTTTTTTTTTTTTTGTTAAAATTTTGATCAAAGCTCCTCTAAACAAAAGGCTCAGTGACTTTGGAAAATAAATAAAGCTCCTCTAAACAAAGGCTCAACGACTTTGGAAAATGAACAAAACTCCTCTAATCAGAGGCTCAATGACTTGAAAGAAAATAAACAAAGCTCCTCTAATCAGAAGCTAAGCGACTTTGGAAAAAATAAATTACTCTTCTAAACAGAGGCAACCACGACTTTGGAAAAGTAAATTACTCTTCTAAACAGAGGCAACAACGACTTTGAAAATAAATGCTCCTTGACAATCATGTTCAAAGGAGTTAAAAATTGTGTTTGAAGGAATTTCAAGAGATTATGCCCAAAGGTCTTACAAATCAATCATGATACCGAGAGATATCATATTTCAAGGATTAGAAACTTACCTAATAAGTATTTTTTCAAATTTGAAAATGGCTTCACATCTGTCTTCTCTATGTGGGATTTTGGAAAACCCTTACTTTTTGAATTTATGCACTATATTTTCTTGAATGTAGTATATGTTATGCAATGCGTGTGGAATTCAATACATGCTATGCAAATGTTGGCTAATTAATTCCTATTCAATTATGGTACTCAAGTTTCTCAAGCTCTTTTCTTGGGACTCGAACCCTTTGTTCTTCAAGGGCCAAGTCCGTGTAACTCTTAATCATCTCTTTCATTTAATTCTCAAATCCTTTCTACAGGCAATCTCTTTCTAAATTCAATATCCTTATCAGGAACTAAACATCTCAAATTTGCCTTTATCACTCTTGACCTTTCCAATGTAATGTAATAATATTTCATGTTATTATTCATTTATCAATCATTATTTCAATATCAAAAAGTAAGAATGTATTCGCACATTTCTTCCATTACAAAGTATTAATGAGAAAAGAATAAGAATGATTAGAAAATAATCAACAGAAAAGGCACACAAAGAATGAAAAAGAGTGTCTTTTATTAGCAAAAAGGTTAGCAAACTTTAGCCAAGAAAGAATTACAAAGATAAGTATGGGGAGACAATGCCCAAAAATAAACAATCGGACAATCATGATAACACATCTCAAGGTTTTTTTTTTGAAAAACTCAATCACCCGATACATTTAACAACTTAGAGCTCCTCAGAATTTGCTAGCCTCTATGCCAATGAATTTCTAGATTTAATACTGCATTCTCCTTATCTAAGCTACCTTTTTAGGTTTTCAACTTAGATAAACCCCCTATGACTTAAATCCCCCTCTTGGGGTTTTTGCCTTAAGTTCTCCTTTTTCATTCACTTTTTCTTTTCTTATTGTTCTTCTTTCTTCTTTTTTTTGGTTTTTTTTCAAGTATAGTACTTCTTCACAGCATCATAATTTATAGGATGGGGCAAATCATTTCCATCCATCTCAGCCAGTATCAATGCTCCACTCGAGAAAGCTCATTTCACCACATATGGTCCTTCTCAATTCAGAGTCCATTTCCCTCTATTATCGTGTTGATTTGGAAGAATTCTTTTTAAAACCAACTCGCCTTCTCGAAAGCAACGAGGTCAAACATTTTTATCATGGGCCTTCATCATTCTTCTTTGATATAGCTGACCATGGCATAACGCTGTCAATCTTTTTCCTCAATGAGATTCAACTGCTCATAACGCTCTCGAATCTATTTAGCCTCTTCTAGTTCAACTTCCTTCAAAACCCTTAAAGGTGGGATTTTTATCTCCATTGGTAGTATAACTTCCATTTTATAAACCCAAAAAAATGGAGTTACCCCAGTAGAGGTATGCACTGATGTTCGATATGCATGCAGTGCAAATGGCAACTTCTCATGCCAATCTTTATAGGTCTTGATCATCTTCTCAAGAATTCTTTTTATATTCTTGTTTATATCCTCAACTGCCCCATTCATTTTTGGACAGTATGGTGCTGAATTGTGATGCTTGATCCTATACTGGGCATATATTTCATGCATCATTTTGCTATTCAAATTTTTAGCATTATCTGAAATGATTTCTTTTGAAAGTCTGTATCTACAAATGATTTTTTTTTTATGAACTTATAGACCACAGATCGTGTCACACTCCCAAATAATGTTGCTTCCACCCATTTCGTGAAGTAGTCTATCATCACAAAAATAAACTTATGCCCATTAGAAGCCTTTGGAGTGATAGGACCAATGATATCTATGCCCCACATTGAGAATGGCTAAGGTGGTGTCAAAACATGTAAAATAGATGACGGAGCATGGATCTTATTACCATATATCTGACATTTATGGCATTTACTAGCATAGTTAGTACAATCACTCTCTATTGTCAACCAGTAGTATCCTACTCTCATTATTTGTCTTACCATCATATGTCTACTAGCATGTGGCCCACATATTCCATCATGCACCTTTTTAATGATTTTTCTTGCTTCAACCTTACTTACACATCTCAGTAATACTTGATCATGGCTTCTTTTGTACAAAACATCTCCATCCAAGAAAAAGCTCATAGCTAATCTTTGGATACCCTTTTATCATTTTCTGTTGCTTGAACTGGGTATTGTTGATCCTTAATATACTGTAAGATATCATAATACCAGGGCTTTCTATCCTTTTTTTCTTTTACATTGAAGCAATGAGCTGGCAAATTCTTAACATCTAGCTTGATGGGCTAAATGTCAGAATTGCCATTAATTCGAATCATTGTAGCCAGAGTAGCCAAGGCATCAACAATCAGATTCTCCTCTTAAGGTAAATGGTCAAACTAGATATCTTCAAATTGCTTTATTAATTCTAAAATATACTTATGATATGGAATGAGTTTTGAATCTCTCATCTCCCATTCTCTTTTCAATTGATATATAACTATAGTTGAATCCTCAAACACTTTTAATGCTTTCACTCTTCTATCTATAGCAGTTTGTAAACCCATGACACATGCATCATATTCAGTAATGTTATTTATGGAATTAAAATTTAACCTCGCTGTTACATGATAGTATTATTCTTCTAGAGAGATCAAAATTACCTCAATTTCATATCTCAAGGCATTCGCAGCTCCATCAAAATACATCCTCCAACATTTTTCTTCATGCTTCTCTTTCTCTAATTGGAAAATAGTCATTAGATCTTCATCAAGAAATTCCAATCTCATTGGTTCATATTCTTCAATAGCACAATCTGTGTGGAACTCAGCTATAGCACTCTTTTTTATTACCTTTTGGCTTACATATACAATATTATATTCTGAGATCATTACTTACCATCTAACAATTCTTTCAGATAAAGAAAGCTTCTCGAAGATGTATTTAATTAGATTCAGTCTTGCTATGAGCCATGTGGTATGATAGAACATATATTGTCTGAGTCTTTTGGCAGTCCATGCTAATGCACAACACATTTTCTTCAATGAGAAATACTTAGATTCATATTTTGTGAACTTTTTACTCAATTAGTAAATAACTCTCTCCTTTCGACTAGACTCATCTTGCTATCCCAGCACACATCCTATTGAATTCTTATACACTGTCAAGTATAGAATTAAGGGTTTCCCTGGAATAGGTGGCACCAACACTGAAAGATTTGACAAGTATTGCTTAATTTTATCAAAATTCACTTGGCATTCCTCATTTCATTCTCCAAGATTATTCTTATGGAGAAGCTTAAATATGGGATCACATTTATAGGTAAGCTGAGAAATGAATCAAGAAATGCAATTCAATCTTCCCAAAAAACCTCGAACTTCATTTGGTGTACTCAGAGGTAACAAATTTTGAATGGCTCATATCTTGTCTGGATCAACTTCAATCCCTTTTTTACGGACCACGAAGCCTAGCAACTTCTCTGATCTTGCCCCGAAGGTGCATTTGGCTGGGTTTAGCTTGAGTTGGAATTCTTTCAACCTTTCAAATAACTTTTTGAGATTGGTGACATGATCTTCACCTTTTCGAGATTTTACAATCATATTGTCTACATACACCTCAATCTTTTTGTGCATTATGTCATGGAAGAACATCACCATGGCCTTTTGGTATATTACCCCAGTATTCTTTAACCCAAAAGGCATGACTTTATAATAAAAGATTCCTCACATAGTCATGAAAGTAGTCTTTTCCATATCATCTACAGCCATTTTTATCTAATTATACCCTGAAAACCCATCCATAAAGGAGAAAATTGAATGTTTAGCCGTGTTATCTACTAGTGTGTCGATATGAGGTAAAAAAAAGTTATCCTTTGGGCTAGCCCTATTCAAATCATGATAGTCTACACATATTCATACCTTTTTATTTTTCTTAAAAATTGGTACTATATTGGCCACCCACTCTAGATACTTAGCCACTTGTAAGAAGCCTATATCAAACTGTTTCTTTACCTCTTATTTGATTTTTGGTAGCATTTCAGGCTTTATTCACCTCAATTTCCATTAGATTGGCTTACATTCTAGCTTTAGAGGTAGTCTGTGCTCCATTATCTCTGTACTTAGCCTCGACATATCCTGGTAAGACTAAGTAAACACATCCATGAATTTTTGAAGTAGATCTTCCAAATGTTGCCTATCCTCCGACAAAAGTGAAGTGCTGATTTTGACCTCTTTCTTATTCTCTGCATCTCTTAGATTCACTAAGTCAATTATCTCTTGATGAGGCTCAATTGGCTTATTTTCTTGTTCAATCAATCTCATTAGGTCTGAAGGAATAACTTATTCCTCAAAATTCTCTTCATTGTCAAGTTCATCAGTGTTAATTGAATTCTCAAAACTAACATCTTGATTGTTATCGTAATTATCTTCATATTCATTTAAGGACCTAAAATTGAATGAAATGGGATATGTTGGCAAGATGTATTTGAGAAAAATGGCAATAATGAAGACATAAGAAGAAATGAATGAAAATACATCCTTCCTAATCTTTATTAGAATAATAAAAGATAAATGGCCCAAACAAGAAAGATCACCCTAATGCCTTGGACAATAACTATTAGGATGTACAATTACATTAAATTAGTTTCAAAGGTCCAAGGCATTTCAATGGCACTCTAATTGTTTAGCTCATAATTTGACGGACAAAGGTAGACCCACCCTTCTTACTTAAGCCCCATTTCATCTTTAATAGCATGGATAGTTAATTGGGTGAAAGTTTCTTCCATACCTTTTTTTGCATCTGGGTACATGAATCTTCTAGGTCTAAAAGTCTTGTATTGGTGTGGAATAATCATTATTCTTGTTGTTTTACCTGCTAGCCTTCTCTTGATCTCCCATTCTGCTACTTCATAGCCTAGGTCTAGCCTTTCACTATTGTCACCACTGTTGGGGGTTCTCTTATTCCCTGCAAGTTCTTGCCTAGTCCTATTTTTGGATACCAATGACTTGGTTCGTCACTATCTTTGAAAAAAGTTGACCAGTTCAAAAGATCAATAGGAACACTTCTCCACTTCCTCGGTAGCTTCCACATATGGGGCATTCAAAGGTTGGGTCATTAGCATGTCTTTCTCCCCAAACACTACCACTAACTGGCCTTCCATATTGAACTTAATTTTTTGGTGAAGAGTAGAAAAAACAGCCCCTGCCATATGATCCATTACTTAAAATTTCACATTAAAAGTGCATGACCTAATTTGCAAGGGCATCTTGATATCTTTCAGGACTTCCCTTTTGGTCCCATCAAAAGCTCGCACTATCATTTGATTGTCTTTCATATGAGAGTAGTCGATAGGTAGCCTTGCCAAAGTTGACATAGGCATGATATTGATAGCGAAACCATTATCAATAAGAATTTTAGCCATGATATGGCTCTTGCATTTAATTATGATATGCAGAGCCTTTGTACTTTCTCTTCGCTATGAGGGAATCTCATCATCAGTTAATGAAATATAATTTGGCATGACTAAATTTCTAGCCAAGTGGTTCACATTTTCAACATATACATTATGTGCCACATATGATTGGTTTAATACTTTTAGTAGGGCATTTTGATATGGTTCTGAATTCAATAATAGTGATAATAATGAGATTCGTGCTGGCATTTTGTTCAGCTATTCAACAACTGCATATTCACTATGTTTTACCAACTTTAGGAATTCACAAGCCTCTTTTTCTGACACCGACTTCGGATGATCCTTTTTGGGTTCCATTTTAGGGTTATTTCATCTTTCTCCTACCTTGGCTTTCTCTCTTTTAGCCTTCTCTAATATTTTTAAAGTGTAGCATCTTTCACTTCGAGTAATACCTTCTACACCAGTTATATTGAAGGCGTCAGTCTTAGAGACATTCTCTTCTTACTTCTGAACCACTGTATCATAATCATATTTCCAGGGTATAGCTTTATCATCCTTGTATAAGAAGGGAGTCAAAACTTTAAAAATTATTGGTTGGGGAATGAGTTTGTCTAGAATTGACTTTGGCTTGCTCTCACCGTGAATTATCATCGATTTTGAAAATAATTTTATGGGTTTGTCAGTCATGGATACTTCAACACTCTTTAAGTCTTCTTCTTTTTCATAGACCTCCATCTGGTATATGCTCACAAGTTTTGATAGAGTGACCCATTATCCCATTATGATATTTACAACTAGTGCCTGCTATATATGTTTCATGATAATAGTGTGGACTCACTGGTTGTATCATGTCAGCTTTCTTTAAAGCATCAAATAGCTGATTGAGAAGTGTCCTAATATCTATAACTTTTCTCTTTAAATGATGCTCCTGTTCATTACTCAGAGCATTCACAATATGATTAGGCAAATGATTGCCACTAACATTTGGTACAGTTACCCTTCCTGTATCAAAACTAATCATTTCATCCTTGATCAACCGTTGCACTTTGTGTTTCAAGGCAGTGCAATTTTCAATGGAGTGACCAACAATCTCATAGTGATAGTCACAATGGGCTATGGGATAATACCACTTAGGGTAAGGTGGCTTAAGTGGCTCTAACTTACTTGGAGCAATCAGATGACTATTGTAAAGCTCACAATATAACTCTGTATAGGTCATGGAAATTGGGTCAAATATACCCTTTTTACGAGTAGTTCGTTGCTCCCAAGAACCTCCTATTGGGCTTGCTAAACGAGTCTGGGGTCTTGGGGTAGGCTAAGTGCTAGGACTATATGTGGCATTCTGAGGCCTAAGAGGAGGTTAATATATTTGGGGATAAGATGACTATACGAATGGTTGGTATGGATAAGGAGAAGTGTTATTTACAGCAGGATAATATGAAAGGTATCCTTATGTTGAGGAGGGTTGATAACCCCCAAATTGCTGTCTATCAAAGCTCATAGCCTGAGTTTCAATCTCTTTCTTCTTTAGGGCTCTTTTGTTGGATGCTTCACCTCCTTCCAACTTGCCATTCTTGATGGCATTCTCAATAATTTCTCCTAAAATCACCATGTCAGTGAAGTTTTTGGTTGCATTCCCTATCATCTTTCCATAATAAAGAGATTTCAAAATGCTGACAAATGGCACTATAGTTTTTTTTTTAGTTAGAGGAGGTTATACTTGAAAAGCTACATCTCTCCATCTTTGGGTGTGTTCTTTAAAAGATTCATTTACCTTTTTCTTCAGGTTCTATAAAGATAAACGATCAGGAGTCCGATCTATAATATGTCGATATTGACTGATGAAGTCATGGGCCATATCACTCTAAGAACGGATACGGGTTCTATCCAGCTAGACATACCACCTAACAGCAGAGTCTGTAAGGCTATCTTGAAAGACATACATTAATAATTTTTCATTATGGGCATGGGCTACCATTTTTTGATAATACATAGTAATGTGAGTCTTTGGATACTTTGTACCATCATATTTCTCAAACTCTAGCACTTTGAACTTTGAAGGAATGACTATATCCGGGACTAAGCAAAGCCCAACGCATCGACAGAACCATAAAATCCAATTTCTTCTATAGCCCGTAACCTTTATTCAAGCATACTAATCTTCGAATCTTCCTGAGATTCCACCACTTTTTTCTTTTCTTTCTCTTTCTCTTTCAAGTCATCTAGATTAGGAACTTGGATCGATTCTACTATCTTTTTAGTAAAAACAGGATTTATATAGCTATGGTAATGCCCTGGGTTTGAAACTGATGGCATTCTAAGGTATATAGGATATGTGAACTGCTGTGGTGGTATATTTTATGTGAACTGAGCTTGTTATGGACCAAAACCTAGAAGATATAGAGGGTCAGCCACTTCTTGTGATGGGGGGTCTTGTTGGCTTGTATTTTCTTCTATTCTTTTTCCCTTATTTAGCTTGCTAAGAGCATCCAGAATCTTGCTTAACTCATTCTCAATCTTTTCCTATGTTTTTTTCAGTTTCTTAAATCGATGAGAGTTTTCTTACTCCATTTGTCTAGCTCTGGCTCTTGTGTTATATCAATGGATAGGGTTCTTACTAGTGGAGCTATCCTTAAACCTTGAATACCATATCTTAGAATTAGCAAGTTTATATGACAAACTTACAGTTACTTTGTTAAATGTATTGAATGAGAATGTAATGAATGAAAATGCATGCATTAAGAGAACATTTGCCTTAAGACAGTGTTCAACCAAAAGAATTCATTTATTCCAAAAACCTTTCATTTACATAAAATCTATCATCTTAGAGTTATAACCAAAATCGTTTGATCTGCTCATACTGGGTTATGGCTTCCTCGATAAAGTTCAAGAGACGCTACCCACGTTCTCCTACTGGAGTTACCACTTCTTTTAATGCATCTTCTACCATCTCTCTTGCCTTACATACCTCTATGTAAATTTGGATTGCTAAGTGCTCGATGTACTTCTGTCTTTCTAGGTTTTCCCTTTTACCATACTACACTTGGTATGATAATTCTCTATGCTCTCTAACCAATGCAGCAATGTAGTCCTCTTGTTCATTCAACCTCTGTTTCAACTTGCTTAAGTAGCTGTTCAACATGTTATTTTTTATCTATTCAACTTGGTACTTTCTTCCTCTAATTCAACATATTCTTGCTTCAATCACTTATTCTCTTCAATGAGGTTAACAATTATTATCTCCTTGGCCCTTTCTCTCACACATAATCTCTTATGTTCTTAGTGTAGCTCTGTTAGGTCTTCAACAGTTGTTTCACGTTCTCTAGCAATCTTGTAAACTCTAGCTTCATGTCTTTCAGCTCTATCTTTTCACTGATCTCTTTCTTCTCGAAGCTTCTAGATTTTTTGCTTTAACTTACCCTTTTCAGACTTAAATTTTTTTGTCACAAGCTCTAATTCTGATGGTGTCTCTTCAAGCTTTCCTCCTGTTGGTGGTTGAAAGCTTTCATAAGTGAATACCATTGTCTTCGTCTTGCTCTCTAAAGTAAATACCCTAGAGTGACTTTATTAGTGAACGGTCCAGGACTCACTCTACGAGGATTTTTCCATGCTTTAATCACTTCATTCATCCTCTAAAATATTTTTGGCTAACTATAAGAAAAATCCAATTGATAAAGCCTGTGGATCATAGGAATGAACTGTTCTGCCCCAAACTATCTTCTTACTAGAAGTGGCGCATAACTTGTTACCCCCTATAAACCCAGAAGTGAGACCACAGTATTATCTCCACACTGATATAGCATAGGTTCACGATTCATCCATGCGACCAACCACTTTACTTTGGCACTTGTCAGTTCTTGTAAGAAAACTATCCATTCCTTTTTTTACTTTTGTTTTAACCACTCATTTTCATAGAATTCCTTGATCAGAGCTTGATTACGAACATAAAGCTTCAAGAAAGTACCTTTTCTCCACTCGAAATGGCTTTTCATCCATAAGTATAATAATTGTATGCAGCCTATAAAATGCCCTTCATTTCGACGATAGTAACTCAAAGATTTGATAGTCTCTGCTAATATTACTGTTGAAAAGTTACAGCCATTGATCACACTCTCGAAGAAATCAACCACTATTATTTTAATATGACCCAAAACCTTTGGAAATATCACCATTCCGTATATGGCTAAGGCAAATACATCTAATCCCCATTCCTCGTCGGCATGTTGCACTAAGAAATCATGAAAGAATTTCCAAGGTAGGCAAACATGTTCTTGTTTCTTCTTTATGTGAGAATGCATAATCTCCTTGTCTATCCCCATGAGATGGGCCAAATCCTTACGAAATCCTGACTTGTGGTTTCTAACATATATCTTGTCAGGAGCCTTAAATTGCAGGCCCAACAAAGTCGAATATTTTTTTATGGTTGGCATCATATCCACTTCATTGAAGATAAAACTCTTGTATATAGGATCCAAAAATTGCACTGTAGCTCTAACTAGTTGATTGTCGACATTTACTGCAAGAAGGTGTGCTATATGCTCATATCTCTGGCAAAACTACTCTTGTCTTGACGAACTCATCTTCTTCCATATATCAATCAAATCCTCTATATTATTTTATTTGAGAAGGATAGATGTTTCTTAAGACAAGGTAGAATCATGGCTGATTGGTAAACAATCCCTCATTTTCAGTTGAACCTTTTCTAACTGGACCCTTACTTCGTTAGGTGACTTGCAAGGAGCTAATACAGATGAGGAACAAATTAGTCTTTCTATAGAGTCCATAAAAAATTTTTGTTGAAGATCATCTTTCAGGCAAATGTTCTTTATGCAACTTTATGATATGAGTATGAATCATGCAAACATGAATAAGAGAAGAGGTTAGTATATCACATAAAGAGAAATAGGCAAATAAATAACTAAAGAAATTAGAACATCACACCCAATAAGAAAAATGAATCCTATGCTTTTGGACAATTCTAAAGGGAAGAAAATGGCTTTATCTATATGTTAGGCATTTATAAGGTTTACTATATGTGGTTTAAGGTTAAATTTTAAAGGTTCCCAAATTGCTTCTTACATCATTGTCCATTGCAGACTAGTACGGTACCCCAATCTTCACCCATTACAGGCTACAAATGAAAAAGGTTCAATTTGAGTGAGAGTATTTCGTTAGCCACTACGGAGGCATTAAACCTTATGAAAGCAATAGGTACTTTACTCCCTCCTAGAACGATGGAGCTCGGGCATAGAACTCATGTTATGCACATGCATATGAATGACATAATTAACAAAATAAATAAATATGAATGAATAAAAAAATATATACAAAAGGTTCAATTTTATTAGGCTTTTGGATAATACAACTTTATTTGCTAGCCTGACTCTCGACGGTCCCCAGTGGAGTTGTTAAACTATCATAACGTCTAGATCTAGGGATCTATCTCTAGACATTGACTTAAGGAGCCACCACCAATCTTTTTTGTTTAAGTGTGATTGGCCACCTAAAGAATCTATCTTTTCAATGAACACCTAAACTTAAGGGTCCCTAAAAGAATAGGTTCAGGTCTATTAACCAGAATAGGGTTCAGGAGTACGGTTACGTGTGAGAAAGGTTATAGCACTCTCACAATGCCCATCAAAAGATGGTACTAGCTTAATTTTGTGGTATCTAATAAGCCTTAAAAATTTTACGAAGTAATTAATTATTAGAAATTATTTTCAATTGACTCTAATACTTTTAGCAAAAAATTGAAAAAATTTTATCACCTCAAGAGTATGCAAGGAGACTATTATTTCACTTGCAGATGCTCCATCGTCAGATTATTTAACATAAAAAAATTTAAGAAAATAAAAAAATAAGAAAAAGGAATGGTGATTCAACTTTCGATATAAATCCCTTTTTTCAAAAAAAAATGAAAGTTTTTATTTTAAGAAAAATTGATACTTTCAACTATTCCTTAAAATATTTTTCTTTGGAAATTTTATTTTTAAGGAAAATTGATACTTCCAACTTTTTCCCAAATTTTTTTTTTGAATTTTTATTTTTAAGGAAAATTGATACTTTCAACTTTTCCTCAAAAATATTTTTTTTTTTGAAATTTTATTTTCAAGGAAAATTGATACTTTCAATTTTCTCTCAAAAATATTTTTTTATTTTAAAAAAATCATAAAAAAAGTAGAATACGGATAATAATAACAATAATAATTATAATAAATAAATAAATAAATAAAATAAAATAAAAATCTTAATACGGCTCGGCTTGAGCGGTTGAAATCGACTCGACTTGAGGAAGAAAAATGGCTCAAAGAACAGGCTCAGGAGCACGCGGCTCGACTCTAGGGGAAGGTTAACACGCGAGTCATTAACCAGGTCACGATCGAGTTGGGTCGGATCTTGGCAAAATGCACGGATCCTGTGGGTTCACTAACACCAAAACAACATCATTTTTTGACACTATAAAAGGCTCCAACTTCTATTTTTTTCGTAGATTGCCTCTGTTCTTTCTCCCTCTTCCCCTTAGCTTTCTCCTCTTTCTCTTTACTCACAAAGAACGCTGATGAAATTCTCACCGAAAACTGGGTTTTTGACAAGAATACTCACCGAAAAACTTGAATTTCACTGAAAAATTTCACCGAATTCTAAAAAATTTTCAGAAAAAGAAAACTCCAAAAAAATTTTCAAATTTTTTTTTAAAAGTTCTAAACTGCCTCTAACACTACTTTTGCCTCTGATTTCACCTCTCTGTGTTTTTGGCTGTTTGTGTGTGCTTGGGTTCTATTTCAATACCTATTTATAGGGATTGATCAGAAGAGTTTTTGATCAATCCCAATTCCCTTTGGGACTAGGATTTATTTTTTGAATCCAATTCAAATTCTTTTAACCCCTTGATTCATGGCAGAGCCTTCTTCTAAAATTGGAAATTATATATATAAGATGATAATTAAAACAAAATTCAGAACAGATAAATCAAAAAAAATAATAATAGATAAATATAAATAATATACATTAATAGATAAATAATAAAAAATAATATTAATGGATAACTAATAAAAATATATATATTATTAGATAAAAAATATATAAAAAAATAAAAATAAAATGGGCCATCTTGCCCCATTTGGACTAGGCCCAATTGATCTGGGCTTGGACTAAATTAGGTGTCTACAATCATCAGTAGCCCGTTCCATCAGAATTCAGCTATGGCACTTCCTTTAACTATTTTTTGAGTTACATAGATAATATCGTATTCGAAAAGCATTACCTGCCATCGAACAATTCTTTCAAATAGTGAAGATTTCTCGAAAACATATTTGAAAGGATCCAATTTTGCTATGAGCCATGTGGTATGGTATAGCATATATTGCATAAGTCGACGAGTCATCAAGTTAAGGCATAACACATTTTTTTCAATGAGGAGTACTTCAACTCATAGTCAGTGAATTTTTTGCTTAAATAGTAAATAGCTCACTCTTTCTTGCTTGTTTCATGTTGTTGCCCTAGCACATATCCCATCGAACTTTCATTCACTGTTAAATACAGAATCAATGATTTTCCTAAAATAGAGGGTACCAATACAGGCGGATTTGACAAATATTCTTTGACCTTGTCAAAAGCTTTCTAACATTCATCATCTTATTTTTCAGAGCTATCTTTACGAAAGAGTTTGAAAATATAATCACATTTAAGAGTGAACTAGGAAATGAATCTAGATATATAATTCAATCTCTCTAAGAATCTTTGTAACTCTTTTGGTGTGCATGAAGGTGACAGATATTGGATGGATCAAATTTCATCGGGATCTACCTCTATTCCCCTTTCACTGGCTATAAAACCTAATAATTTCCCTGTCTTGGCTCTAAATGTGCATTTAGATGGATTCAATTTAAGCTAAAATTTTCTCAACCTCTCAAATAATTTTCGGAGGTTGGCAACATGATATTCTCCTTCCCTATACTTAACAATCATATCGTCTATATACACCTCTATTTCTTTATGCATCATGCCATGAAAGAAAGTTACCATAGCTCTTTGGTAAGTGGTCCTAGCATTTTTCAACCCGAAAGGCATCACTTTATAGCAAAATGTTCCCTACATAGTTATAAAAGTAGTTTTCTCCATGTTATCCCTAGCCATTCTGATTTGATTATGCCATTAAAAATACATCCATAAAAGAAAATATGGAATGTTTGGCCGTGTTGTCTACTAAAGTGTCAATGTGAGGCAAGGAAAAGTTATCTTTTAGGCTTGCCCTATTTAAATCTTGATAATCAACACACATTCAAACTCTTTCATCTTTCTTCATTATTGGGACTATGTTTGCTACCCATTTTGGATACTTAGCCACCTTTAAGAAACCTACATCAAACTACTTTTTTACTTTTTCTTTGATCTTTAATAACATTTCAGGCTTCATCCATCTTAATTTTTGTTACACCGACTTACACTTTAGCTTTAAAGTTAGCTTATGCTCTACTATTTTAGTACTAAGTTCAGGAATATCTTGGTAGAACCATACAAAGACGTCTATATATTCATAAAGCAACTCTTTAACCTCTGTCTATCATTCAGAGGTAATGACGTGCCCATTTTAACTTTTTATTATTATTATCATCTCTCAGATTTATTAATTCTGTATTTTCTCGAAGAGGTTCAATTGGTTTCTTTTCTTATTCTACCAATTTCACTAGGTCAAGAGGCAAAGTGTCATCATCTAAGTCCTCTTCATGATCAAGTTTACCAATATAGATTGGATTTTCGAAGTCAAACCCTGGGTTACTGTCATGATTATCTTTATTGTTTGGGTACCTAAAAGTAAGTAAGAAAGGAAAAATGTCAGCAATATGTATGGAATGAAAACTAAAGATTGGACAAAAAAAATGAAAATACATCACATCGATCTTTTTATTGAAATGAATGAATGGCCCATACAAAAAAAAATAAATCCTAGTGCTTTTGGGCAGAAGTATAGGAACTTTATTCACTACATTACTTTCAGAAAGATTCAAAGATAATAGGTAGCTCTATGATCTCTCAATTCTTTAACTCTGAACCTTGTAAGGTTAAATACACCAACAGCTCTTTATCTTGACTATCAAATGCCTCCTCTTCCATCATTTGAATGGTAAGTTCAGAAAAAGATTCCTTCAGCCCTATATCTTGATTGTCATCTCCATGATAAATATATCCCTCTAATCGAAAAGTGTCATAAAGATAAGGAATAGTCATTTTTCCTTATTCCAGCTCTTGTCTTTTAAACTTGACCATCCTCTTCTCCTTTTTACTTTCCATCAGCTTCTTCTTATCCATCTTGGTAGGCTTACCTTAAGCCAAATCTCTTTTGGTTGCTGATCACAGCTAGTAGCTTCTAAATTCCTTGTTATTTCTTTTCTAGTCCTCTTCTAGGATGCCACCCTTTCTTAATTATCTGTTTAATAACCATCTTGGTAGCTACTAATAATTGTGGTGTATACAGCTTAGACCTTTTGCCAACATAAGTTGTATTAACAAGCTTAAAGGACCTATAAAAGCACTCTAAAGCTTTATATAAAACTTTCACTTATGGGGTATTTGTTGGCTAAGTCACAAGTAAATTTTTTTCCCCTGATACACACACCAGCTTCCCATCGACAATGAACTTTATTTTTTGGTGAAATGAGGATAGGATAATGCCTGACATGTGGATCCATGACCTTTCTAATAAATAGCTATACAATGGTGAAATATCCATAACTTGAAACTTGATGTTGAAATTACATAGCCTGATCTATAGTTGTATTTTAATATCACCTACCACCTCTCACCTAGCTCTATCAAAAGCTCTAATGACCATGTGGCTAGTTCTCATGTAAGACATGTCAACAGGCAACTTAGCCAGATGGTCATAGGCATCACATTAATCATGGAGCCATTGTCAATAAGAACCTTCACCATTATGTGGCTCTTACATCTGATCGTAATATGAAGAGCCTTAGTGTTTTCTCTCCTCTCTAGAGAAATCTCATCATCATTGAAAGTATTATAGTTTGAGGCTACTAGATTTCTTACAAGGTTATCTATGTATTTCACAAATACATTATAGGATACATATGCCTGATTTAAAACCTTTAACAAAGCATTACATTAAGGTTCTAAATTCAACAACAATGATAAAAGTGATATCTTAGTTGATATTTTATTCAGCTATTCTACCACACTATACTCACTGTGTTTGATTAACCTTAGGAACTCACAGGCCTCATTTTAAGAAATGGGTTTTTGGTACTCTTGACTTGGCACTACCTCAAGATCTTTTCTATTCCCTTCTTCCTCTTTAACTTTTGCTTTCTCGTTTTTAGCCTTTTTTAACATTTTTGGAAAGTAGCATCTTCGGCTTCTAGTCATGCCACCCATCCTGGTTATATTTACTATATCAAAATTGTTTGACATATCTCATTCATGTGACCCTGTCGTTATAACATCATAGTTGTATTTCCATGGTACTGTCTTATTACTCTGGTATGAAAAGAGACTGAGAATTTTAAAAGTTATAACTGGTTTAGAGGTGGGTTGACTCTCCATTGGCTTTGGCCTCTTGTAATATATTGTCACTGGTTTCAGGACGAGCCTTGAAACCTACTTGATGGTGGATATCTCTACATTTCTTGAGCCTTTCTCGTCTTTGTAAACCTCAATTTGGAATGAATCCATAAACTGTTGCAACATTTGGCAAAATTGATCATAATTTTCAATCGAATGCCCCATAGCTCCATTATGGTATTTGCACTTTTGGGTTGGATTATACTCTCTAAGGTAGGTACGTGGGTCTACTGGATACAACATCTTTACCGTAAACAAGGCATCAAACATTTTAGCTAAAAGGGTTCTGATCTCATATACTCTTTTTTTAATCTAGCTGGCTTGGTCTTTATGTATGACATTAATTGTTGCCCTAGTATGAGTTGGCAAAGGATTGCCATTGACATTAGGTGCTCCTTTTTCTTCAAAGCTTATCAGACCTTTTTTTTATCAAGTTTTGCACCTTATGTTTCAAAGAGATGCAATTCTAAGTGGAATGGCCTGTGACCTTATAGTGGTAATCATAATGAGCACTTGGGTATTTAGGGAAAGGTGGTTTTACGGGATCTACAGAGACCCAGGCTACTAAATTTTTCTCTATGAGCTATGGGAGTAAATCTACATAGGGCATAGGGATCGGGTCAAATGTGATCTTTTCCTGATTGTTCCATGATTCTTTTAAGTTACTTGGCTGGGTATTTGGTTTAAGGGCAAATCTTACTTGGGGTATGACAACTGAGTTGTATATGTAAACGGGTAGTTGTGGTTGAAGCATGGGTCGATAAACCTACTGGTATGATGGTTGATATAGGTAATGGGTAGTGGTTACTTAGGCTGGATACATAGGTTGGTTATAAAAAAGAACATAACTTCTAAACTGTTGGCCCTCATAACTCACAGCAGGAGCTTCTCTTTTCTTCTTCTTGGGTAAGCCACTTTTCTTTGCACCGGTTGTCTCTCCCCCATCTAATTTACCATTCTTAATGGTGTTTCAATCATCTTGCCTGATATAACCATGTTGGCAAAGTTTTTTATAGCATTTCCTTTTAATCTTTCATAATATAAAGACTTAAGAGAACTAACAAAAAGCATTGTTACGTTTTTCTCTATGAGGGGTGGTTAGACTTGAGAAACGACATTCTCCATCTTTGAACGTATTACTTAAAACTTTTTGTGGCTTTCTTTTTCATACTCTGTAGGGAGAGGCGATCAGGTGCTAAGTCCATTATATGTCTATATTGGGTTACAAACGTTTTTGCCAAATCATTTCAGGAATAGATACAAGCTTGATTTAACTGCACGTACTATCTAACCATAGATCCTGTAAGGCTATCTTGAAAAACATGCATCAACAATTTCTCATCATGAGCATGGGCGACCATTTTATGACAAAACATGGTAACGTGGGTTACCAAGAATTTAGTCCGATTGTATTTTTCAAATTCAATGACTTTAAACTTTAGAGGAATGACCATGTTTGGGACTAAACATAGTTGGGCTGAGTCCATAGAGCTGAAATAATCCATACCCTCAATGGCTCGAACTCTCTCCTCCAAAATGCTCATTTTTTGTTGGGAGCTTGACTCTTATATTACCTTAGAGGTTTTTGCTTTTAGCCTTTCATTCTTTTTTAGGACATCAAAATCAGGGACTTTAATTGGGTCTACTATCTTTACCCCAAAGGTGAGGTTAGCGTAACTACGATATGGCACTTTAGGATAGGTGTAAGTATATGCCCCAGAAAATGGTATGTGTGGGGCCTATGTCTTTTGAGAAAATTGACCTTCGTTTGGGCTGAACCTAGGAGGGTATAAAGGATCCATAATATCTTGTCTTTCATTAATATTAGAGGTCTCTTCTACTGTTTTACCCTTATCCAATTTTTTCAACATTTCTATCATCTTGGCCAACTTCTCTTTTATCTCTTCATGAGCCTTCTCGATCTTGTCCATATGGGTATTTTATTCCTATTCCATTTACCTTGCTTGTGATCAAGTATTATATTGGTGACATACAGGTTGGCTTAAATTTGTCGATGATCAAGCTATCCTTGAATCTTTTATACCATATTTCAGAATTAACAAGTTTATATGACTATTCATAAAAACCTAAAATGGTTATTTTGTTAAATGAATGAAAATGCATGCATGCAAAAACATTTTCCTTAAGACAGTGTTCAACCAAATGATTTCATTTATTCCAAAGAACTTTGTTTACATAGAATTTATCATCCTAGAATTATAAACGTAGAATTGCTTTATCTGCTCATACTGATCTCTTGTTTCCTCAAAGAAGTTTAGCAAATGTTGTCCATGTTTCCCTATTGAGGCCACCACTTGCTTCAATGCTTTTGCCTCTTCGACCATTTCTCTTATATTACACACCCTTTTGTAAATTTGGGTTGTAAAGTGCTCAATATACCCTGTCTTCCCAAGTTTTCCCTTTCACCACACCATACTTGGTACAATAGTTCTCTATGCTTTTTGGCCAATACAGTGATATATTCTTCTTATTCATTCAACCTTTGTCACTACTTGCTTATGTAACTATTCAGCATATTATTTTTTATTTGCACTTGGGTACTTTCTTTTGCCAATTCAATATATTCTTGCTTCAATCGCTCATTCTCATTATTTAGGTTAGCAATTGTTATCTCCTTGGCCTTGACCTTCACATACAACCTTTTATGTTCTTGGTGTAGCTCTGCTAGGTCTTAACAGCTATATCGCGTTCTCTAGCAATCTTACAAACTTTGACTTCATGTTTTTCAGCTCTATTTTTCCATTAATCCTTCTCCTCCTGAAGCTTTTGAATTTTTTTCGATCTCAAACTCTTTTTTTGCAAGCTCAAATTCTAATGGTTGGTTGTAGAAAACCTTTAGAAGTTAATACCACTTCTTTTCCTTGTCTTGCTCTCTAAATGAAGTACTTATGAGTGACCTTATTAGTGAAAGGTCTAGGACTCACCTTATGGGAGTTTTTCCATGCTTTAATCACATCGTTCATCCTCTAAAATGCTTTTGGCTCATTGTAAGAAAAAATCTGACTAATAAAGCTTATGTGTTAAGGGAATGAACTATTCTGCCCCAAACTGTCTTCTCACTAAAAGTGGTGCATAACTTGTTACTTCCCATAAACCTAAAAGTAGAACCACGATGTTATCTCAACATTGATATAGCATGGGTTCACGATTCATCCACGAGACCAACCATCTCACCTTGATACTTGTTAGCTTTTGTAAGAAAGCTATCCATTATTTTTTAGACTTTTGTTCTGGCCACTCACTTTCATAGAATTCTTTGATTGGAGATTGATTACGAAAATAAAGCTTTGAGAATACACTTCTTTTACACTCAAAGTGGCTTTTCATCGATAAATACAATAGTTATATACAACCCGCGAAATGCCCCCCATTCTGGTGATAATAACTCAACGATCTAATAGTCTATGCTAATATTAGCATTGAAGGATTGCAGCTATTTACCACACTTTCAAAAAAGTCAACCACTGCTATCTCGATATAATCCAAAACCTTTGAAAAGATCACCATTCCGTATATGGCTAAGGCAAACACATTTATCCCATGTTTTTCGTTAGCATGTTGTACTAGGAAATCATGAAAGAACTTCCAAGGTAAGCAAACCTGCTCTTGTTTTTTTTTTTGTATGAGAATCCACAATATCCTTGTTTTTGCCCATAAGAAAGGCCAGATGCTTATGAAATCTTGATTTGTGTTTTTTGACATATATCTTGTCAGGTGCCTTGAGGTACAGACCCAACAAAGTCAAATATTCTTTGATGGTTGGTGTCATATCAACTTCACTAAAGATGAAACACTTGTATGAAGGATCCCAAAATGCACTGCAGTTCTAATTAGTTGATTTTCAACATTCACCATAAGAAGGTGTGCTATATGTCCATGTCTTTGGCAAAAATCCTTTTGTCTTGATGGACTCATCTTTTTCCATACATCATCTAAATCGTCTAGATTGTTTTGTTTGAGGAGGATGGATGTTTCTTAAGACAAGGTAGAAGCATAGCTGATTGGTAGACAATCCCTCTCTTTTTGTTGAATTTTTTCTAACTGAACCTTTACCTCATTTGGTGACTCGCAAAGAGCTAATACAAATGAATAGCAGACCAATTGTTTTGTGGAATCCATGAAAAACTCTTTGTTGAAGACTATTTTTTCAAGCAAATATTCTTTATGCAACTTCATGATATAAGTATAAATTATGCAAAATTGAATAAGAGAGATGGTTAATACATTGGATAAAGAAAAAAAAATATAAAAATAAATAAATTAGAACATCATACACAATAAAAGAATGAATCCTAAGCTTTTGGATAATTCTAGAGGGAAGGAGATGGCTCTATCTATAGGTTAGGCATTTCTAAGGTTCTTTATATGTGGTTTAAAGGTTGAAAATCTAAAGGTTCCCAAATTGCTCCTTACATCATTGTCTATCACAGACTAGTAAGGCACCCCAATCCTCGCTCACTACAAGCTACAAGTGGAAAAAATTTCAATTTGAGTAAGAGTATTTCATTAGCCACTACGAAGGCATTAAACCTCACGAAAGCATTGGTACTTTACTCCCTCCTAGAAGGACAGAGCTTAGGTATAGAGCTTATGTTATGCACATACATATGAATGACATCAAAAGTAAAATAAATAAATATAACGAATGAATGAAAATCTTTACAAATAGTTCAATTTTATTAGGCTTTTGGATAACACAAATTTATTTGCTAGCCTGACTCTCGGCTTGTCCCTAGTGGAGTTGCCAAACTGTTATAACGTCTAAATCCGGAGACCTATCACTAGACATTGATTTAAGGAGTCACCACCAATCTTTTGTATTTAAGTGTGATTGGCCACCTAACTAAATCTGTTCTTTTTTAAGGGAAACCCTAAGTTTGACTTAGGTATCCTTAAAAGGTAAATTCAATGTTTGCGAAACTAGAACTAGGTTCAAGAGTACAATTACGTATGAGAAATGTTATAGTACCCCCACAACGCCTATCGAAATATGGTACCAACTCAATTTTGTGTTATCCATTAAGCTTTAAAAATTTTACCAAGTAATTGATTATTGGAAATTATTCTTTATTGACTCCAATACTTTTGGTAAAAAATTAAGAAAATTCCCTCACCTCAAGAGTATATAAGAAAACTACCGTTTCCCTTATAAGGGCTCCGTCATCGAATTATTTAACATTAAAAATTTTCAAAAAAAAAAAGAATAATACTTAACCTTTCATGAAGATCTCTTTTATTATTTTTTTTTACTTTAAAAAAAATTCATGCTTTATGCAAGAAAAATTGATATTTTTCACTTTTCCTTAAAGCATTTTTGAAATTTTTATCGTCAAGGAAAATTGATGCTTTTAACTTTTCCTCAAAATATCTCTTTTGAAATTTGTATTTGCAAGAAAAATTGATACTGTCAACTTTTCCTCAAAAATACCTTTTTTGAAAATTTTAATTTCAAGAAAATTTGATACATTCAACTTTTTCTCAAAATACTTTTTTTAATTTTTTTTATTTCCAAGGAAAATTGATACTTTCAATTTTTTCTCAAAAACTTCTTTTTGAAATCTTCATTTTCAAGGAGAATTACTACCTTCAACTTTTCTTCAAAAATTCTTTTTGAAATCTTTATTTGCAAGGAAAATTGATATATTCAATTTTTCCAAAAAAATATTTTTTAAAATTTTTATTTTCAAGAAAAATTAATATTTCAACTTTTCCTCAAAAATATTTTTTGAAATTTTTTTATTTTCAAGAAAAATTGATACTTTCAACTTTTCCTCAAAAATGCTTTTTGAATTTTTTTTTTATTTTAAAAAAAAGTTGATACTTTAACTTTTCTTTAAAAATATTTTTTAAAAAATTTTATTTTAAGAAAATCATTGGAAATTAAAGAATATTTAATTAAATAAATAAATGATTTCAATTTAATCAATAAACAAATAAGCAAAAATATATATAAATAAATAATAAATTGATAAATAGGATTTAAAAGGAAACCTTGGTGTAACTCGGCTGAACCTGAATAGGATTTAGCTTTAGAGACAGGCACGACTAAAACGGCTTGGAATGCAGCTCGGCTCGATGGCTTAAATGATAGGGTCGGGCTTCTGGATCAGCAGCACGAGTCGGGTCAAACCAAAGGAAAACACATAGATCCTGCTTCATTTTAGCTGAAAATGGTGTTGTTTCTAGGCACTTTAAAAGGCATCGATATCTTTTTTTTTTTAGATGCTCTGTTTTCTCTCTCTCTTCTTTTTTGTTTCTCACTCTATGTGGTTTTTTATCTCTATTTTTCGTTAAACACCATTGAAAAACTCGTTGGTTTTTGGGTTGACTTTTGAATTCTGGAAATAAGTCGCTAGAACTGGGATTTCAACTAGAAACTCGTCGAAAAACTTAAATTTTCATCAAAAAATTCAACTAAATTCTGGAATTTCTCAAAAATTCAAAAAAAATGCAAAAAACTCTAAAAAAAAAACGCTGACTTTCCCAGATACCTCATATTAAAAAAACCAAAGCTTTTGCATAAAATTTTTTTATTTCGATTACTCTTCTTCCCTCTTCCCTCTTCTGTGTGTCCTCTGTTGTGATTATTGATGATTTATATAGACTGGGCACGAGAGTTTGAAAATCAAAACCCCCTATTTTCTAATATGTTTATCCTCATTTAAAAACAAATCATTTTCTTGATCCAGTTTTCAAATTTAAAAAAAAAAAGAATTTATCTAATAGTTTTATTAAGAATAAAACTCTATTTTTATTTATCAATTTATTTTTTATTCTATTAACCTTATCTACAACCCACCGAGAAATTTAATTCTAAAAGTAAGTGTCTATAAAGAGTTGTTACCATGATTATCTGATTATTTGTTTTGGGGCATCGTTAAGTAGCCATCCTTATACACTTTCATCATCATTTGTAATTTGCTTCTTCTTCAAATAAACGATATCTTGTTTATGTTCCATTTTCAATATTTGTCTTTCCTTTTTACGCTTTGCCATGAATAAAATACGTGCATAACTTGCATCTCCTATTTTGAAATTGAGATAATGATTAATAAGTGAATAATGCCATAAGAGGTTATGTATTACTTTGAGAGAATTGAAAGGGACGAGGGTCAAAGATGAAATCTTCAAAAAGTGATAAGGTTATTAATTTTGAAAGCTTCCCCTAGGATGAAGATAAGTGCTTATCCTGAGCAATGAAGAATGGTTTGTATTTTCCTTGCGAAAAATATGCAAAATGTAGAGGAAAGCTATTTGAAGCCTTAGTACCACGATTAATGTGTCATTTACACCCTAGATAAGGTATGTACTTGCATCGATACATTATCATCCATCACTTGTTTTGATCTCGGCTCAGTCTAGATTGGCTTTGTAACTTGCGGTTCAAATTCATCGTTTAATCTCGGCTCTGCCCATATTACTTCTTTAGACTTGCAATTCAATTCCAATCGTTTGACCTCAACTCAATCCAGGTCAGCTTTCCAAACTTGTAGTTCAATCCCAGTCATTTGATCTCAACTCCATCCAGATCGTTTCTCCAAACTTGTGATTCAATTTTGATCATTCGATCTCAATTTAGTCTAAATCGTCTTTCTCAACTCGCGGTTCTAACTCGATCATTTAATCTCGGCTCCAACTAGATTGCTTCTTTAAACTTGCAGTTCAATCATAGTCATCCGACCTCGACTTGGTCTAGGTTAGCTTTTTAGACTTGCGATTCAGTCACAATCATTTTATCTTAGCTCGGTCTAGATCACCTTTCTGACTCACAACTCAGTCTCTATTGTTTTCACTTATTCGACTCTTGTTTTTGGACCAAAACAGAGTGGATGTTTAGGTCTTTGTATCATCATTGTCTAATAAAGATATGTAAAGAAGGGTAGCTATAAACACCCATCTGTGTCCAGGTTCTATCGAATCAATTTTTATTATTGTCATTATTTTTGTTACTAGTATTACATTACTATACTATATTATATTATTATTATATTGTTATTATATTATAATATATTATATTATATTATATTATTATAGTATATTTATTATATTATTATAGTATATTATATTATGACAACTATTATTACTATTATTATTATTATTATTTTATGATTATTATATTTTTATTCTTCTTTCCTTTCTTGTTCAATCTGTGACGAGAATTTTAGAAACTGAAATTAAATCAACCAAATCAGAGGATGGTCAAAAGGTTTTAAGGTAAAACCAAATCACAGGGCTTTTAATTCGATTCTAGACAAATTAGTAGAGATCCAACCTAAGATCATGCTCGAGCAGAATCCAATCAAATTTATGCATGAAACAAAATGATTAAATGACAAATAAAGAATAATGAAATAAGAAAAATAATAAAAAAGGTACTAAAGTTTGACTAAATTGGAGCCAAATACGTGGATCTCTACAATCCTTCAAATCAATTTAATGACTTTATCAACTCACTTTACTTTCCTTATTTTTTTCACTTACGCTTCTCACATGCTTTTCTCTTTTAAGCAAACAAATCCTTCTTTTTTATTTCCAGTGCTTTATTCTATAAGGTCCATAATGACATCCCTCCTACCAGATGAGAACTCTAGCTACCAAGCCAAATTGTAGCTGCCTCTTACGACTTCTTTTCTGGTGTTTCTCTATTAATTGCTCTCAAATGGTTGTTTTTGTATGGGTTTATGGTGGCAAAAGGGGAGGCTTGGTTTAGGTATTAGATGGGAGTGGGCTGTTTTGGTGATGAAATAATAGCTTGGAAAATTGGTGTGGAAAATTGAGTGAAGATGGTGGTAGAAGTGGAAAACTATATAATTTTTCATGTATGATTCCATATTTTGCTCTCAGTACCATCATGTCTTCCTTTGTGTGTGCTTGCATGTCTTTTATAACCCTCACTTGAACAGAGTTTCACCTATGATTAAAATCTTCAAATCATGTTTATCTTTTAACCAAATTGAAACTGAATAAAAATCCTTTCCATTCAAATTGAATTATCACCTGAGGAGAGTAGTTCAACTCAACCTCATCACTGGTCAATCTTTTAGCCAATTACAATTCCTTTTTTTTATTGAAAAGATAAATAAAATGAATTTTAAACCTTAGACAAAATAAGATGTCTATAGCTGATTCTCTTTACACATTTTCTATAAAATAGGAATTGTGCAAAGATATATACATTCATTACATCCAGGTGTAGCTTAACAACAATTACAAAATCTTAAAACTCCAAACATTCACAATTTGAAATATTTAGGAACTTAGCAATTTGACAATTAGTAATGCAAGTTGAAACTTAAAGATTCACAATTTGAATTCAAAGAATCACCATTTCAAAATTCGAAAGTTTGCAATTCAAAGATTCGTAAGGTTCAAAAACTTGCAAGGCTTTCAGATTCACAAAAATTTTTAGTTTCGCAAGAATTTCAACTTTGTATCAATTTAAATTCACAAGATTTCAGTTTCATAAGAATTTGATTTTAAAATTTTAGATTCGCAAGAATTCAAATTCATAAGAATTTTCTGGTTCGCAAAACACAAATTTGCAAGAACTCAAATTCACAAAAATTTTCAGTTTTGCATTTGAGAGATTCACATCCAAAGTTTAATTTAGAGATTCGCAATAACTCATATTCACAAGATTTTTAATTTCGCATTTGCGAGATTCACATCCATTGTTTAATTTAGATATTCGCAAGAACTCAAATTCGCATCAAAATTACTAAGTTCACATTCAATATTTAAATATTTACATTCTAAAATTTTAGAGATTCACACCAAAAAATTTAAAGATTTTTATTTGAAAAACTTTAGGGATTCACTTCCAAGATTTTCAAATATTCTGATTCAAAAATTTTAGTGTTTCACATCTGATATTCCTTATTTAAAAATTTCAAGATTTCATCCAAAATTTCAAAGCTTTTCATTCAAGTTCAAAGACTTGCATTCAATAAATTTTAGAGTTTCACATCTAAATTCAAAGGTTCATATTCGAAAAATTCAAGGGTTCACATCCAAAATTTCAAAAATTCTCATTCGAAAGTTTTAGAGATTCACACTTGATATTTCAAAGATTCTTATTTAAAACTCAAAAATTCACATTTGATAAATTTTTAAAGATTATGCTTAGAAGTCTTACAAATCCTTCTCAACATTAAAAATGCTCTTTTAAAAGGCTCCACAACTTTAAAATTCTAAACATTTTCCTTATAAAATATTTTTCTTATTTGAGGATTCTCAATCTTATCTTAAGAGAGTTCCCTCAAAAAGTTCAAAATTTCTTATCATGAAAATTTTTAATCTTTCATCAAAGTCAAAATTTTGTATATAAAGAATGTCATAATAATGACGCAAATGTTTTCTTAATTATGCAAATGCAATAGCCTAAATTCTCACAATAATGCAGATGTCATACTCTAAACCATGATTTAAATATTCATTGCATGATGCAAATGCATGGCCAAACCAAAGTTTTAAATATTCACCAAATCATATACATGTATTATTCAAACAACAATGCAAACACAATGCATATACTGCAGATGTCACTTAAATGAATGAAATGCCAACTAATCATGGTAATAAGGTTCTTAATACTCTACCATATCATATTTCCTTTTTAGCTTATCAGTACTAACAATTTCAGAACCAATTTCGTCTGATCCATATTACTTCCATCATCTGATCATAACTCACAGGTTAGTCAACCAATTCATCATCATATTTGTCACTTGGTCACCCCATTTGCCTTTTCAACTCATTTTCTCAGGCTTTTTCCATCTTTTTATTTCCTTTTTACCTTTGACATTCTGGATTTCTTTTTAAAGGAATGTAAGAATCTTTTATAAACATTATCATTCACTCATTATCATTTCAATTCTTGACAAATATAATACAATCATATATTTCCTTGATCTATTCTGAAGACGCAAAAATAAAATAGTAAAAGGTGAATTGAGAGAAAAGTAATCAATACAAGAATAAGCTTGGTACAAAACAAAATAGGTAAAGGAACAAATTCAAAACATATCACTAAAGATGGTATTTGAATGGTGTAACAATGTCCAGACAATGAATATTCAAATAATTTTTAACATTAGTCCAGAATTCTTTTTCAAAAACTCATTCATTTGACTTTCAAAATCATTTTAAGCTCATCAAACATTACCCCAGCTTTAAATGATCTTCAGATGTCTTTGATCCTCCATATATGTGATTGCACATCCAACTCTTACCTCAAATATTTTTTTACCCAAATTGCCCTTTCGAGTTTTCAATTTGAGTATTCCTTTTCTCTTCTTTTTTTTTTCATTTTTGTTCATATTTCTTTTTTTTCACCCTTTTCACTTTTTTATTTTTTTCATTTTTCATTTTTTTACTTCATTTGTTATTGATATCTCCCATAAATCAATCTCTAAAGGATGAGAACAGATCATGATTCCATTGCTCCAACACAAGCATGCTTTTGCTTAACATATGATCATTCAATTTGAGCATTTACATTTGATCAAAATAGACTTTTAAGGGTTATAATGTAGGCTATGGTGAGGGGTCATGAAAAAAATGAATAAAATAGGCTTAAAACATATATTTAAAAAGTTCAAACCAAAGGATCATTTCCTATCATGATACAACTTGACACTTTGCCCCATTTCACATCATTTCACTACTTTTTTTCTTTTTTTATTCATCGTATTCTTCATAAAAGAATTCTCATTACTTTGCCCCAAATCATTTGTGGCATTCATTTCTCTCTTTTTTATGCAAAAGGGTTCTTCTTTTTTTTTACTCTTTATCTTTAAAACTTTTTATAATTTTTTGCCTCTTTCCCTTTTCAAGTAGGTTCTTGGTTAAGGTTTTAAAAAAAATCATAATAGGCACAAAAGAGTAGCAATGGATGGTTTTATAAATGATAAAAAAAATATGATCATTTTTCATCTCAAATATGAATGTTTTCTTTAAAGATCATATATTGAACAATGACAAACTCATTGATCATTATAAAAGACTAAATATCTTCAAGACATATATATTTTATATCTGCTCATAAATCACTTTTTTTACTCAAACAGTCTCTACAAATTTATATGAATGAGTTTCCAAAACTAAATCCCAAAATTATTGCTATCATTGTCTAAACATTTATCATTTAGAATTTGAAAATAAGAATAAAGAGATATAGGAAATAACAAAGCATGGAATAATGGCTTAGATGAAAAAGAAAAAATAATGAAATGCATCAACTTGCCTTTTATTAAGATAATAAAAAATGAAATCTTATTACATAAAAAGAATCGTAACATTACTTTAATATAAATCCTAAAATGATAAGTAACTTTCAACCAGCCTTAACATCCTAAAATCTTATGCCTCTGTATGATCAGAGGAAAAGTTTTATTGGTATTTGGCCCCTTGATTCATTAAAAGTCACCAAGCTTGTTCGAATCAAACTTTACACCTTGTGTCTAAAAGCAGGATAATTTTTTATAAAATGACCTACGTTCCCATTATGGTAATCACATATAGTATTAGCATCATACCACTTTAGATAGGGTGGCTTCAATGGTTCTAGAATAACTGGAGATACCAAATTGTTCTTAACCATTTCTGAAAATAACTCAGTGTAAGTTATGGATAGGATCAATGTAGGCCATTTCTTGGTTATTTTGAGATCTCCTTAAACCATTTGTTTAGTTGTTAGACCTAGATCCATATGTAGGTATTTGAAAGACTAATTGATAGGATAGTGAGTAAGCTGGTTATGGATATGGTTAGTAAGAGGCCTATACAATACTATTTACTGCAGGGTAGTAAATAGGATGAACATGTGGTGGATATGAAGCATAACTTTTGAATTGTTGCCCATCAAAATTCACAACTTAGGTTTCAATTTTTTTTTAGGCAACTCTCCTTTCTTGGTGGTTTTTCCTTCCTGAAGCTTGTCACTCTTGATAGTCTTGTTAATAATTTCTCCTAAGATCACCATCTCAGCGAAGTTTTTTATTGTATTCCCTATCATTTTCATAGTGAAGAGATTTTACAGTACTTACAAACAACACCATAGTCTTTTTTTCAATCAAAGGTAGTTGAACTTAAGTAGCTATGCTTCTCCACTTTTAAGTGTACTCTTTAAAAGACTCAGTCACCTTTTACTCTATATTCTGCAAGAAAAGACGAGTAAGAGCTAGATCTATTATGTGTCAGTATTGACTAATAAAGTCACAAACTAACTCCCTCCAAAAGTGAATGCCGGATCAATCAAGCTAAATATATCATATTGTCACATAACTAGTAAGGTTAGCTTGTAATACAAGCATCAACAGTTTCTTATCATTAGTATAAACAGCCATTTTTCAGTAGTACATGGTAACATAAATTATTGGATACTTCATACTATCGTACTTCTCGAACTCTAAAACTTTAAATTTTAAAAGAATAACATATTTGGGACTAAATGAAGCACAATAGCATCCATTGAATCATAGAAATCAATTCCTTTCAATACTCATAACCTTTCTTCGAGCCTATTCATCTTCTAGTCACCCTTTAAGCCTTTCAGCAACTCGACTATTTTTAACTTCAACTTTTTCTTTTCTTTTGGACCATTCAGATCAAGGGCCTATATTAATTCTATGGCTTTCTCCCCAAAGACTGGATTAACATAACCTTGGAACTAACCTTAGGTAATAGTAGATTACATTCATGTGTTAGTGTATAGATAAGCCCCAAGAAAATTTACTTGTGACTTTTGAAAAGGTTAGCCTTGATAAGGGCTAAATCTTTGAGGGTACAGAGCGGTATACATCCTGCATAGGATGTTCAGGTTGTCTTGGAGCTTTTTTCACTCTTTTTCCTTTATTGAGCTTGTTTAGAGCTTTCAAAATTTTATCCAACTCCTCTTTGAATTCTTCTTAGGCTTTTTCAATCTTGTCAAAATGATTTGAGTTTTTTTGTTTCATCTGTCTAGCTCAAGCTCTCGTGTTGTACTAATGGTGAATGGGTTGATTGGATTCATAGACGATGGAGCTATCTTTGAACCTTATACCATAATTAGCATGCTCATGTTACTAAATGTGTATGCAAAAAAGCTTTTTAACTTAACTTTTTTAAGACTCCTATATGCATGCATGAATGAATACATAAACAATGTATGAATGCATGTACTGACATGTCACATTATGAAGTATGGATGAATAAATATGTTAGTGATGTTGGATTAGAATACAATATACAACATATAATAACTTAACAATAAATAAGAATCAAATAACATTTGTCATGAAGTTGATATGAACAAAGCTTAATAGGCCCACTCATATGTCTTAGCTAGGGTTACATTCTAATGATGGGTAAATAAGTTTCTAACCTAAAGTTGGCTTCTTATGTTTTACTACATGTGATTTGGGTTAAATCTAAAGGTTCTCAAATTATTCTCACATCATTGTTCATCATAGACTAGTAAGACACTCCAATCATTGTCCATTATAAGCTACAAACAAAAAGGATTCAATTTGAATGGGAGTATTTTACTAGCCATTAAGGAAATTATCATCTCACGAAAGTAACGGTACTTTATTTCCTTATAAAGAAGATGAAGCCTGAGTGTAGAGCTCATGTGATGCACATGCATGCAATAGTGTGTGTAAAGGAAAACATACATCTTTATTCATAATTTTCACAAGCCAAGTCAAAGAATAAAAAATAACAAAAATAAATGCAAACAAACGATCAATAATTTAAGACCAAGCAAACCAAAATTAGGATAATTCAAAAATAATTAATGGCATGACTCTCAGTATCCCTAACAGAGTTGTTAAACTATTATAACGTATAGATTCATAGACCTATAGCTAGACATAACTTAAGAAGTCACCACCAATCATTTATTAAAGTGTGATTGGTCATCTTAGTGAATCTATCCTTTTGAGGAACTCCTAAACTTGAGTAAGGGTCCTTCAAGAATAGATTTTGACTTTCTGAACAGAATTAACTTCAAGAGTTCAATTATATGTAAGGAAAGTTATAGCACCCCTACAATGCCCATCCTAAAGGATAGTACCATTTAATTTCAAATTATCCTAAAGGCTTATAGTTATAATAGTTTTAAATTTAATATTGAAAATAACTTTTAAGATTTTTCATCAATCTGACAGAATTCTTAAAAATGCTCCCTCACCTTAAGAGTATTCAAAAATCTCATTTGTTTTCTTGAAGAGGCTCCATCATCGAAATCATTTACTTTTTTATTTAATTTTTTGTTATTAAAAATATATCTAATTCTTTCTCCATTTGGGCCTAATTAAAAATATTTTTTCACCTAGAAATGTCTTAGATAATCATTCATTTGTAATTGTTAAGAATTTCATCCTTGAAATTTATTCTTTTTATTTTACAAATTTTATTTCTAAATTTTCTACCATTTAGGTTAAATTGAGAAATATTTTCTCATCTAAAAATGTCTTAGATAATCATCCATTTGCGATTACTAAGAATTTCATCCTTGAGATTTATTTTTTATTTTACAAATTTTATTCTAAATTTTTCACCATTTAGGTTAAATTTTAAAAAATCTCCTATCTAAAAATTTCTAGAAAATCACCCATTCTTGATTTTAAAATTTCTTATTGGATTTATGAAAGGTTTTTAATTTCAAATTTTACTCTCTTATTTTTAAAAATTCTCAATTTGGTTATTTTATTCTCATAATCTTTGTTATTGAAATTTTTACTTAAAAATTTCACCATTATAAAAAATTTAAGGACTTTTCTTAGAAATTTTTAAAATTGTAATTATTTTTATAATTTTTTAAACTTCCAATCATTGAAATTATTATATTTGTTTAGAGTTTTTACTTGAGTTATTTTTATTTATTATTTTTTTATCAAATAATAAAACACTTACCTAAATCTATGCATGAAACAAAATGATTAAATGACAAAAAAAGAACCATGAAATAAGAAAAATATAAAAAAAAAGTACCAAAGTTTGACTAAATTGGAGACAAAGACAATGATCTCTGCAATCCTTCAAATCAATTTAATGACTTTATCAACTCACTTTACTTTCTTTTTTTTTTTTCATTTACCTTTTTCACATGCTTTTTTCTTTTAAGAAAACAAATTCTTCTTTTTTATTTCCAGTGCTTTTTTATATAAGGTCTACAACACCATCCCTCCTACCAGATGAGAACTCTAGCTGCCAAGCCAGATTGTCGCTACCTCCTATGACTTCTTTTTTGGTGTTTCCCTATTAATTACTCTCAAATGGTTGTTTATGTATGGGTTTACGGTGGTAAAAGGGGAAGCTTGGTTTGGGTATTAGATGGGAGTGGGCGATTTTGGTGATGAAGTAATAGCTTAGTAAATTAGTGTGGAAAATTGAGTGAAAATAGTGGTAGAAGTGGAAAACTATCTAATTTTTTGTGTATGATTCCTTAGTTTGCTCTCACTACTATTGTGTCCTCTTTTGTGTATGCTTGCATGTCTTTTTATAATATAGTTCCCTCACTTGAATATAGTTTCACCTATGATTAAAATCTTAAAATCATGTTTATCTTTTAACCAGATTGAACTGAATAAAAACCTTTTCCATTCAAATTGAATTATCATATCAGGATAGTAGTTCAACTCAACCTCATCAACGGTCAATCTTTTAGCCAATTATGATTCCTTGTTTTTTACTGAAAAGATAAATAAAATGAATTTTAAACCTTAGAAAAAATAGGGTGTCTATATTAAGCTTTGTATACTCCCCTAAATTCATGCATAAATAAAATCTAATCAAACAACCACAAAACTCAATCACACCAAGTATGTCAAACATATATCATTAATATCAAGTATTTAAGTATAAGGTCAAGTTTATGCTAAAACAAATTAAAGTATTAATAAATATAAAGAAAGAAGTATAAAATCAAGTTCAATAAGAATAAGCATATGTTTATATCAAAATCACGAAGCATTCAAAAGCAAAGAAAAATCCTTACATAATTTTAGTATCGTACTTTCTCATGATTATGCAATTTAAAACATTTATCAAATCAGATTAGCACAATTAGGATATATCAATTAAGCTTAAAAAACGGTTAACATAGAACCTTGAACTTAATATACTCAAATAGGAATTGGCAAGCAAATTTCTCAATGAACAAAGAAATAGCATAGAGGTTACTCATCTTCCATTTTGTGAGTTTAGACCATCCAAAAGTTTGTTCATCCTTACTCTAGCATAGCTACAAGAGACATTAATCATTTAATTTTTGGTACTCAAATTGCTTTGGGTTTTTGTAAGTTAGTTACTAAATCTCTTTTCATTTTGGAACCCATAGTTGCTTAATTCTAAACATTATCTTTTTTCTATTAGGACAAATGGATGTAATATGATCATGAAAATAACAACATTTACATTTGATCAAATATTTTTTTTTACATTTATCAATACTTCAAACAATATTTTAAATCTAAATTCTCTTTCTTAAGGATTTTATTTTTCTTGTAGGAAGCTTCAAAGTTCATTTTTAATTTTTAATTTTGTTTTTCTAATCAAAATTTTTTTCATCAACAATTCATTTTCAACATTTAATTTTGAAATCATTTTCTTATGTTTCATATTCATTTTTTCAAATTCAATGGCCAACTCTTCACATGCTTCTTGCAATTCATTAAATGAATATGAGTTTGAATCACAAGTTTAGATTTTACCTTTGGGCTCTTCATGAGCCATTAAAGATGATACATTTTGGTTTGAGGAATGGCTTTCACTTGATTTTTCATCTTCTTTTATCTTGTCATTTGTTGAACATTGGTTCTGACAAGACCTCTCTTTAATTTTCTTTTCCATTCTTATTTCCCCATATATTTGTTTGAACTTGTCCCTTATTTTTGTTTGGTGATTGAGCACTTTGAAATCACCAAGTTGAAGTTCTTGTAGACTAATGCAATGTAATGTATATTCATGGCGCTTGCAATAGCTTGCATATTCTTTTGTGCTTTTCATCCCATTCTTCATTATTTAGAGGAGATACAAAGCCTTTAACTACAATCTTCCGTAACTCTACATATTGTGCCATGATAAAAGCTTTCATTCTTATCATCTATTTAGTGTAATGTAAATTATCAAACATAAGAGGCTTCATGATAGATTGTCCTTCACCAATGTAGTACAAAAAACTTGAGTGATAGGATCACTCCATGTTGTAAGACCTACCAAATAAATTTTAAACTTTGATATCAAATGTTAGTTCAAGTATAGATAACCAATCTAAGAGGAGGTAAATTGGAGTGACCCTAACATTTTATTCCCAAAAAAAGAATTGAATAAATGTAAGTTAAAAAATAACAATTCAATATATATATATATATATGAAATTTAAGCACAATTAACTTGAAACCAAATAAAGGCTAAGTGATATAGAATTTTAACATAATAATTTATAGAGATTTGATCCTCTTTTAAAGCACTTACATTCTCTACTTTGGTTTTTTCTTAGTAAGAAGTCCAACCCACTATTATCTTAGAATCCGTAAAGCTACATTTCTAGGCTTAGGTATAACATTTACAATCCCTACCTTTCAAGGCTTAGGTAGTAATCTCTAAATGTCTTAGATTTCTACCCAAATCCTAATACAATTCACTCAATGATTTCATTCCTTTGACTCACAAATTCAATGATTTCATTCCTTTGACTCACAAATTCCTTGTAGACTAAAGTTTTTGTAAACTAATAGAAACCTCTAACAAGTAGGTGTTTGATAAATTTAGGCATAATATTGAAGAGAAAATATAGTAAAAAATCACAAATGTATACATAAAATAAGGCTTGAAGCTTAAGAACACTTAGAACATTATTTAAATGAAGAATATCAACTTTCAAATCTTTAGAATAGTTTCTCTTGCACTTGGAAAGTGCTGAAGGCTTTCTTTTATAATGGGATATGAGTCCAAGTTGTTGTGGATGAGTAGGAGTGAAAAATAGTCACTGAAGCCTTCAATTTCAAGTTGATTTATAGCTTATCTACATAAGGGGATTGATCTTTTAGCTTCAAAATTAAAAATTTTTAACATTAGTGGCCAAAGGATCAATTCTTTCAAAGAAAGGATTGATTCTTTTATGTTTCAAAATCAAATGGAGTATTTTATGTTACAAAGGATCGATGCTTTGGTAAAAACCAAAAGCAGATCGAACCTATGATGGAAGGCATCAATTTTTTCGTGTTTCAAAATCAAAAGGAGCATCCCGTCTTACAAAGGATCAATCCTTCGAAAGATAGGATTCATCCTTACAAAAATCAAAAGGGGATAGGCCATGTGACGGAGGGATCGATCCATTATTTGTTAATTTTGAAAATTTTAACTTTTATGATCTTGAGAAAGGGTTAACTTTTCTAAAAAATGATTTAACCAAATATTCATTTAAGAAAATGTATTTTTGAGAAAAAGTTTGAGGTCACAATATTTAATAATTTGCCAAAAAAAAAAAACTTGAAGAATAATTTAAGAAAACATACTAAATTTTATAATTTGGAAATCTTATCTTTCAAAATGATAAATCAATTTATTTTAGCTTAATTAATGTTTTTGTTATATCAAAATTAGAATCCATTCAAACCTAACAATCAAGTGAAGCTTTTTTATTTCTCAATCATTGCTTCATGAAGTTGGTAGAAACAAACTTTTGAGAAGATATGCCCGTGGAATATAGAGGTGGTTATAATTACAAGTTGGTCAATTGAAGCATTCTTCAATTAAAGAGTAGATTATCAGATAATATTTTATTAAGGGATAAAAGTCATGATATTCTTTTAAGAGGAAAGATCAATTTATATAGCATAAATTTTTTTTAATTTTACATATTTTTTAATTATTAATTTCAATAGATCTAAAAATAAGATTAAATTATTTTTTTTATTTTTATTTGTCCTTCTCATTTATTGAATTTACTAAAATTAAAAGTTAAAAAAATGTATAAATTTTTTTAAAAAATTTTACATTGTAGAAGTTAATCCTTTTTATCTAACTTTAAATACATATACATATATATATATATCCCAGGAAAATGGCAGGAGTAATGGCGAAAGTGATTGACAATCTTATAATGGAAACAAACCTTTCAAAGTTCAAAGGTGGGTTAGGTCTGAAGTGATCGGACCAACAGTAGGGTTCGAATTAGCTCACACCGGAAAAGTTTTAAAGTTGGGTAAGAAATTAATCCTTCCTTGTACCTTTTTTTTATTATTTACAAGGATGAAATAAAGAGATTTATCTTGAGTCTCTTAAAAAGGGAGTATTTTGTGTTACAAAGGATTTTTTGTGGGAAAAAAGGAAATTAATCTTTGCTTTTTTCAAAATTAAAAGGAGCATCTTGTGTTATAAAAGATCGATTCTTCAAAAGAAGAAATTGATCATTTGATAAAAATTAAAGGAGAATCGATCATGTGATCAAAGGAATTTATTTATCTTTTTCAATTTTAAAAATTTTAATTTCGTTGATTTTGAAAAATGGTTGGCTTTCTCATAACAATTTAATCAAACATGTGCTTTTATTTTTTTAAAAAAAGGTTTGAGATATTTAATAATAAATTTAAGAAAGGTTATAAAAAATAATTTAAGAAAATATAATAAATTTAATATTTAAAAATCTTGTTTTTCAAATCAACAATTTAATCTACTTTAGCTTAATGTTTTTGTTATATGAAATATAAAAATCAAGTAAAACTTTTCTATTTCGTTGATGAAGTTGATAGAAACAACCTTTCGGAATGAAATGTCCGTGGAATGTAAGAGGTGGTTATAATCAAAAGCCGGTTTACTCATCAATTAATGAGTAGATTATCATATAATATTTTATTAAGGGAGAAAAGTCATGGCAAGAGTAATGACCGGCGAAACTGATTGACAAACATTTCGGAATGGACACTAGGGTTCAATTAATTCACACAGGAGGAGAAGTTTAAAGTTGGGCAAGAAATTAATCTTACTATGTACCCTTTTTTTTATATTTTCAACGATCGGCCTAAAGGGAAAACCAAAAAAAAAAAAAAATAGCATTTAAAGAGATTTATCTTAAAATGGAAAAAAGATAAAATGAAATGAAATGTAAATTAACTATAAGTTGTATGATACGTTGCGATGGTGACACGTGTTAATACATGTTAAAGAGAATTTGTTTAAGATTTAACGATGGTCTTGATATTTTAAGAAAAACGTTGACAATTAAATTTTTTATTATTTTAGATTATTGGATGTTTTTTTTTTTACTTCGTGCTTGGGCTTTTATTATCATTTATTTTTATTTTGAATATAATTGTATATTATGACACTACAAGAAAATAAAATATTAGTGACAGTTTTATAGCGACGTTTCACTTACAAATACCGTTAGCTTCCGTATTTTTATAAAACTTAAGATATTTATTATCAAAACGTCGCTAAATATTCAAATAGTGGTTAGTAGCGTTGTTACTTATAAATCCCACCTAAGACTTGATATTAGCAGTGTTTCTCAACTAAAACACTTTAAATAATCCTTCCTTAAAATTTTGAGTGAATATTAAAGACGTTTTTAGTAAAAAATACCTTAAATAATTTCATTAAAAAAATTGATAGGAAATTACTAAAAGCATTTTTGACAGACAACGCCTTCAATAATCCCCTCATAAAAAAAATATATGCGATTATTGAAGATATTTTCTACAAGAAATGCCTTTAATAATTCCACCAAAAATTTTCACAGGTTTATTGACGGTGTTTTTGGTCAAAAACGCCTTTAATAAATATCATATCAAAATTTTAGGATCGTACGGAAGTTAACCATAAAGTGGTAGGTTCGATCCCTCCCTTTAGCCTTTTTTGGTTTTTTACAGAAATTATTTGTAATTGATTGTTCTAGGTATTTTTTTTGGCAAAAAAAGCTTTCACAAATTGCTTTAAAAATTTTTAGAGAGAATATTGAAGTTATTTTTCACAGAGAAACGCTTTTAAAAATCCATATAAAAAATATGAACCCGATTCTTGAAAGTGTTTTTGGCCAAACTTGCATTCTATAATCCAATCAATAAATTTTTAGTTAGAATTATTAAAGACGATTTTTGTCAAAAACACATTCAATAATCTATAGACAAAAGTTGGAACGGATTCTTGAAGGCGTTTTTGGCTCAAAACGCCTTTAATATTCCAGACGATAAATTTGAATGGTTGAATTATTGAAGGTAATTTTTTCCAAAAATACCTTTAATAATACTTTGTTATGAATTATTCAAGGCATTACTGATAGGAAAATGCCCTTAATAATCCATTCAATTAATTTTTAGTTGGTATTATTGAAGGTGATTTTTTTTAAAACACCTTTAATAATCCATACAAAAAAGTTGAAAACGAAATCTTAAAGGCGTTTTTTGCCCAAAATGCCTTTAATATTTCACACAATAAAATTTTAGGAGGGATTATTTAAGGTAGTTTTGGTAAAAAATGCCTTCAATAATATTTTGTTAGGGATTATTCAAGGCATTTTCTTGCTAAATATGCCCTTAATAATCCATAAAAAAAATATGGAACGAATTCTTGAAGGCATTTTTTGGTGAAAGCATCTTCAATAATCCAATAAATAAATTTTTAACAAAAATTATTGAAGCTGATTTTTTTCAAAAATGCCTTCAATAATCTATACACAATATTTGGTATGATTCTTGAAGGCAGTTTTTTCTCAAAATGCCTTTAATATTTCACATAATATATTTTTAGGTGGGATTATTAAAAGCAGTTTTGGTTAAAAACGCCTTCAATAACATTTTGTTAGAAATGATTCAAAGTGTTTTCTTGCTAAAAACGCATTCATTAATCCCATAAAAAAATATATTTAATATTGTATATGTCAAGTCAATTGTAGGTTTATGTCCAGAAAATGTTTGAAGTCAATTGTATATTTATGTCCAAAAATATTTGGTTTATATATGTGATACTACGAATTAAATTTTGAAATTTACATAATAAACATTGTTGTATTTCAATAAATTGACCACACATTCGAAATTAAAACTGATAACGTTACCATATTAACATATTTTTTTGAAATAATCGTACTTAATAATATATTAAATACACATAGTATATTAATATTAAGTATACCAATAATATTAAACCAATACCCCAATGTACGAACTTAAAGTTTCCATTCAACATGGCACGTTAAAAACATTATAACAATTTTTTCCTCATATATTTACATTTAACCAACAATGTTTAACCTCAAGGTTTATCAACATTGATAAATAATAATACATACTCACACCATTCTTTACGGACTTCATCCAGTTCCTTTTTTGTGAAACTTTCTTTACTCTCCCACCAAAAAAAAAATCAGAAGCAAATGTTAATAAATGAGAACATAATATACTTTTTTATTTTTTTTTAAGATATAATGAGTTTATGAAATTTATACTAACCTTGAATAGTGTGGTCATAAAATCATGTAATACTATCTCTCACATAAAACGAAGGACATAATATCCACATTCAGTATTACCGGGTTGACAAGGTACCTGAAAATTAAATTAAGTGGATTTAGGAAACTTTTATATACACAAACTCAGCATAAAAGAATAAATTTTACATTTATCGGTAACACCCATTTCGGTTTCTTTATCTTCTTATCGAATGCAGATATTACCTTAAATTGAAAAAAAATTACTTAATACATAAATAAAATTACTTATGAAGAAACAGAAGATATATAATATAATAAAGTGTAATACCTCTTTATAAAAGTTTGAATATCAGGGTTAGGCATCGTCGTTGGTTTAACAAAATTAAGTATGGCTTAAAGATTTGGTGTCAATCACAATAAGCACCCAATGACAACTGCAAAATAATAACAATGATATACTTAGATTATGCATTAGATCATATTTGGGTAAGGTTGGAATAATTAAGGTTGGAATATAACTTACTGCGCATTATACGGGTGCAAATAATAATCAGTCGATCTTTTCATGCATTGGATCACATGATTAGCACGATAAGCGACTGTGACACTCTGCTCACTAATGAAGTTGGGGTTAATGAATTTAGAATTGTTGGTCAACTATCTCCCCTTGAGCTCTTTATATAAGAAGCTGTACGATAACAATCAACACTGCTAGTTAGTATTACACTTTAATATAGATTACTATATATTGAATGTGCATATTTGTATTTATAAGCTAATCTCATATAAGCAATAATATCACCAGCTGATAATTCATCCAATTCACAAAATTCTTTAACCTTCTCCATACCAATGAAAGAAAATGATGGTTTATTAAATAACCCTTCCTCAGACTCAATGGTTATGAAGTTTTTTCCAGATAAATGCTCCAGCGAATATTTGAATAACTCATCCATAGTAGCCTGAGCAAGGGTAATACTGTAAGTCTCAACATCTTGCTACAATATTTGATGAAATATAAGTATTAAACTAAATTAATAAATATAATAAACAATTTAATATTAAAATTATAAACAAAATCATACTTTTTTGGTGGTAACAAAGGATGGGTTCGTTTCCTTACTTGCAACGGAAGCTTTTTCTATGTGGATGATGCTATCAGACCGGTCTACTGGCATGTTATGCTACATTACTGCCAATATGAACTCCAAAGCAACAAGTCTTTACAGTTGCTTATTGAGGTGTTACTCTTGGTCATCAATTCATTGTTGTTATCGCTCAATGATTTTATCATATTGTGTATTTCTCATTCGCAAGGTTTTGTCTTAATTATTAAAAAACTTTGATGGTAAGACAAATATACCAACCCCACGAACCCGACCAGGCATTTCTTTAGCACCTACTACTAAAGACAAAGGATCTTCGCTATACTAGGTTACCAATTCACTAGATTTGACTTTGGCAACATAATCATCCTGAAAGACAACAATAAGATAGGCTGTAACAACAAATCTATACAAATTAGTATACAGTCATACATACAACCACAATGCCAATCATACATTATATTAAAAAAGTAGTTATACATACAATCTTTTTTATCATTTCTTCGGTTGCTTCATCCGCAAAGAATCCATTCTTCCATAGATGTTTTTATTTTTAGACATCCCATTTGGAGACTTTGGTGCTAAAACTCGCTGATTCTTATTAAATTACTGCAATAAAAGAATCAGAATGTATAAAATGAATGTTCATAAATATTCATTAATGAGTATAAAATAAATGTGCACATACATAAAACTCATACTTAACATTTGCATATCCCTTTCTCGCTATCCAATATGATATTGTTGTTTGGTTCGAATGTTTTTTTTTTTTTACAAAAAAAAAATTACTTCAATCACATATGAAGATCAAAGGCTATATTACATAAAAACTTATAAACAATATTTTTGGTAATGGGTTTACGTACTGAGAAATCTTCTGAAAGTTGATATCAAATAAAATTTATCCAATCTTCAACACTTATTATATATGTATATGCCACAGGTGGAACAACCAATACATCACCTTGATTAGCCAACAGTAAAATATATTGGGTTGCTTAAAGTTTTTAAATGCTTTCCCAGTAGATTGCAACACAATTTTTTTACAGTCAATTGGGATGTCGAACCATTCCTAAATTATTTAACACAATTAGTAAGAACACATTGAATTTCAATTAAATGATCATTTAACAAATTTTACGAAATAGTTGAATAAACATACCACAACCAACTGTCATATATCATCCTTTAGATCATCAAGAACTCGTCGTCAATTGATGTAAGTAATTGAAATCCTATGACAGATGATGGCTCCAATATGAGTAGCCATCTTGGTAGCTCCTTCAGACACAGGCTACCCACTTTGATTGAAGTCAACGTTAATTTTTGTGTCACTCACTTTAATTTGTTTATTTGGGCCCCTTCCCTTTCTTTTTTGGCCTACAAGTGTGTTTTTTGCATGTTCAAGTGAAAGAGAATGATATTATTCGAAGTTCATAATACCTACAATTTTGATCATAATTATACGAATTACACAAAATAATCATCTAAATTTAACACTGTACATAATTAAATACAACCAATATGATACATACTATATATAGAAACACCATTCAGCAAACCAATCAATAATGTGCTCAGACACACCCTTCAGTAAATCACTCAGAAACACCATTCATCAAACTATTCAGAAATACCATTCAGCAAACCACTTAGAAAAACTATTCAGCAAACCATTCAAAAACACTATTCAGCATACGATTCAGCATACCAATATCATACAATACCATTTAGCAAAATAATATCACACAATAAGGTTCAACAAACCACATTATTAAGAGAAAACTACATAGAAATAGCATAAATGCAATGATAAGTGCTTAGACGACTATGCTTATGGTGAAATTAATAAAAATATATATCCATATGTAAATAGGAAGGAACCGAAAAAAATAGCTCTATCAAATAATATAAATAATACAATAAACAAAATTATAAAGACATACCCATAAACAGAAAGTGCGCACCGTTGATTTGTTAAAGGTCGATGATGACGATAGGGATAAAGAAATCAAAAGTCTGATAGAAATGTGTTTGCAGGTTTGGTTTGGTTGATTAATATAGATTTTAATCATTCTGTGTACTAACAGTTTGTGATTTCGATGTCCAAGATAGGGATGAATATAAAATTTATTATTAAAGGAATTTTTCCTCAAAAAAATACCTTTGATAATTCTAAACAAAAATTATTGAAGGCATTTTCAGTAGAAAATTGCCTTTAATAATTATGTATAAAAATTAAGGAATTAGTGAAGGCGTTTGTTCTCAAAAAATACCTTCAATAATTATGTACATAAATTAGAAGGAATTAGTGAAGGCATTTTTCTAGAATAAACACCTTCACTAACCATCTTAAAATTTGAGTTATGAAAAATTGAAGGCATTTTTCACTGGAAGACATCTTTAATAATCTCAAAATTTTTAAAAAAAAATTAGTGAAGGCATTTTTCTAGAATAAATGCCTTCACTAATCGTCTTAAAATTTGAGTTGTGAAAAATTGAATGCATTTTTCACTTGAAGACGCCTTTAATAATCCTAAAAATTTTAAGAGAAAATTAGTAAAGCCATTTTTCTGGAATAAACACCTTCACTAACTATCTTAAAATTTGAGTTGTGGAAAATTGAAAACGTTTTTCACTGGAAGACACCTTTAATAATCCCAAAAAATTTAAGAGAAAATTATTGAAGGCGTTTGTTCTCAAAAAACGCTTTCAATAATTATGTACGTAAATTAAAAAGAATTAGTAAAGGCATTTTCTAGAATAAACGCATTCACTAACCATCTTAAAATTTTGGTTGTAAAAAATTGAAGGCGTTTTTCACTGGAAGATGCCTTTAATAATCCAAAAAATTTTAAGAAGAAATTATTGAAGGCATTTGTTCTCAAAAAATGCCTTCAATTATTATGTACATAAATTAGAAGGAATTAGTGAAGGCATTTATTCTGAAAAAATGCCTTCACTAACCGTTTTAAAATTTGAGTTGTGGAATATTGAAGGCATTTGTTATCAAAAAATGCCTTCAATAATTATATACATAAATTATAAGAAATTAGTAAAGGCATTTTTCTAGAATAAATGCCTTCACTAAATATCTTAAAAATTGATTTGTGAAAAATTGAAGGCATTTTTCATTAGAAGATGCCTTTAATAATCTTAAAAATTTAAAGAGAAAATTATTAAAGGCGCTTATTCTAAAAAAATACCTTCAATAATTATGTACGTAAATTAGAAGAAATTAATGAAGGTATTTTTCTAGAATAAACTCCTTCACTAACCATCTTAAAATTTGAGTTGTGGAATATTCAAGGTATTTTTCACTGGAAAACACCTTTATTTTAAAAAGAAATTATTGAACGCATTTGTTCTTAAAAAACGCCTCCACTAACTGTCCTAAAGTTTGAGTAGTGGAACATTGAATGCGTTTTTCATTAGAAGACGCCTTCAATAAATTCTTTCAATAAAAAAAAGAATTAGTCAAGGTATTTTTCTAGAATAAATGCCTTCAATGACCTCTTAAAATTTTAGAAGTGTAATATTAAAGGCATTTTGTATAGAAGATGCCTTTAATAATCTCAAAAAAAATTTTAAAAAAAATTATTAAAGGCATTTTTAGTAAAAAATCACCTTCAGTGATATTCATAGAAAAAAAAAATTACTGAAGGCGTATTATGCAAAAAATGCCTTCAATAAATACACTATAAAAATTAGATGAAATTTCTAAATATGTTTTGGGGCGTAAACGCCTTTTATAATCCCTAATAATTCTACTACGACTCTGTTGATGGCGCCTATAATATATTCAAAAAATATATATTGAAAAATTATTGAAGGTGTTTTTCTTAATAAACGCTTCAATAATCCGGTCCAATAACATTATCCCCAAACTTAACGTATCCAATCACCAAATTAAAGCTTCATTTTCATTATATTACTATTTCTCTTTCTAGACTAACTATAATTTACTTTTTCCTTTCCTTTAGCTTTTACTATTTGAGCATTGTCTTTTAGAACCTTATTTTAACTATTCATTAGTTATTTACTAATATTTTTACTTAATTTGACTATTTCTTCAGCTTTTGTAATTGACAATTTTTTTTTTGGTTTAAACAATTTTCTCCAAAACCACCTTCCTCATATACCCATTTGTAACCCATCATCCACTTCCCTTTCCCTTTCATTTTTTTCTTTTTTTGGGTTTTCTCTGTACCTTTTTTACTTTATTTCAACCTCAACTACAAACTCTTGGGTACTGTCTATGTTAGCAACGAATTTTAACATTCATAATATCAGGTACCTGATAAAATACTTCACAATAAAGATTTCTCATTTTTTGTAAGTACTGTTCTTGTTATTATCTTTTGTTTAAAACATAGTAAACTTAAGTATTTAACATGTTCGTTTTTATATAAATTATTTATATACATTTGGTATGATAATATAACAAGTGCTAAATGGATAAGAGTTAGATGCGAAAGTCAAGATTAAGTTAAGAGTATAAAGATAGAGTGAAAATTTTTTTTAATTTTGCATTTGAGAATACAAGTGAAGATAATATGATATTATGCCCATGTGTAAAACGTGCTAATATAGATTGAAAAATGCGTCAAGTTATTTTTGAACATTTAATTTGTATTGGATTTCTCCTGGGATATGTTAATTGATATTTTTATGGAGAGTCTGTACCGTCAAGGTCTTCTACTAAAGTTTCTTCAACTTTAAGGGCTCCCTAACACCAACATGATCCTTCTATAGCATATGACATTAAAGGCATGTTGCGAGATACTTTTAACATTCATTACCATTTTTGTAATCCTTTTCCCTAAAATGATGGATTTAATCAATCTAATATTGAAATGAATGAATTTGGTGAACCTGAGATAGGTATAGGTGACTAACAACCTAGAGGAGAAGCATTAAAGTTTTATAGATTGCTTGAAGATATGAATGAAGAACTTTATGAAAGCTCGAAGCATTCAAGGTTATCTTTCTGCGTTTATCTTTTTCACTTGAAATGCTTATGTGGATGGATGGAAAACTTTCTAACTTTATTATTAGAGTTTATGAAAGAAATATTTCTTTTTGTAAAAATCCCTTAATCTTGTAAAGAATCAAAGAAGATGATCAAAGATTTAGGTCTCGGATATGAAAAAACTCATAGTTGTCCCAATGATTACATGTTGTATTGGAGTGACAGAAAAAATCAAGAATCTTGTCATATGTGGTATTTCTCGTTGAGTGGACAAAAACCTCGATGAAAGGTTGAATGAGGATGGTGATGAGCTCAGTGTTAAAAAGAGTCTGTTAAGGTTTTATGATACAAATAAGCTACAATGTGAAGGAGTAGATTGAAAAGAATACATATCAAAAATATTAGTTCAGAACTGTTTACGACACCTGTTGATATTAGCGATGGATTGAATCCTTTTGAGAGGAATAAATGTACTGTCGGATCTAACTCAATCACTTCTAACCCTTCAACTGATATTGGATCTGGTAATATGAGAGGTCTAGGATTAGATAGTATCCCGTCAATTGATTATGCTTTAAATTTGAATGCAGGTATCATATACCCCATATTTACAAATTGATTATAATGATAAAAGTATTACCATTTTACAAATTTATTTTTTAATTTTTACAGTTGATAACAATGGTCAACGAAGGACCAGAGGCCAGACAACTTTGAAAGAATTGTTTGCACTACATCCGAACAAGCATATTATAGTGTCTGCAAACATTAATAGGCAACCAATTGGTGAAGAGGCTCAATTGTTGGCTGGATTTCTAGGCATGCTTACCTGTAATAGAATGAAATTGCTTATTCATTATGGAACATGGCATAAAGTTCAAGCAGAAGTAAAGGCTGATGCTTTTAAACTTTATTGAGGTATTAGTATAATTAATTACATATAAAAAAATAATTTTTTTTAAATTTGGTTTATTGATTAAAACTTTTCTTTTTTGTATTATTACAATCAAGATTTGTACTTGAAATATCAACTTCATTTGTGCTTAAGTTATTGGGAAAGAAATGAAAAGATTATAAGCATAATTTGAAGAATAAGTATTTCGATAGAAATACAACTGTAGAGGCGACGATGGAAAATTTACCCCGTAATATGATTAGGTGGCAATATGAATAATTAGTTAGATTTTGGTTCTCAAGAAAAAGAGAGGTACTAATTTATAACTTTGTATAGAATAATAAAATAATAAAAGTGTTTTATGCTGTAAGTTGGTAATATTTATATTTCTACGATATACCTAATTATGTTTTATAACAAGAAAGAGAACAGATTGAGATTAGTAGCAGAAAGCAATAGAAATATAGCTACACAAGTGGATCAAAAAATTTTGCAAGAAAGCAAAAAGAAATAGTAAGTTTATGACTTTAAACTTATTCCAATGAATGAACTTTTTGTGCCGTTAAAAGGTAAATATGCAAATTAACAGTTATTATACTATTTTAATAGTTTTGATAGTTTCAATACATGATATTAAACTTATCGAAAGTTTTGAACTGTTGAGACGAACGATATGTATGAAAAAGTTAGTGTTTACATCTATTTAGGTAAAATTACAGATTTTTTGTTATTGTTCAATTTAAACAGTTTGGATAGCTTCAATACTTGATATTAAACTTGTCCGATTGATTGAACTTGGTTTCTACGGTTGATATGGGTGAAAAAGTTGTCGTTTATTTCTATTTGGGACTATTTTTGCTTTTAAAAGGCAAAAGTACAAATTAAACTTTTGGATGGCTTTCAACAGTTTAAATGGCTTCACTCCATGATATTAAACTTGTCCAAATAGTTGAATTTGGTTGCCAAGATCAATATGTGTGAAAGGCCAAAATACTTTTATTGTTTGTGTTTGTTTAAGATTATTGTGTTATAAAAGGATCAAAATATAAATACATGATATTAAAATTATTAAAAAATTTTGAACTTGATTGATAGGCATGATACGTATGATTAAGTTGTGATTGATATGTATCCTATCAAATAACATATGTTTTTATATAGGAGATTGATATGGGTGGTCAAATTGAACATGTAAAACTTTTTTGCTTGACATACACAAAAAAAATGAATCTTATATAAATGTTCAAACACAAGAAATTATGGTAATTTGTAATATCTATTTTAACAGACAGTAAATATTTACTTTTTTTAACATATTATCAATTAATCATTAAACTTGATAGTTGTATATGACTAATTTATAGGAGAAAGTGAAAGAAAAAATGGCTGCAGAGATTAAAGTAGCATCTGGTGGTTCTCTCAACTTACAAGAATTAAAAAATTGAATATTCATAAAAGTTGCTGAAAAAGAAAGGCATGGACAGATCCGAGGCCTTGGATTAGGTCCAACACCATCTACCTACTATGGAGATAACTCTCAGCAATTTACATTCTCAGCAAGTCAGTCTTTACGAGACATTTTGATATTGATAGAGGAGTTACAAATTATAGAACAACATTTCCAGCAAATAGAAGCAAAAAGAGAACATGAGTGTGCCAAAATTAAGGAAGAACGTGCTAGAATGGAGCAAGAGCGTACAAAATTTCAGCAGTTGTATGATCAATTCGATCATTTTATGAATTTTATGCAACAACAATTTTTAAGAATTAATCCGGTGGTTCTCCAACTCAGGTATTATATTTAGTAAATATTTATATTTTTTAATATAAAAAATGCTTACAATGAAGTACTAAAAATTATATGCTATTATTCAATAGGTTCTTAAGCACGCTAGTGACCAAGGTGAAAAAATTTCTTCATCAATTGGCAGTCTTCAAAATATATGCAGTCATCAATTTTATACATTTTAATTTTTATTTTGTTAATGTATTAAAAAATTTTGAATGTTATTATACTAATTATTAAATTTTGTGTTAATTATATGCATATTTAAACGTGAATTAAGTTTATATTAATTTCAGTATCTGAATTTAAGCTCGTTTATGAAAATAATAAATATTAACAAAAAATTTTTATTTTAAAAAGATACATTTCTCAATTTCGTCGCATTTGTGTTCAAGAATGTCGCTAAATGAATAATTTAGTGACATTTATACCATAAAACATCACTAAAAGTAGCAGCGCTCTTGCTAATAAACGAGCTAAATTAGCGACATTTTTGTGATACAAACACCATCAAAATAAAAGTGTTTTTCTGATAAAAATATCACTAAATTAGCGACGTGTCAAAGGTACAAACACCACTAATATAACAATATTTTTCAAATACAAATGCCACTAATACAAAAGCGTTTTATAAAAAAATACCACTATTTTTCGCGACGCATGTATAACCGACACTCTAACTGGTATTTGTCACAAATCTTTTAGTGACGTTTATAAATGTCGCTAGACGTTAAAAAAAAACTGTCACTAAAAACTAAAACCCATGTAATGGAATCACGTTCTGCAGTGATTTAATGTTCTCATTTTTTACTACTTGAACTATTGAAATTTAAATTTCTATTATATGTCTTAAAAACTTGGCTTCGATGGCATTCCTCAATTTAAAAATGCCAACAGTTTAATTGGTTTGTGATATTGAATGTAATAGTAATGTCACAAGCACTTGTTGAAAATTATTTGACTGTGTTATCTAACCTTATAAATGTAATCTCATTATAAACTCTAAATTGATAAATTGAATTACATAAATTAAACACACAAAATTTAAAATTTTTAAATAAATTAAATATTTTTTAAATAATTATTTTAGAGTTTAAGATTTAAAATTTTACTCAAATAGTACTTTAATAAAAGTTTCAGACTCTTAGTTGTTAATTGGTAATGTAAATAAAAAATTGAAAGAGGAAAAAGTGGAAACACAAAAAATGAAATTATTTTTTTTCATTCATTACCTAATAGAGTTGAAAAATGAAAAAAAATAAAAAAAATTATATGATTTTGCCACTATAACCTTTATAAATTAAAATAAAAATGACAAAATCCAAATATAATAAACAATTTTGTAATATGTGCAAAACTTTGACTCATCCCTCTCCGATTTTATCTCCTCTCATGATCTTTTCGACTGGGAATTTTTTTTTTTTTTTTTAAAGAAGAAGAAGAGTAAAAAAAATTACTCTTCTTAATAATATACTTTCAAATTGAGCTAGGCAACTTGTCTGATCTTATAACAAGAGAAAATCATATATAGGCTTGTGAATTTTAATGCAAGTGTAAAAAGGTAGAAAGCGGGTGATTGTGGTTGGCTTTACCTGACAAAACACAGCTCTGATAAGTCTATTCTGGACTGGTTGGCTTTTCTTTTTAATGATTGGCCTCCCTAGCTAGGACCAAAATGGTAAGTTATTGTGGACTCGTATGAAATTCATTTATGAGACTTTTATCTCTCGTTGTTATCATTATCTGCCTGCCCATTTATGCAGAACTGGATTTTTTCAACCAAATAATCAATGCTCAAAAGATATATACATTTTGTACAAAGGCAGCCATAGCTTGAAGATAAAGAAAAAGATCATGTGTCATTGTAAAAAATTACACATTTTTTTTCCAAGTTAAAAAAATGTTATATGAATGAAGTTTAGAAGTAGTTTGACAAAGGAAAGGAAAATCTTAAATAAGGACAAAGACTAAACTAGCTTTGGTTTGGTTTTCTTATCTCTTAATTCAGCGATAAGTTTTACAAAGAAATTTAAATGAATGAATTTCAAGTTTTCAGGTAATGTTGTTCTTCTAGTGAAATAGAAAAGGATTTTAAAAAAATTTTCTACTTCATTTCTCCAAACTATGCAACAGAAAATGGAAGAGAAGAGATATGCTAACTAAAGAAAATAGAGACCCTAAAGATTCTATGTTACTAATACATATGAAAACACAGAAAAAAGATAAATAGAATGAAAATGGAAAAGGTACTCTTCTTCACTTCACTTAAATCTGCTACTACTTTATACATAACAATGGAAAGGATCAAACAAATTAGTAGTCAGAGTCCTCTGTCCGTCGTGAAGTCGAAAAATCATCTCTCATGTTTATGCTTGATTGTTGAACTAATCGTAGCAATGCCTGCACCACCTCAGACATTGGAGGTCGAAGCTTAGGGTCCGACTGAACAAAGATACCGAGAGAGAAAAGATTGTTACAACTTGTTTGGAAGATGATAAAATCAAATATCAGTAACATTCCAGGATATTTTGTTCATTGCAACATTGTTGCCCACCTGTACACAGAGGGCAATAATATCAGCAAATGGAGGGAATGATTTCAGAGGATACAGTCCCCTCAAGGCAGGATCAACCATTCTTGCCAGTGCATCAATGTCATGAAGCTGAGGACTGGCCCATTTGACTAAACACTCTTCTGATTTTGGTCTTTTACTGATACAAAGAGGCAACGATAGAATTAACTCATACACTAAAATTCATTTGGCTAAACGATGAGAAATTGAGTGAGTGATTTAGCCTCACCTATCCACAGGCATCCGACCAGTCAATAGTTCTAACATTACCACTCCAAAACTGTAAACATCACTCTTTAGTGTATAGGCTGAAGGCCTTGTACATTCTGGAGCATTGTATCCCATTCCCAGGTTTTGGCTTGTACGCTGAAAAGAATTGAAACGAAAACTTAACACTTGTTTCTAAGCAAATATTAATTTTTTTTGAAGATGGTGTTTATGGCTAAAATACTAAAGAAAAATGGCTTCCATATATTCCTAAAACAGGAACCTCTAACAAAAACTGCATACATTTGCATGCAGGACTAATATTTTAACTTCTTTTAATATCAAAGGAAAATATTGTTAAGACTCTCGTTTGTAATTTCATTCCATATTTAGAAAAAAGTTTTATGGCTACTTGTCAAGCACAACAGATCATCAAATATGGCTACTTAGGAGAAAGGGAATTGAATAACAACTTGAATTTGCTTAACATATTCGATTCTTATTATGATCCAGTCATCAGCAGGCATATTTTTAATGCATCTAGTAAAAATTAAGATCGCTTTCCAGGTACATTTGAATTGAAAAAAAAAATTGAGCAACGCCATCCAAATTTTGAGCAAAGGACATAAAATTCTCTATCAAATAGAAAAAGAGAATCTATTGGATTTCAAGATACTCTAACCTGATGAAAGTTTGCCACACCATAGTCAGATGAGGATTGAGTTCAAGATAAAGCAAAATATTGGATGACTTGATGTTCTTATGAACTATAGGTGGAGAACAAATGTCATGGAGATACCTGAACAAAGCAATGTTCACCGCAGGATTAAATGTAAGGTAAAAACCTGCAACATTTCTAAGATATTGTATCATCACTCACAAAGAAGGTAAAAGTTTTTAACAGGACAATGCAAAATCATTTAAGATAAGAAGAATGGTGTTAGAATTACAGTAAATATACAGTCAGCAAGCTCATGATGCAATTCAGACTCAGAACTGGGCAAACGTAAGATATAGATTGACCATTCAAGTTAAGTTTTACAACAACAAGTTGAAGCGTACACCAACCCCATGTGCTAAAATATGTTGTACAAAAGTTAAAAGAAATTTGTAAATTCATCAAATTGGCTACATATTTGTTGTATAGTATTTAAAATCACTTAAGGTACAACATCTGCTGAACAAATTGCATAAAAGTGAAAAATGATATTCATGCCATCAGCTTCAGTACCACCTTAAATTGGTTAAGGATAGAGGAGGAGCAATTGCAACTTGGCTACTGCCATTACTATTTGCTGATGAAAATACAGATGATTTCTTTAATGTAACAGCCAAGTTATGAATGAATGTGAACATCTACTAAAATAGAAAGTAACATCACAGATTAAAAATCCCTAGGTTATCTGATTGTTGTTCAATATAATCAATACAAAGAAAGAGGGAATAAAAAGAAGATACCCAACTATTGAAACCAAAGGGATGTATTCACTTACTCCACAGCCCTAGCTGCACCTAAAGCAATTCCGACTCTGGTATTCCAAGTTAACGGTTTGCTGAAATCATCTGACACATGGAGGAACTCATGAAGTGAGCCATTCCTGAAATAGTCATGAACTAACATTTTATGTCCCTGTTCTGAACAATAGCCAACAAGTTCAGCAATGTTAGGATGGTGAAGCTTTGAGATGTTTGTAAAAATTTCTAAAAATCCTTGTGGCCTCTCGCCTTGAAAAAGTGAGGAATCTATCATTTTCACCGCTAAAACCTGATACAAATATATATACAGGAGCAAATGAGATGGCATCTTAAAATGTATTTGAAAAGAAATGAAGAAGAAAAGGAGAGAAACATATTTGCTAACCTTTCCATCTGGATATTTTGCCCTATAAACACGTCCAATGGTAACCTCACCCAGAAGGCGACCCGATGCAAAATTACCAGCAGCATTCTGCAAATCTGCCAAAGAATAAGGTACAACATGAACAGAGGTGCTTCTTCTGCCTTTCAGGCGGCTTGCAAACTCATTTTCACTGAAGGACACACGACCTGAAACTGAATGCTTAAGGACCATTGACGGAGATTTTTGCAAAGACTTCATATCTATTGTTTAGTTAGTTATCAAACAATCAAAAGATGCTAAAAAGGCCAAAAATGACGTGAAGTAATCAGTCAAAATCTATCTTAAACATGTAAACCCTATTCATTGTAGAAATCTTGGAGTGACAGCAAGAAACATCTGCTTGAAAGTTTGTCAAGCCATTTTTTCCAAAACCAGAAAATTTATTTGTAATAGATTATTAAGAATTAAACCTCATATCTTTTAGCAAATGTAAATTGCTCAAACGGACTAATACACACAACAGTTACAAATATATATATATATATATATATATATATAGACTCACACACTTTCATTGGCACCATGGACGTGTAGGAAAAGAAGCATATACTGCAAAAACTTGAAACATGGAAAGAAGTCTTGCATTCTTATGCAAATTGAGCATGATTCAAGCAGTTAGAAAGGCAACTCTACTTATGATTGTTACATGCAAAACCCACAGAAAAAAGTTGAATACCTTTCGGGTCTTTTAAAATGCCAACATATGATTCTGTGCCCAACTCTTGTGAATTAAGGGAGTAAATCCTTTACGTCCACTGATCTTCTCTTCATCGAGAAAATGTGAGGACGGGGGAGATGGCCTCCTCGACAGTACAGCAATAAGACGAGCGACCACCAGGAGTGCACCTAAACATGATACAGATATAAATACGGCATTCACAACAGATTTCTGCCCACCTCGACTTTTCTCCTCTTCTTCATCGGGATGACGGTGGTGTACACCAGAAGGTGGAGGGGGAGCTGGCCCAGTTGACCAAGAATTTCCTCCAGTTCTTCCAAAAAGATGATTGCAACTCAGGAAACAACTTTTAGAGCACTGCAAGAATAAACAAGGAAAATTTTGTAGGATACTTACTGTAGGTTGTCTATGTCCTTCAACTCATTAGGAATCCATCCAGTAAATTTGTTATTTCAACTTTCCTGCCAGAAAAGAAGGTGGATCGATATTGTAAGGTCTCTTAGATTTTTCATCAGCTTCAATGTGTGAAAAAGAAGAATTGAAAACCGTCATTTTTTACAAATTTTATTTGCTGGTTACTTACAGATCATTTAGAGGAAGGTCGGCAAGAACATTTAGTGTACCAGTCAATTGGTTGTCTTGTAGATGCCTGTATAAGTGAAAATAGAGTTAGCAACAAAGCACTTGAAAAGGTAAAGATAAAAAAGAACGGGAAAATTTTTCCACTTACAAAGTGTTTAAACTTGTAAGATTTGCAAAAGAATTTGGCAGCTTGTCAGACAGTTGGTTGAAGGATACATCACTATATGTCAGTTCATATGTTAGTAAGAAATATGTCTAGAGGCACATTGTTTCATTTACATTGAAAATATAGAATACAAGAAAGAAGCGCAAGAGCAAATTGCAAAGGATTTACATTAGAGAGTTTCTAACAGATTTCTGGAAAAAAAAAAAAAAAAAAAAAAAAACGAAGAAAGAAAGTTAAGGCTTGCTATAGTGTTTCCATTTTCCTTTTGTCAATCTTGAATTCTTGATACCATAATGGGGCTTAGTTCTTGTTTAAGTAAGACAGTTTACTGATGTCCATACTCCAATCCCTGTGCTTTTACTTAGGTACTCTTGTTTTGCATCCTAGTTCATTTACATGGACTGCATTTCATCTGATAATGGAATAATATATCAGGCAGAAAGTCAGATTTAAAGCATTTTTGTTCTCATGAATGTCTCAACACCTAGCTCCTTATATGCTCCCATGTCACTACTCAGCATTTGTCTGAAAATTTTCCTATTTTGAGATTTTTCGTTCGTATAAAGGAAAGGCCCCTACTCAGTTGAGGCATCATTATCAGAAACTCGGAAATTCATTCAATCTTATGATCCCATCAAATTCTGTTTCAATTTTTTTCAGAAGCTGCATATTTTGCATAAAACAACTTTTGTGATGGTATTTAAGGTCTAAGGCACTTTTTCTAAAGGAAGAAAAGTCTTAGGCACTTAAAAAGTAAAAGGTTTCATGCTGTGTCATAAAGAAAAGTTAAATCACATAAAACTAACAGAAGTTTAGTGCCTCCTGTAAAAGTTAGAAGCTATCCTATCAAATTGAATTGAAAACCTTAGAGCCTGTTTGATTTTAGAAATTGTTTTCCATTTCCCATTTTCACTTTTACTCCAAATAGATTTGATAAAATAAAGTTAAAAACTGAGTTTGGAAAATTCAAAAACAAGGTTTTCCAAATATATAAAAGAGAAAAGATAGAGATGGAAAGTGGAAAACATTTTTCAAAGCTACACAGGCCCTTAGCTTTCCAGGAAAAGTATGTAAATTACCAATAGAAGAAACGGCTTTTTCTTTTCAGCAATACTTACAATGATTTAAGTTTTTGAACTTTTGCAAACATATCGCTCAACTGCCCCTTCAGTTGATTATGGCTAAGATTTATGTAGCCACCAACCAAATAATTAGACATGGTAACAACTGATGAAATTGTAATGAAAATAGAAAGAAGCAATATTTCACTTACATGTCTTCGAGGTTGGTCATCTGAGATATCGAGTAAGGCACATTACCATTAAAATTATTTTCTGAAAGGTCTCTGCATATTGAGCTCATAAGATATGTGTGATATTATAGAGAATCAAAGAAACTCAAACTAGGATATGGATATGGATATGAACATGCAGCTGTAATTGGTGAAGATCAAAGTGATCAAAAACATACTTTGCCATCTTTTGGATCAAAAACATATGTTGTTGCATTAAAACAAATTAACCTTATTTAGATCATTTCATTAAGTAAAGCTAGAAAGACAACAGGTGTTGGTCTTGACCTTCAGCATTACCAGCAACATAGAAGAGGAAAAATTTTGCCTATTCTAGTTAAAAATTGTAGCTAAATAATAATTTACACAGTTTTCAAAAGCTGTAAGCAACACAACGTCAAAACAGGAAAACCAATGGCCACAAAATTAGACTGAACTCCATTAGGTATGTTACAAACACGGATTGCCAAGCAAAAGTACAAAAAGTAGAAAAAGTTTTCGTGTTCATTAATTTAGTTCAGCTGACTTACATGTTTGCAGCATTGGGAGGTAGTTGATATGGAATATCAACATGGAGGTTGTTCTTGCTCAAATCACTGTACTATGAACAAAAATGCATTGCCTTCAAATTATGTTCTCTAACAGGGAAAAAGAAATAGAAAAGAAGTAGAAAATATAACATATAAGTTTGCCTATTTCTAGAAGCAAATTCTCACAAGGTAGTGACTGAAGTCAAGCTTGATAGCTGGTACCCCAATTGTCCACTTAGTCCATAGTCAGGTAACTTTCTGGAAAATTTTAACCAAAGAAAAAACAGTTCAGAAAGTCCATTTGTGTCCTGTTGAATATAGAAAAATGCAAGATTGCTTCACCAGACAGATAATAGGGAAGAATAATACATTTCAGTTATAGATGAGCCTGAGCATTTGATCCCTTCCCAGGAATCACCACAAGGGTCACTGCCACTTGCTCTCCAACCAGTTAGTTGTGATGGAGTATTTAGGCTTTTAAACATTACATTAAGGGCAGTAACTACAAAATACAATTAACAAGCGTCAAAATTGTGATGTATAAAGATTTATGTTTATGTTGATGCATCGGAAATCTGAGTTCTCAAGTCAAAAAGACTGATGCTCGTAGGGGGGAAAATAAAACATATGATAAATGAAGATCAGAAAAAATTAGTGTTGCAATTTTTTTCTCACAAAGAAAAGGGACCTATTTCATGAGTTACATACATGTATTATTGGCATGCAAATTAGCATCTAATTATCTCCATAGCATAGGCCAAATATGATATGTTTGTTGTATTCTTTAAAATCTAGATAAAGGTAAAAACAAAAAAACAAAAAATAGAGCAAAAACATGGATACGTCTATCATTAGCAAGCATGGATATAAAGAATTGCAGCATAAATATTCTACAACATTGAAGTCGAACAAGGCACATACCATCCGGGGAATCTGTCTTTGAATGGACCAACGAAATCAGGGCCCCAAGAAAAAGAACCAAGTATCCTACAAGAGAATGCTGCATGTTCCTATTCCTGGAAAAACCCAGGAAAAAGCAGAAGAATGTGGGGTTCTATTCCTTTCAACGATTTAGCTATATCGAATGCAGAAACCGAAGGAGGTGGTGGTGGAGAAGGCGCTGAGGAAACAATAAACATGAATGATGATAACCTCTGAAGGAGAAAAAAAAAAAAAACCGTTTTTGGTTCCCTTAGCTTTTTTCTGTTTCTATTGGAGTCTCTAGGCTGTTTTTCTTTTCTTTTTCCTTTGAATTTCCTCAGAGGATGGCTAAGTTTGGCAATGGTGTGAGAATGGAGAGAGATAGGGAGGGAATGGCATTGCTTTTGTAAAAAGCGAAAGCTGAGGAAAAATAAGAACCTTTCAACGTTTTTCGGATCCTTCTTACACTTTTTCCCGCCGTCTATAACTATAACCTTTTATGCTATAACAGATACTTTCCCGGCTATGTGCCTTCCAAATATTTATTAAGCGTATTTTCAAAAACAAATAAGTAAAGAGTTTGTTCTTCTATGGACTGTATTTTAAAATTTTAACGCAATATTTGATTAAATATTAATAAAGAAAAAAAAGTTTTTAAAGAAAATGAAAAGATATATGTACTAATAATTAAAATTAATTAAAAAATTTTTAAAATTATTATTTAGATAAAGAATGAAAAAAAAAAAGATTCATTGTAATAATTTTTTTAATTATAATTTTTCATTACTTGTAATTTTAGAACACTCTTAAATATAATAATTTTTTTTATAAAAATAAAATTTTTTCAACTTTTTTTTCTTTAATTTTTTCTCTAATTTTGGATATTAAAAAGATAACGAAAACCAAAAATTATTTAATTTTCGCTTTTTTTTTAAATTAAAATTTTTCCAAACAAAAAAAAAATTTTATTTTCATTACTTTATCAAAATTTATTGAGTTTCCAATTTTTTTTCCCTTTCTTTTCCTTTCCCTAAATCCCTAAATCTAAACAAATGAAAAATTTTTCTATTTCCATTACTTTTCTTTATTTTTCTTTATTTTCCTTTATTTTCCTTCGCTTCCCTTCAATCTAAACATAGTATAAAAGAGATCAAAAGATTAAAACATGTTTCGCTTTTTTATTTTGATTTTTGTAATATTCCTTTAAGAATAATGTGTCTTTTATTAATCCAACTTTTGAAATCTTAAAGGTTTGAACTATTTTTAACTTTCATAATTGGTATAATAGTCTTTTTTTTTTTTTTCTTTTACTCGACAAACTATGAATTATTTTTAGCTTTCCTACTTAAAATCATAATTCGAATTTTGTAAATCGGACGGAGCTCGAATTTCCCCTTCTCAAATACCAGATTAAAAAAAAAAATTGTAACCAATTTGTACGGAAAAGACAATTCAAATTTATAACTTTAAAATCTTAGATTCAAGTTGAATTGTAAGTAAATTTGGTTTTTTATTTAAAATTATAATTTATTAATTATTTATTCAGTAATTAATTAATTATTTAATAATATAATAATTAATTATATGAATATAATACGTGATTATAAGTGTAATTTAAAAAAAAAAAAAATAGTTAACAGTTAAGCAAACTAAATAACATAGGTAGAGAGTTGTGACACTCAATTTGTTTCTTAAAGAAGTATAAGGTTTTCAATTTAAGTTGGGTCGAAAGCTATCGTAAATTATATAACCCAGAGCAAAACGGCAGGTTTATGTTAATGCATGCTCTTCTTGTAACCATTCCTTTTTCATATATTAAACTTGTTATTTATCGCGCAATTCAAATACAACACATTGTAACCTGCATTGCAAAAAGGAAATCAGTCTGTCTTCTTTGACAAAACTAGGCTTAGCTGTCTCATCTTCGCATAACCGGGGCCTGATGTCTGCTATTCCAAGTTCTTTGTGCTGGTGTAGAACTAAAGATCGAAGAGGAAGCAACCATGTTACAATCTCCTGAATTAGACCTAATCATTACCCCGATACATGTATCAGCCTACCACACACAAGTTCTACATCAAAATCGCCTGTGTGATTAAGCTGTAATTGGAATGTTGCAGCTTAAAGTTCACAAACTGCATTGATCAGCATCATCTAATTGACTATATTAATACAATTTCCAAAACAGATAATTACAGAATAAAATTTCCTTCACATCATGACATCACACAACCAGCCGTTATTAAAACCATCGAAATTAGTTGCAGACATGAAACAAAGGTCAAGTGCCTAAACTTTGCTTGCTTTAGCTTGATGAATCACCACTCTTTCTCAGTTTCGTTAAGATGTATGCCATTGTAACTTTAGCACCCAGGAAAGAGTGACCACGAGAAAGGCAGATCACACCCCCAAGTAGAAGCAAACTTTTTGCTATAAACATTTTTGATGGTCTTCTTGATAACTTTTTCTCCCTGGCTTCACCATTAACTGGTTCACGAATGACCACTGATGCAGAGACTGCTGGTGAAGTAATGGCACTTACTGTGTCTAATTCAGGTGAATCCTATGTGCAGACGACAATGTCAGTCATCAATTCTTTAACTGATCCATGATAATATAACTTAAAGAACCAGAAATTTTTTTTTTTTTTGAATAAAAGAACCAGAAGTTTAATTATTTGATTCCATAATCATAATTTATTTCAACAAACTATTTTGACAACAAAAGGAACTAAACTAGATATAACCTCAGTTTAGATGACTAGTCCATATGGGTAGACCATCAGAGTCTACATTGCTCAACAATGTGACAGAAGACTCTGAGCTGACCAAAAATCCAAATGATCTGGATATATACATTTCTATTCTTCAAACTTCTACAAGGTCAGATAACCGTTTATTGCATAGAGTTGTACATAGGTGTGGTAAGATTGTGCAAGCCTTGGGGAACTCTACCGAGGCTGCTCCCTTACATGGTCTCAGACCATGCTTCTTTATATTTACCTCAGCCTTAAGGATTAGATAACCTATCGCATTCATTTCTCAGAAACACTAATCTTCAAGTCACTTGAAGGAACAAAGATAAAGAGGTTTATTCTTATAAAGAACAATAAATTTGTTTAGGTATAGAGAACAATAAATTTGGTTAAGTACGTTTACAGGTTAGCAAAGTTGTAACAATTTATCTTAAGTAGTTTTCTATCGAAAGTGAAGTACCAAATAAAAATGATCATAAGTTATTGCTAAACATGACAACATTTCAGAAAGAAGTTTTTTGTTGAATATAGTAATGCAGACCTGATGAATCAGAGTTGCTGCATAAACAGTTGGGCTAGTCAGAGGATGGCTGATTACAGAATACTGGCGTAGTGCATTATCCATCTTACATACATAACTCCATATGCCCTTCGCAAATGCCAGTTTTGCCATTTCCACATTCAGACCAGCATCTTCTTGGTGAAACATTCTGATCTCAGAGGCATCTCTACCAGGTACTGTATATTATAACATTAAACCTCAGAATCATAAATAGTAAGAACAAAAAGAAGAAGAAGAAGAAGAATACATGTACAAGATCCCTTATTCCATTTTATTCCCCTATCAAGAATGATTAATATTTTCTATGCCTTGAGCTCTAGTAGAACAAACTTTGGCAGGAATTAAGAAATGCATTGTCATTCAATTGTGAGGGTTAAGGACAAGAGAGTATAATAGGCACTTGCCTTTCCTGATTCGCCAACCAGATCTAAAATATACCACTCGAACATACTTCTTCTGTCGTGGTGCTGATGGATGTTCACATTCCAAGTCAATCGTAACAATAATTACAATCACGATGAGACAGTGAGCACAGAAAAAGAATATTACTATAAAACAGCCAAATTATTCGTGGAGCAAATTCCTTTTTCTTTTTGGTACAGTGGATTAAGGGGATAAAGTGGGAGCTCCACTCTTTAAGGAGGGTGGGTCAACATCATCGTCATGCTTCATGTTCCCATTTGAAAATCATAACATCCTTCCTGTTATCTAGTATCCTTCTTTAACTCAATAGTCGCTCTTCTAGAAATGATTGTATGAAATTTGGGAAGCAAATTTGAAAATCATAGAATCCTTGCTTTTTTCTACCACCATTCTTGAACTCAATAGAGGCTTTTCCAGAAACCATTCCATGAGATTACAATATTCCACGAGCTACTCCAACAATTTCAGATGTTATGGATATCAAATTTCTTGGTCAAGAACCCTTCTATTGTAGTTCACATATTTTAACCAGATAAATCATGTCAGATGGTACAAAGTAGGAGATAAGAAGAGATTGAGAGAGATGCAATCCTAACTGCATGCACATGCCAATGCAGTAATCAATACCAATAAAAATTCAATATAATAAAAGACTATGTTCAGTGACAGTCACCTTGATAACACAATAGAATGTTCTATCTTTTCCCTCCCACAATCTCCAAGCCAGTATGTATTCTCTAGGTGTCAAAAGGGGAAACTTTTTTATTGTGCGACCAATTTCTATTCCTTTTGTTGTGTCCATCTGCAGCTGCACGTGATCAAGTATGGTCTTATCCCACCGCTTTCTATAACCATTGTCCATATAGAAGTCCCTCAGAAGCTCCGGGGAGCAACTCTCAAACACTGTTGTGCTCAGGTATTTCAGTGTTCTATCCTGCAAACAACAACAAGAAACACAACTTTCAGTTTGCTACACGACCTACTTTACATTGGAGAAAAGTCCACAAAAAATGTGTTGTCCGATTTAAATGAACTCATAAAACAACATAGATAAATAAATCATGCAATAGGCCCTGTAAATAAACATTCAATTGAATTTTAAATGGCCACAACAGAACATTGTAAATGGAAATAAAAATAACTCCCAGCCGTGGCAGTTAATGAATAAGTGTAAAATACAAAAGTTCTCTCAAAACAGAAAATCATAAAGTAATGAAAGCCAAAGAGCTGCATGGGAACAAGGCTGGAGAGGTTCCACCGAGTCAAAGTGGAGTAACCTTAAGTTGAATTTCATATCACTTCACTATACTGTTATTAGAAATGAACCAAGCAAAGGAAAGTAAACAGAACCTTAGGCCTGCAGCATTTTGTGTTGTATGATAGAAAGTTGTTTTTCTTATCGATTACATTCTCCCATCTCTCGTCCTCATTAAGCTTCTCGTCCAAATTATCAATTAAAAACTTCAAATCTGAATCAGACACAATCTCCGGGATTCTACAGTAGCAGACACAAGTTCCAAATGAGCTAAAACTGACATGCCAATTTCGAACATATCAAGGTAACATTGAAAACCCTCCTCAATAATAATAATAATAATAATAATAATAATAATAATTTTAGCAGGAAAAAAATGCTAATTTTTCAGTGCCAATAGTTGAATTTATGGAGATCGCCGTAGGAAAAATTTTCCCACCACATTTAAAGGCAAACGAGTTTTTAAAAAATTATAAAATATTCCATAATAAAGAGCATGTTTTTCCATTTTGACAATAAAATTTGCAGAAAAGAAGACCAAATTAAAGAAAAAAAAAAGCTTTATTTCACTTGAGAGATTTCCAAAATAATAATAGGAAAGCAAATAGAAAAGCTTAAAAAGAAACTAATTTAGGAATTGCGAAAGAGTGAAAGTGAAGGAAAGTAAAAAAGTGATGAAAAACCATTTATCAAAAAAAAAAAAAAAGACAATTGAGCAAATAAAATAAGAAGAAAAGAATATATTAAGAAATTGAAAATGAGATTAGAAAAGGCATAAAAAAGTTTACCTTGATTGAGAATCTGAAAGGGATGAAGAGGGAGATGAAGAAGAGGAAGATGATGTTGATATTGGAAGGAATTTGGAGGAAAATTTCTTGGAAAGATGAAAAAGGAGTATAAATATAATAATAAGAGCAATGAAGGTAGGCCTGCACCGCCAAAATTCCAATGAACAAACACTTGCCATTTTCTCATTCTCCCATTCACCCCCAAATTCCCATATCCATGTCTTCATCTCTCTCCTTTTCCTTAAGCTGAGCCCCTCTGATATTTAGGTTAGCTCCCTTCTTCCCTTTGTTTTTTTTTTTTTTTTTTTTTCTTTGATTCCCCTCTACGCGAACAATTAATAGTGTGCGGAGGTGAAGGACCCTTCTTTTGATGGGCCGAAAGCCCACAATAAATGCTTTTCTTTTTTTTTTGTCATTTTTATTATCCTTAATAATCTTAATACTCTATTTATTTATATTTTTATAAATAAATAAATAACACTTTAGTTCGGTGTAAGAAATTGGACATATTTTATGGAACATTAATTTTAAGTTGTTATTTTCTTTTGTTTGGTTATTGTTAAGAAAGTATACATAATAATTGGGTTCAAAAGAATATTGGCAGAGTCGATTCCAAATTTTTAATTTAAATAAATGAAGGTGAAAAAAGTTTATCTATAGACTCACAATTGTAGGTAGAATACTGTGACTTGAAATTGTAACATCATTTGATAAAATCAAAAACATGGTTAATTTCTAAACCATTGAAACTATAAAACATGATAGAGAAACAACATATGAGGAACAAATACCCAAAAAAAAAAAAAAAAAAAAAAAAAAAGAAGAAGAAGAAGAAAAGGATTGTTGTGAATAGAGAAAAGGATAAGAAAACATTGGCCAACTAGTACCGCGGAGGTACCCAAATCCATTGAGCATACCAGGGATGGGCAAGGACAGAGAGAGACCGTGGCAATAACATTGAGAATAACATTGGATTGGAGTTTACAACTTTTACGCTCCAAAACAGCTTTACAACACAAAGATTTGCATTGTCATTGTCATTGCCAGAATGGCAATCCAGAATAGATATTACAGTACAGATCATGGATATCAGACATTCGCAAAAATATATGTGCATAACTTCTTTCCATAAATCTGCTGAATATTTTTGCAACGTCCTTATTAAACAAGCCAGTCCATAGGATTTCTACTGAAATTAATATTTGGATTCATCAGAAACAGTGATTAATAGTACAATAAAAAAGATGGGTACCAAAATCTGCACTTACAAGTAGTCATCCTGGAGAAGACCTGAGAGTAATTCTTGAATTCATGCAACCTTACCTCATGACACCAAATAGAATCTTTGCCTTCACCATGGATTTCTATATAAAAAGTGGAGAGCCCCGGTAGCTCATTAAAACACCAAGAAAATGCAAACTCCCGGGTTCTATTATCCGTAGGAGCCCAAACAAGACAAATATTCGTTGACTAGAAACTGATCATGCCAAGAAATGGTGAATGAAGCAAGATGAGGCTGTCTAAATGTTGAATGGAGCAAGAAAAGGCTGTCTAATTTGGGAGATTACCAGTCACTGTAAACTTATAGAGACTATATTATCCAGAACAAAGAAAAATAAAATGATATCCTCAATCATCTGTTACATTATAAAAAATTTAAATTAAAAAAAAAAAAAAGATCATCAAAAGAAAGCTTTGCCTTTCCAACATATTTCATTCTCATGCACCAAAACTAAAACTCCAATCAGTCACAATCCTGACGTTCACCATCACAAGAACACTAAATTAGAAGGCCAAAAAATATTTCAAAAATCTCCTGCTTACAAACATTTATATTCGCCTACGTGTGTGTGCACACATGTGCATCCAGAAATGCCAGTATTGTAGAGACAATTTGTTTAAGTTAACTAGGTAGCAATGTATAAAGCTAATATCATTATGTAATCGATTCAAAGTGAAGAAGAGAAATCCAAAAGGAAATGCTCTCAATTAACATGCTCAAAATAGTTGCAATACAAGCTAATGCTAATACCATAATTGTGTACTCATCCCAAAATATTAAATACATGTCGTATTGGTGTAACCAATCTTAATTTCTATCCATAAGCATAAACTTCCCAAACAAACATCGAAAATTCTCCACAACAGAGGTCAGTCAGAACTCCCTCTCTCACTCTTTCCCACACCATGCACACAGGCAAAACAGATGCCATAACAGCACCAAAAAAGAACAATTCCTGTAACAAGTGAAGAATGCTAAGAGGGAAGGCAAAGAAGCAAAAGATTGGATAACACCATTTGCTGTATTCTTTTATTAACATGCCTGCAAAGATTAGGGAACTTTACAAAAGCAAGATATCAGCCAGTATCTTCACTATTCTCACCCAAAAAAAAAACAAAGTAAAGGTAGAAGAAAAAGAAAGAAGAAAGAAAAGAAAACTAATGACTACAGTTAAAGAAACACTCAGAAGGCAAATATTACATATGAAGCAAATCAGCCCCATAAAACTTGTAAGACCTTGTTCAAATACGGATGCACTCCAACAGAATTTCACCAATTGAGAGATCTAAATTCTTACAAAATGAAATCAAAACAAAAGGTGAAAAAGAAGTTTGTGTCACATACAGTACAGCAAGGCTGCCCAAATTCCCAGAATGATTATTCCTAACTAGCCTGAGCAGAAGAGACAGCTGCCACAATAGCATCTTCAAGTTTAACCCTTGCACCCTTTGAACCGTCAGAAGCAGAACTAGTTCTCTCAATAGCAGTGCCTTCTTTATTACCATCATCCAAGCAGACAACTTGAGCAAAGCTCTTGGACATCTGCTTTATGAAATCATTAGATAATGTAACAGTATTTCTATGCTCATTTTCTCCAACAACCCCTACAGACATGAGGCTAGCTTGTTGTCTAGCCTTACGCTCCTGCATGGCTTTCTGCCTGTCCTCGTAGAAGTCAAAATCATCCAGGATTGAAATGTCAGTTTCATAACTTTTAAAGATGTTCAACATCTCAATTCCTTGCTCCAGTTTCACCTGCAAAATTTGAATATTCAGCACAAGGAAGCAAAAGAATTGTTGTAAATGAAATATCTTCAAGCAGTAAAAACTTTTAAATCCTCAAAAATAAGTAAGAAGAAGCATGAAGAAAATCAGAAATCGAATAAGACACATTATCTAATTAATTAAGGACAAGGATCGGAGGTCTTAGGATTAGTAGGACAGCATTAAAACAATGGATAATATCTTCAATTGCATCTGAGGGACAGAGATGGGAGTGGGTGAGGAGCAGATTAAAAATCAATAATCTTAGATTCAGGACACAACGCTCAAGGACTAATGCTCTTGTTGGCGAAAATAAGCCTTGGTACCAGAACTATCAGTATCACCTCAGTCCAGAGGCTCAATAGGATAGGATACCTGAACAAATTTTTTTAAAAATATTTACCGATTTATTTGTCAGAACAAAGATTTACTGACACAGAGAAGGAACAAGGAAATTGTTATAAGTAGTTCAAACTTGGAATTTAGCCAGTGACACCCAGACTACCTACTTCAACAGAGCATTTGATAATAAAGTTTCTCCTGAATCTCATGTAGCTGTCTAATTAAAATGCAGTTAAACAGTTTGAAGATCAGAACACTTTCAAATGCATGGACACCGTCATTTATAACAGATGGTCATCAGAAAATGTACCTCCTGAGTGTCTCTACTGTTAGTCACTGGCTTATTATCATTATTTTCCAGTACAATGTGACGGAACTGACTGTTTGGAACATCTTTGATAATATGCCATTTGACAGGGAACTGCCCGCTCCATTTATCTTGCTGCCAGTAATCCACACTTTTGTCAAAATCAACAGGTCCAACCATTTCAGCAACCCCACAGAACTGTGCACTAGCATTCACCTGCAACAATTGTAACATACAAATCAGTGAGCTAGTTATCAGCAGAAATGAACAGGGGAAGGGGAACATGCTGGAAGTATGCTACAATAGAACAGAGCTTTAATATCATGTTTGTGGCAACACCAAGTCCTACCAAAGTCATAGGTATAAATTAAAAAATAATAATAATAACAACCACTTTGTTAACCAGCAACTTAAAAAAATACAAATAAACCATTGATACTGGAGGCGTAAAACTCATTATGTAATTCTCACCCAAGAGTAATGCAATTAATACATTTCACACGTACTAAAGGGAACCATTCCTCAGAACCAAAAGAAATCAAGCATATGATAGGGGCTGCAACCAATGCAACCACAACACAAATGGATCACATGGCTGGATCAAAAGAAAATGATATCTTAGAACTAGGCATGTTGAATAACATATATTTAACTCACATAAATGAGACCAAGTAAACAGAAAATTGTTTGTCTAAAATATAATTACCGAAAAGAGAAGAAACACAGGGCAAGTGTCTTGGTTCTCCTTCGCCTCACGATAAGCAGAATCTAATTTTTTGTTCCCATTAGGTGTGCTAGCCCAGACACCGTATTTGATACTCTTGTGAACATTATCTTCACTGTATGACTTGATTACGAAGAACTTAGCATCCTTGTAATCAGTAGCAAAATCTGGTCTGTTGTATGACTCATCATGGATATTGGCTGAAGATTTGTTGCTTTTATTATCATCAATGGAAGAATTATTAGCTATAATTTGGTTCTTGGATTTTGAGGCTCTTGGTCCTCGGTTTTGCTCACTAAGGATATCAAGAGCACCATTACAACCACATAGAGAGATGCCACTACCTCTTCCACGTCGTTGGTTACTATCAAGTGATAGCCAGCCCCTACTGTTCGCTCCCAAACTAGGAACTGATGCACTTCCAAAACCAGCAACTTGATTCAGATCACTTTGCAGGTAGCCTCTGTTATAGGAGTTCATACCAGATCCTAATCGATAAAATGACCTTTGCTGCTGGGTTGCCTGAAAAAGAATAAAAAAGATTCAAAACTAAAATGGTACACTAATTTAAAATGTATCAAATTCCAACACTAGCATCGCTACAAATACCACTATTCCAATGAATTTCCTGCACAAAAATTTAACAGTAAATGAAAGAGAATAACATGGGATTAGATCACCATTAACATCTGTTAAGGAAGCTAAAAATGTTTAAAGAGGTATGAATTTAGGGGCCTTTCGATTCCTAAACATATAGGTTGCCTATAAAGGTTAGAATCAGAGTTCCCAAGAAACATCTAAAGCATAAAAGGCCTTGCAGGTAATATAAGAGAAAAACAAATCATATACTTCAGATAAAGAATAAAAACTTTCAAGAAATTTCATAGCCATTTAAACACTTCTAGAGCTTAAAACTTCATAATTTGAGCTAAACAAACAACTTTAATCCAAAGGACAAGAAAAGGGAAAAAAGTTCAAAGCTTCTTTCGAGGGAGCATGATGACTTCATTTTCATATTAGATAGCGGGCTGAATGTTATCTAAAAAGAAATTGACCAAGGACTTTGCTTGAATGTTTAATTTCTTCCGAAAGTAAGCCATATGCTAATAATGACTTTCTGAGTATGACAGGACTTGATGGTAAAGACAGAGAATCAGAGAAAATATAAATTGAAAAAATAATAGAAAGAAAATTTTGCAAGTTTTGGAAGGAGAATGAAAAATAAAACACAAATAAAATAAAGTTCAAGGTTCATATGGTAAAATGATAAGTGAGTGCTCTTTGAATTCTTGTTGCAAAACAATGTGGTTAAACAATAGCAGAACGATATAGTCATTTCATATTTGATATACATTTTCAGTGATATGGACAAAATGAGCCAATTCAGTCCGTCTATACCAATCTAATTCATGGAGCACTCAATAGCAACCAGCTTTTTAGGAAAAATGCATAAATATCAAACTTGAAATAAACGAGAATGAATCTGTGATTTTGATATATTCCTATGTATCAAGTATGAACTTCATATTTGCCATATGATAACTTGGATAAACTGAAGAAGGTAGAGAATGGAATTACAAGGTGCTCCTATCTTCCAACTTTGAGAGCAAATAAGGAAGCCTTAATGTTAAGGCCATATTAGCTTGCCAAATTAGCAGCCAAAAAGGAAAACCCAGAAACAAAAAAGAAAGATAAATGGCATAAGATAACATCTCTAAAAGTCTATTAACACATATACATACCATTTGAACATTCTGCCCAATCAGCCCAATTGGCCCAACAGGTTGGGGAGATACCGCTGGAGAGATAGGAGTCAAAGATCTCTGACTGTCAGAAGGCTTTGACCAATCTGACCAAAGTACTCCAGACCTAAATCCATCAAAACCTTGATGAAAATCATTAAATCCCAGGGTACCAGGATTGCCAGGGAAACTACCTCTACCAAAAGATCCCAATGGAGTGGGATAACTAGGCCTTGGTCCAAAAAGCATGTTATCACCTTGTTGGTCAACATTAACTAACGTGGTTAGCTCTGGTTGTGAAACTGGCATAGGTGAACTAATATAAGGCATACTCGGAGGAACTAGCTGCTGATAATATGGTGGCCCAGAGAATGGAAATTGCTGGGGGGAATACAACTGTGCATCACCACCTACAGAAGGCAAAGGAGTTGTGACTGGAGAATATGGTCCATATGGCATTTGCGGATTGTAGCCATATCCAGTGTGGAAGACAAGTGATGGATTGTCATTGTAGACACCCTAATTAAGATAAAATATCACATAAAAAGACAGAAAACTTAATCGTTGAAAGAAACTCTACACAGATAGAAGGAGATATTCTCACTGGAGATCCAAGTTCCAGTCCTTCAGTATTGACGTATGGCGGATATTCATCCCATTCACCAGCAGGATTGTCATAACCTGCTTTCAAATTTGAAAAAGTCCCCAATGTTAATTTCTACTTCAAATATCTAGTGATTACAAACCAATAAATGCATTGCATTAGAGAAATCAAAAGGTTTCTCCTATCATTAGACAAACGGTCTTCTCCTTGCATAGTTATCAAAATATAGAAATACTCAAAAGTAACATGCACTACAATCTAGACAATTTGGTAAGACTTCGTATAAACAGGATTGACAAAATAAGAATAAATAAAAGAACTGAGCATCTTCAAATGTTTTCAACTATGATGGGTTTTGGCATTCAAATTCAAAAACTGCTGTTACACCAGCCTCAAAATGCAACCAGAAATTTCAACTGAAAGTTGTAAATACAAAGTTCAGCCAGACTGGTCCAGCCTTAAAATAGACCCAAGAGGCATGAAGACAGAAGATTAACCTCGGTAATAGAAAGCCTGAGCCTGAGGGGCATAGATTGTAGGAGAGTAGACGTTACGATCTCCACCTGAACCGAAGGATCCACACTGACCAGCACCATCCCTTGGATGACCTACTGGGGCAACATCCTGGGACGAATTAGGAGAAACTGACGTCTCATTTTTTGTCGAAAGAGGCTGTTAAAGAGAATAATAAATGAAGGTCATTAGTAAGAATATTTTCTTCATACTGTCTAACACAAACAAATGAAAAGAGAAAGAGCAATGTCAGTAACTCACAACTACCTGCTCCTTCACGTTTTCCGGATCAGCATGTTGGTCTTCTGCATCCATGATCAGTATGCTCAGTGACTAAGTACAGTCTTAGAAACACAGGCAGTACAAATTATTGACCAACCAAAGCTAAATTCGAGGATAGGTAAACTTGAAGCTATGAATATGTGCGCGCAAATCCACGCGTGCACACCTATGCACACATTATAAATAGAGAACATGAATATATTTTAAAGGTGAAAGTAGTTGCTTTACAATCATGCACATATCAACTCATTTTCTCTAAGTCAGAAGCAGAAACAAAATAGAAACAACATTTTGATTTTAGAAAATAGCACAAGGTCAAACATATACCATATAATGGGACTCAAAGACCAACAACCATTGCAATAAAACACAAAATTGCTTATCAAATTTCCAGGTAAACAGCCTAAGATTTTTTTAAATTAGTTTGTTGATAAATATGGGTTGAGGAAGTTCACTGGGACACCAAAGGCTACATTTTTCTTCAAAACTTCAATTGACCCTCTTTTGCAGCTCTGAATTAACTGTGCAATTCCCAGTCTTTGTAGCAAAGTAATATACAACTACATAATTCAACATTTTCAATAGTTCTATCCCATATCAACAATCAGGAAGAAAAGGCCAAAGGAAAAAAAATTAATATGACAAAAATAAGAGAATTTTGCAAAAATTCCTTCAATTAAGAAGACCCAGATCCCAGATCTTAACAGAAAGATCAAACCCTATCTCTTTAACTATAAACAAATCAAATCAAATCAAATCAAAACAACATAGGAGATCAATCAAAACCCTCAAAATTGAGACACGGTAAAAAATTAAATTTATAAATAATAAAAAAAGCAAATTGACCAATCAAATTCCAATTGACTTGTCATAAAAAAAAAATGAAACCCCACGAAATCAAAAGACCCAGAAACAAAAAAGAAGCTAGAGTTGAACCACAGAAAAAAACAAAAGATCAAAGATCAAAGGTAGAAGGAAATAGATTATGTGGTAATTGACGTACCAGAAGTACGATCTGGGGTTGCCGCCATGAATCTTCTGAAAAACAAAAAGGAAACAACCAAATAAAGGAAGATTGTCTTCAACAATCTAAAGCTACAGACTCAGTATCTTTTCTATTTCCGTTTCCATATATTTATTTGTTTATTTATATCTAAATTTTCCCCAAAAAGGGACAAAATAAAAACTGTCTTTGCTTTTTCTGCTTTTAATAATAGTTATACCTTTCATTAATTAAAAAAAAAAATTTCCTAAAATTGTAAATATTAGCAGTAAAAAAATAGATAAAACTTTTTCCTTTTTTTTTACCATTTTTTTTAATTTTTTTACCACTCTTTTTTAAACTTTTATGATTTTATTGCACCAAATAAATCTGCGAATTTCAACTTGCAAATAAGTTCTTATTCCAATCGAAAGTTTCAACTTTTGCTAATGTCTTTGAATTAATTTGCCACGTGAAAGATGATGTCGCTGAAAATTAAAATAATTTAATTAAATTATTTTAAATTATTTTTATTTTCAATATTTTTTTCTCAAATTTTATCCACATTATTAGGCCTCATCAAAACTAAATTTTTTATTTTTAGTGTTTTACGTATCATCAAGCAATGTCAGCTTTCATGTGAGGAAAAAAAAAACCAATTGATTGCAATAAAAATCAATTTTTCCTTCGAATCAAAGATTTTATTTAAATATAAATCGAAAATAAAATTTAGATAAAATTTATGAAACTTTTTTTAAAATGATTTAATAAAATATCAAAATAGATAGATTGATAAATTTCAATGTAAATATTAATAATATGTAAAAAAAAAATTAAAAAAATTATTTATAATTTAAATTTGATCAATATTTATTTAATAATAAAAATTTTAACAATAATTTTATTAAAAATATCTATTTAAAATATATCAAATTTTATTAAAATGTTTTTAGAATTTACATAATTGATTTATCTGATAACACATTTTAATATATCCATTTTGATTTTCAATTTTAATTTTTATTTAATTATTTTTAATTAAAAAATTTACAAATTTTACTTAAGAATCTTTATTTAAGTTTTTCCCATAAACTGAAGGTTAAAAGCTTTTTTTATAAAATAAAAATATAGAAATTTATCTAAAAATTTGATAAAGTTCAAGGATTTTTTATTATTTTAGTTTACATAAAATTACATAAAACATCATGTGTATATTATTAGAATGCTTGATTTTTATTTTCAATAATAAAATTTAAATATTGACAACTTCAAATATGAAAATAAATAAATAAAGATATTACCGTAAAAAGTTATACGTGCGAGATTTGGTTTGGTAAATTGCTTAACTTCATACTTTTTTGTCAATAGTTCATAGGAATTAAGGTGAATTTTGTAACTATATTACAATTTGTGTAGTGAATTTTTAATTGCACTTTCGATTTTTTTGAATTTTGAAAAAAATAAATAATGAAATTGGAATATTTATTATGTAAATATTTTACCATTCTACTTTTAATTTTGGTTTATTTTTAGTAAAAAACAACATTATCAAAATATTTAACAAAATATTTTTTTTAAAGGCCTATCGAATGATTGCTCTATCCGCCAAATTCAATCGGCTGAAGTCGGGTCTTAGATAAGGATTTCTAAATTGAAGTCCAACTCGATTATTATTTAATTAACAAAAAAAGTTTTACTTAATTGTAATTTAAATTTATAATTAAAAATTTATTTAAATATTTAATATTTTATTTTAATTAATCAAACTTTTAATATTTTATTTCGATTCCATTGAATGCTTAATTAAATAAAAAATAATTTAAATAATAAAATTGAATCAATTAATCATCAAATTATAATTAATCGAATCTTTAAATTAAAAAAAATTAAAAAAATAATTTTATTTAATTTTTATATATTATTAGCTTTGTCACGTGATAACTTTTTTATTTATTTTAGTGATGTTAAATGAAATTTTATATTAATTAATAAAAATTTAATGATGTTAATTTTTTATCTAAATAAGAATTTAATTAGATGTAAATAAATATTAGATGTGTTGATTGATTATAATAAAAAATAAAAACTTAATTAATATTTTAATTATAATTCAAAGATTTAAATTTTTTTAATTATAGTTAAGGAGTTTATGTCATTAAGATTAAAAAAATAAATAAATAGTGAGAATATTATGGTGGTCAAGATCCAATATGGTGAGTCGACTCAACCTATCTCACGCAACCTCGATTGGAGCGTTAATTGAGGTGTGGTGTGCAGCCTGCGATGTAGCTGGGCAATTGAGCAAAACAAGTGCCCGGCGTCACCGCACCTCGGCTCCAAATCCGAGGCCTTAGCTATTTGTGTTTTGGTTACGTTTGATGGTCATATGCATAAGCATTTTTAAGTTTAGTTTAATTTTTTTAATGTATCATGGTTTTGGGTTTTGTTCAATGTTCTTCTTGCCTTATATTCCTATAAGTTTTGGATTGTGATGTTATTATATTCCATACCTAAGAATTTTTATGAATTTGAGTGATTGCATTATAATTCAAGGATTTAATGCTTTTATTTATGGTTTATTTAATTTTATTGCTTAGGGAGCATGTTTAGGGTTTTTCCGTTCTTGCATAGAAGATACGTTATGCATATGTGCATGCGTTTGTTATGGTAGTTGACTTAAGTATATGGACAAAGTGCTATGATTTTTCAAGATTTTTCCGTCTAGCCCAAAACAAAACAACGGGATCGATAATATCCATGTAGTCTGAAGAAAGTGATTATTTCTATACCTCTTAAAGTGATAAAAAACCATTGCCTACGCGTTCTTTCTGTCTCTGGTCTGGTCATCTATTTCTAGATCTTCTCTTAACTGGTCGAATCTTCCAGTTGCTTTGCTTGAAAACATGGGTGTCGGTATGAAAACAATGGCCAATACAGTTGCAGTATTTGGGATGAAATCCTTCGTGTATGGGATAGTAGCTGAAAACAAAAAGGTTAACTTTGAGTCTCTTCGTTGTTTCTGACTGATAAACCGAAACTTTTTGTGCAATGTTGTGTTGTGGGTGACAAACTGGGTATATGTTATTTTGGTTTTATTCTATTGCAGCCACTATCTGGACAACCACAAATTTCGAGAGGAGCTGATCATATTATTTGCAAGTATCCATCTGACCCAACTGTCGTTCTAGGCTTCTTATCTATTGCATCACTTGCTGTATCAGTTTTGGTTGGATGTTACTCCGTTTTTTATCCTTACAAAGGAAAGTCTGTTCCTCGTTATGTTTTCTTCCGAAGCATGTCATTCTTCGTGTTTTTCCTGATCACTGTGTGAGTACATAACTATATCAACATTTTCTTCTTATTCTAAGCTCTTCATCAGTTACTGAAAGGTCTTGTTTTTGCCGGGCTGCTGGCAACCAGGGCACTGTCCTTTTTGGCTGCAGGGATGTTGTCTTGGGTAACGATCACCGAGCTCCTTCATTTAACTAACAATGTTCATAAAGACATGAACACAACATGCCCTACCGCCAAGTCTGGACTCTTAGGTGGTGCTGCTTTGATGGCCCTCAATGCTTCTCTCTTCTGGTTGATCTGCCTCATGCTTGCTGATGATGTCAGAACAGACTACTTTGAGGAACAAGACGACAGCAGAGCTCAGGTTTTCTCAACAGACTACAACGCCAAGCAGCAGAGCAAGGTTTGAGAGTAGTTCAGAAATGAAAAACAACTGGCCTGCTTTTTTTTATTATGCTTTCACGCCTCTTTCTAGTAAAAATATGAAAGAATGTATTGCAAACTCTTGGATGACTTCTTTCTTGACATATCGATTTACAGATACCTCTCTAAATTGATGAAATAATTAAATCTTGCACAACTTGGATTGAGGCACATGATGCACAATTCACTGGTTAAAGCCATCATATTTCTAGAATATTAGGAGCAACTGACTCTAATTTTTGTTTGCCAAAACAGTAAGCACCAGCGTCGTAATCCAACAAATGTGTGTGTGTGTGTATTTGGTACATGAAATAAGTGAAAAGGCTAACATGTGGCCCTAACTTTAGATTTTACTTTGATAATGAGGATGGGAATTTGAAAATACGAAGAAGAGCTGCGAAAGGAGAAAAGTGAAATGAATTAAAACGTTTTTCTCCCATTAGTATAGTTGGTATAGGAAAGATGGGAAAGAGAATTGAAAAAAGAAAAAAAAAAAAAAAAAGCTGTTTTTCCATGGATTACCTGGTAGAATTCAAACGTGTGAGAAAATCAAATCAACAAAAAGTGAGAAGAAAACAAAAATCATGCTTATTTTATTTGTACACCTTTGTAAGTTGGGATATATAGACAAATTTTGAAAAGAAAAAGTGAACCACATTGTAAATTAGCAATATTTGACTCACATCTCTCTTTTTCTTTCTCATAATATATATTTCTTTTGGCAAAGTATAATCTTTCTAACTTGGAAGGATTAATATTTATTAATATGAAGAAGAAAATCAATCCTATTTTCTTTTCTCTTACTTTTTGGTCCAACAAATAAATAGCTAAAATGATTTTCTTTTCTCATTTTCATTCACCATTTACGGGCCTCCCAATGTTTCTCTCCTAAATGCAAAGCTTTAACCTCCTTTTCCACGATGGAAAGAGAACTTCTCAAGCATCACTATATAAAAAATGCCATTATTTGTTTTGACCTCTTTATGTTTTGTGTCTTTCCTTGCATCCCACTCCTATATTCCTTCAGTTTGTAAAGGACCTAAAATGCAGTCTACCTTGTGTTCCAAAATCATAAAAAGCTAATGTCTCTCCAAATATTAATTAGTTTAAAAGGGATGCTTAAGTTATTATCCAAATATTTGTTTCACTTTATCGCTAGTGCTAAAGAAGAGAAATAAAGCACCCAAAAAAGGAATTTAAGAGATAAAGATGACACTTACCAGTACATTCAGCTTATCTTCCAACTTTTAAGTTCTGGCTTTAGCTAGAATGAAATCTAATGTCGGCACTGGTACGTGGAACTGCTTTGCTTCATGACATGCATGCCATCAAAAGTGGAAGACATTGTTAGGTCCTTCGTAAGGAAACAGTATGGTTGGAACTGATTAGGGGCCAAACCAAATACTTATTTATAACTGGTTATAATCTTGTAATTTGTATATTTATATTTGTATCTCTAAAATTAAGTCTTTAGTTTCTTAGTTTAACCCCTAGTTAGTTGTATATAAACTTAAAGTTCTTGTATAATTTTTTATGAGCAATTTTTCAATATACATTCAGTTTTTCTCTTAGTTTTCTATACAATTTTATTTTTTTAGTTTTTTCACATGGTATCAGAGCTTTAAGCTCTTCTTGGGAAGCAAAATTTTTAACCTTCATTGCTGACTTCTATTTTAGGCCTTCATTGCCGAACCTTTTCAAAGAAAGATATCACTACCACCCAATTTGAGGAAGTGTCAACTAAGAAAATCGTCGGAGTATTACAAATGTCTTGGAAACAAGGAGAGTTTGATAGGGAAGAGATTGAAAAGTTGAGAAACTTATTGAAAATCCTTGAAAAGCCTATTATGGTATGTTCCTTGGGTAAGGTCTCTAGTTTAGGTAAAGCTTCTAGTTCTTATGGATTAAATGTCTCGGTTAAGCCTATTACAAGTTCTTGGGTCATTGACTCAGAAGCCACAGACCATATGACACATTCCTCACAGAAGTTTAGTACATATACCCTATGTCCTAGTAATAAGAAAATTGTTGTTGCAGATGGTTCACTTACTACAGTGGCAGGATTAGGAGATGTTCAAGTTAATCCTTTGTTTGTTCTAAAAAATGTTCTTCATGTTCCTGGATTGTCTACTAATATGATATCTATACAGAAACTTACCAGATATATGAATTGTAAAATGACTTTTTCTCCCTTTTATTGTGATTTCAAGACCAGAGTTCAAGGAAAAAGATTGGACTTGCTAAAGAGAATGATAGACTATACTATCTTGAGACATCAAATAACACAAATAATATCAAGAATAGTTTATCTTTGTCATTTTTTTTTGAAAAATCTTCCAACAAAGACAAAATCTAGCTTTATCATTTTCGTCTTGGACATCCTTCTTTTGAAACTTTGAGAAACATGTTTCCTTATTTGTTCAAAGGATTAAATGTCGAAGATTTTCATTGTGATGTTTGCGAACTTGCAAAGCATAGATGTGTATCTTTTTCAATTAGTAACAAAAGAAGTTCTACTCCCTTTTACTTGATTCATAGTGACATTTGGGGTCCCTCTACAATTCTTAATATTTCTGGTGCAAGATGATTTGTTTCATTCATAGATGATTGTACCAGTGTCTCTTGGGTTTTTTTACTTAAATCCAAATCAGATGTGAACAGTATGTTTTTAAGTTTCCAAAACATGATCCAAACTCAATTTGGAATGCGAATCAAGATATTTAAGTCTAATAATGCAAAAGACTATTTCAACCAGAATCTATGCACCTATTTCCAAAAAGAGAGGATTATACATGAGTCATCTTATGTTAATACTCCACAGTAGAATAAAGTAGCAGAGAGGAAAAACAGTCATTTACTAGCCACAATTTGAGCCTTTCTTTTCAAGCAAATGTACCTAAATCTTACTAGAGGGAAGTTGTTCTTACTGCCACACACGTTATAAATAAGTTACCTTCAAGGGTTTTGAGATTTAAAACTCTTATGGAACTACTCTCACAATTCTATCCCAACCTTAATACCACAAACAATCTCACACCTAGGATATTTGGTTGTACATCATTTATTTATGTTCATAGTCATAACAGGGAAAAGTTGGATCTAAAAATGATTAAGTGTATCTTTGTGGGGTATTCCTCAACTCAAAAAGGATATAAATGTTATCATCCTCTTACAAAAAAATTCTATGTGTCTGCAGATGTCACTTTTGAATAAAGTAAATCATTACCTTATCTTCAGGGGGAGACTTCATTCATCGAAGATAAGGATAAAGACTTCTTTTTGCTTGATTTGTCCCCTTCTTCAACATTTTCACCCATTAATTCTTCTGAGTCGAAACATGTTTTTACTGAGCCCAAATCAAACACTAAATTTGAGTCTGAACCCATTCCAAATACAAAAGATGTGACAAAGAATAATATTATTCTTGATTCTATGAAGGAATTATAGGTGTAATCAAGAAGGAAAGTTTCAGATCCTGAACCAGTGCCAGTCCAAGAATCTGATGCTAACTCTGAAAATAAGGTAACTACAGTTTTTGACTCTGTTTCTCAAAATGAGTATGAATCTCCTAAAACTATAACTAGTGATTATGATCTGCCTATTACCATTAGGAAAGGAATCAGAGAATGTACTAAGCATCCACTATACCCAATCTCTAATTTTGTGTCATTTGAAAAATTCTCATAATCCCACAAAAATTTTCTTGTGAGCCTAAATACTATTTCTGTTCCAACTACATTATCCAAGGCATTATCTAGTGAAAAATGGAGGCAAGCGATGAAAATAGAAATTGAGGCCTTGGAGAAAAATCAAACATGGGAACTGGTAGAGTTGCCTAAAGGAAAAAATCCAGTAGGGTGTAAATGAGTTTTCACTGTAAAATACAAGGCAAATGGTATTGTTGAAAGGTATAAAGCCAGGTTAATGGCTAAGGGCTACATTCAAATTTATGGAGTAGATTATCAGGAAACCTCTACTCCAATTGCCAAGATGAATACAGTTAGGATTTTGTTATCATTGGCTTCAAATTACAATTGGTAACTTCAACAATTTGATGTAAAAAATATTTTTCTACATGGTGATTTGGAAGAAGAAATATATATGAAGGTTCCACCGAGATTTGAAAGTCATCTAGAAGCAAACAAAGTATGCAGGCTGAAAAAGACTTTATATGGCCTTAAACAGTATCCTAGGGCTTGGTTCGGGAAATTTGCTAGAATGATTCTAGTAATGGGATATAAACAAAGTCAAGGAGATCACACATTGTTTATCAAGCACTCTAATTCAGGGAGAGTCACAATTCTATTAGTGTATATTGATGATATAATTGTAACTAGAGATGATGAAAAAGAGAGAGAATCTCTAAAACAGTGTTTGGCTAGAGAATTTGAGATAAAAAAGCTAGGGAGATTGAAGTACTTACTAGGAATTGAAGTAGCTCACTCACGGCATGGTATCTTCATCTCACAACAGAAATATGTGATGGATCTTCTGAAGAAAATTGGAAAGCTCGTATGTAAATCTGTAAATACCCCTATAGATCATAATCATAAAATTGAAAAAGCTAATAAAGATACTGTTGTAGATAAAAAGATGTACCAAAGATTAGTTGGAAGACTTATTTATCTCTCACATACTAGATCTGATATAGCATATGTTATGAGTGTGATAAATCAATTTATGCAGTCCTAATGAAGTGCACTTACAGGCTGTCTACCGTTTATTGCACTATTTGAAGGCCAATCTTGGGAGAGGTATCTTATTCAAAAGAAATTCGAAACTAATTCTAGAAGTATATACAAATGCTGATTATGCAGCTTCAATAACTGATAGAAGATCCATCTCAGGCTATTGCACTTTCTTAGGTGGTAATCTTGTGACTTGGAAGAGAAAAACAAAATGTGGTGGTAAGATCAAGTGCTAAAGCAGAGTTTAGAGTAATGGCTCAAGGAATTTGTGAACTACTATAGTTAAAATTTATCCTAGAAGACTTGAAGATCAAGTGGGATGGACTAATGAGACTCTACTGTGATAACAAGTCTGCAATAAGCATTGCACACAACCCTGTGCAACATGACAGAACAAAACACATTGAAGTAGAGCAATATTTCATAAAAGGAGAAACTAGATAGTGGGTCGATTTGTACACCTTATGTATCAACCAAGGGTCAACTTGCATATGTATTTACTAAAGGTCTCAGTAGTGCAACATTTCAAGAAATTATTTCCAAGCTGGGAATGGAAAACACCTATTCACCAGCTTGAGGAGAGTGTAAGGAAACACTTATTTACAACTGGTTGTAATCTTGTAAACTGTATATTTATATTTGTATCTCTAAAATTAAGTATTTGTATCCCTATAATTAAGGATAAAAAATTAGGATAAACAATCCCCCAATTATAGGATCAATTTTTTAGGAAGATTTAGTTTCCTAGTTTAACTCCTAGTTAGTTGTATATAAACCTAAGGTTCTTGTATAATTCTTTATGAGCAGTTTTTCAATATACATTCAATTTTTCTCTTAATTTTCTATACAGTTTTATTTTTTTAGTTTTTCCACACATACCATCCCACCAATTCTTCCCACCGAGCTTGCAACTCCAGCACCAGTTGATCTGACAGAGGTTGGATATATCTACAGGATAAATTAAACAAACAAATTGTTACTTTCTGACAAAATGTTTGAAAATGTTAAAAGATCTAAATATATAGTTAAAATAATCAATATGTAAACCATCTTCTTATACATAATAGGTGAAATCAAATGCTAGTAATCATGTTTATGTTGATAACATAGCCAAGTAAGCAGATAGAAGTAGATAGAGAGTGTCTCAAAGGTGAAGTGCATGACTATCCGCATGTCAGACAACTCTTGAACTTTTACTTTTTTTGGTCATTCAACAATGACTTCCTACTTATTTTATAGGGGTTGTTTTCCCCTAATGTAGGGTGCAACATTTGTAAAATTGCAATTCTAGGTGAATAAAAAAATCGAAAAGAAAAAGGAAAACTATATATGTGACACGGAATGAGCAAAGAATGTAACAAACAGAAATAATTGTTTTTAAAGCATGCTTAATTTATGCAGGAAATAAAATAAAATTAAATTAAAAGAGAGAGAGAGAGAGTCAAATATGAGAGTACTTGAAACTTCAGACTTGAGGCTAAATAAACAAATAAAAAGGAACACTACAACGTTATTTGAAGATATAGGTAAATAGCCATAATGGAGGAGTATTGGAACTGCACAAAACCTCAACCAAACAGGAACTTGTAAAACCTAAGTTACCACAAAAAAATTTTTGTTCAATACACAACTGTTTAGAGAATTCTAACTTCAAAGGCAATATTTGAGTTTGGAAAGACAATTTTACAGCTTCTCATAATATATTTGTCTAACGTTATTTAAAAATTAATTTACCTAGGATTAGGCATCATGTACATAAATATTTTGTAACAATCGACCCAGTTAGATAACCAGAGCTGACTATATTCTAGAATGAAAAGCAACCAAATAGAAAACTGCAACATGTATGGTACTGGACATTCATATGCACGTCTGTAGGAGAGAACATCAAAGGTGAAGTTGTTCCAGTTTGTGAAAAAAAGGATCCTCTAGTGTATTTTTTCATTAGTCTTTTTTAGTAACCTAGTTTACTCAGAAAAGGAAGAAAAAAAAAAAAGCCTCCTTTGATGGCCAAAAATGCTTGGATTTGATTCAATATAATTAAATAGTAGTTATAAAGGTAGCCAGAGAATGCTAAGTTGCATTATTGTTTAATATTTGCACTTAATAACTTCACTCAAGGGCAAAAACAATGCCAAAAATAAAATCAAACCAAAAATATTGACAAGTTGAATTTCAAATGTGTGTGACCTTGTCAAACCAAGAAGAAAATGAAAGTAATCTTGAAATATATTTTGTTGATTTTTGCACATGAGCTACAGAAAGACACAACAAGAAAATTCCTTTGCTCTTGAAAGGGGAAAAAAGAATTCTCATTTACCTCCGGAGCATATATATAGATAATTGTGAGGGTAGCAGTGATGCATATTCGAGCACCGAAGAGAAGGTCTATTGTTAGACCCTGAGGCTGATGGAATACCAATGGAAGCAGGAAAATGCAACACAGGAAGAACATAAATGACATTGTAAACTTACGGCCATATTTATCCACTGTCGCAGCAGATAAGAGGAGGCCAGGAAACTCTAGAACCAAATCAAAGATAGATGTTAGTATGCTGTCCTCCAAAAGTGTCAAAATATACTTTTAGATAAAATTATCATAAAGACAACCATAGAAATGTACCTGCAAAAGTGGTAATGGAAACATCTTTATAGTCAACATCCTGGGATTTTTCTGACTGTAATTTGTCTGGACCACATGTATTACGTCCGTTATGCAACTCAGTTGTCAGTAATACTAGACCATAATATGAAAATGCATTTCCAAAGAATACTATCCATAGGAGCTTGGTTGACCTAACTAATTCTGGTGAAAGAAGCTTCAATACGGATGAGGTGCCTCCTGAATTAGGATTCATTTCCGTAGGAGTTGCATCTTCACCATCTTTTGGTGGAAGCAACTGTGTATCCTCTGTTGGAATACTATTTCCAGCTAACTCAATTTCATGCTCAGAAACAAGAACTCCAGAAGGCATTTTTGCTCCATTAATTCTAGCTATTTTCTCCAAAACTCCAAGCGCCTCATCTTTTCTACCTTTCAAGCATAAAAATCTAGCTGATTCGGGTGCCAATCCATAGAATAGAAGGAGAAATGATGAAGGGAGAGAAGACAGAGTAAGTAGCCATCGCCAACCCAATCTTGGCATGACAAACTGAGAGAGAAAAAAACATCGTGAATGAGGGGGAAAAATCAACATAATTTAACTCTGCATCTGACTGAGTTATTGGTAGGAATAAGAACAAGGCCCACGAGAGATGATATCTGCTAGCTTAGTTTACCTAATTCATAAAATGAGAAAAACAATCATTACAACCAATGGCAACCAAACAATTCATGACAAACACATTTTATATTCTAACTCATTCTCTGAAAATGAAGCAACAAACATCATTTAATTGTATAGTGAAAATCAATCTCAAAGTGTTCCAAAATATCTGAACCCCCAGCAAAATAAAGTGAGAAGGCAAGAGATGATAGAAATTATCACAAAACATAAGAAACACAATGTAAAAATAATAGTGACCACTAAGAGAAAATGGATAAATTCAGAATGTTTTATTTTTAAATAATGGCCTGTTCCATACCAAGACAAGCAAGTTCTCTAATGTAATAACCTGTAAAATCTCAGAGAGAGAGGCAATGCAAAAATATAAGTGACAACAGTCTAAGAGAAAAGTGATTAGTTCTAACTGTTTAACATCATGGCTTTTACCACACTAAGGCAAGCAAGAATTTTAATCTAATAACCCCAATAGTGACAGAGATTTAATTATAGATCAAAATGTGGAATTAACAAATATAATCAAAACTTACCTGCAGCTTCCAATTACAGAAAATTGAATAGAAAAGAACACAAAATGAACAAGACGCTAAGGAAATGAAAGATATTAAAGAAATCACAGGGATACCCATGCAATTGATGCTTCAAAAACTGTCCCAACCGTCCAGAATGCTTGGAAAACAACCATCCAAGTGCCTCTGCTTGGAGCAGGAATAAACTCTAGAAACCAGGAGCAGAGAACAGGCCCGCCTCCCAAACCAAGACCAACCAAACAACGAAGAATAATTAATGAAATATAATTTGGTGACAAGGCACTCAGAAAGCCAGCTCCAGCAGTAACTACTGCAGTGATGAGGAATCCTTTCCTGGAGGGTAGAAGTAAATGAATGAAAAGGGGTTATCATATGGCGCCAAAATAGAATACAAAGCAAATATTGCGAGAAGGAGCTGCATCAAATTTACTTTTGCTTCCATACAAAAAGTTTTTAATAAAATTCACTTTTGCATTAGGTAGAGACAAAGGATACCACAGTGATAAAGCAAGGCAGAAACAGTCTCTTCCCATGAGTTCCAGAGTGGACCAGATATTTGTAGCTTAGGTTTTGAACAGATATATAAAAATTTAGTAAGGAATAACAGATAGGAAGCTTTGAGTTCTAAAATTCTGTTCAATTCCTCTTCGTTTTACCGCTTAAACTTAACCCATAGCATCTATTTTCGCATGAATAACAAGAAATATTTCCCAAACCAGGAAGAGCAGCGAGAAATCCAACGCCATAGCCATTTGATCATATTTTATACAAATGGCTACTTTTCGATCTCAAAAGAACTACTCTAGTGCCTGCTCTAAGATAACTTCAAATAAAAAAAAAATTAAAAGGCTTTGGGTATCAAAGATCATTGTTGGAGAGGCTCCACTAACAAAGAGTGCAAACAGATAAAAAAAAGGAAGGGTGAGGGGATGGGGAGAAGCTAAACCATAATGCAGGAGTCCAAAGACAGACAAGTCAAGCAGTAATAACCACAAAAATATTCTTCAGCTTCATGCGAGAAACAGAGAATTCTAAAATGAAATAGCAAATCATGTAAACTAACTTGTCCGTTCCTTCTGGAAAGAAAAAGAACATGTCATATACCAAACACTCATTCATTGTGTTAAATTGGAGGTAAAACAAGGTGTTAATATTTGGCATGACATTGGAAGAAAACACAATTCATTAGTGCAATAAAAAAAAGAAAATGACAAAAGTGCCCACCTTCTTCCATATTCATCTGAAACTACACCCCAGGAATAGGCTCCAACAAGCATGCCAACAAAAACCACACTGGTTATTAGGCTCTCTTCATGGGAAGAAATACCCCATAAAGATTGAACTGCTGGGCCTATAAAAGAGAGAAGCATCATTTCCATAGCTTCTGAAATCCAACCCATTCCAGCATAAGCAAGCACCAGAATTTGGAATTTTCCAAACCCCATAACCAAAAGAGCTTCATCCACAGTAAATGTGGGTGTTCCATCTTCTCCCATCAAAGGAACTGATAAAACAAGGTTACAAAATTTAAACATCAGAAAATTTGGGTCAAAATATTGCTTAAATGAATATGATTTCATGCTGAATAACTTAAAAATATATGTAAGTAAAAGTTTTAAAAATTCTTTGCTTCAGCTATGCAATAATACGAGTAATCCTCCAATTGTGATAGAAAAAAGATAATGCTTCATAATAATATATTATGATGGCACAAAGTGATAACTATACCACAAGTCCACAACAACCTCACAACTTGCATCCTTCATGCAATCTTGGAAAATATTTATAATAAAAAGATATTGATAAACAAATAACAACAAATATTCAACAAATATTTATAACACTTTATATCCTACGAGTATTGTCCTGCATAAAGAAATTATGAAGAAAACATATATATACACTACAAAAATTTCAATCTTAGCCAGGTAGATTGCTGGAATCTAACACAGACACGTGTGCGTGCACACACACACACACAACATTTATAAGCCGTGATTAGATCATGTAAAATCTAATATCTATTGAAATTTGATCATTTCACACCAAAATACTTCAGATGTTTGTCTGAGATCAAGGCGGTAAACAAACATTGTTACCTTAAAATGTTCATACATAAATAAAGGCACTATGTATACATAACATACACCATGTAAAATTTTACTTGTAATGTAATTCAATTTTTTATATAGCTGTTTTTACTCGTCCAAACGAGGATGAAAGGTCCAAAATTCGAATCCCCCTCCCCTCTTGAATTTCATCACATTTACCAAAAAGATTACTATTTGTAACAGAACTAATGCAAAAATAACATATATACATTAATTACCATAAAAAACAATGTGATATGAAATCAAATGATAAGTCTTGACAAGATTTTCAGATTCATAACATGAAACAATTCATGGGTCATTAACAAAGATAAAGAAAAATTACAAATAAAAAAATCATCAGCATTGAGAAAAGTGTCACGCCCCGAATCGAGGCATAACACGGCCGTATTACCTTGGAGAAAATCTCAAAGTAATACGAAGCCTTCTTTCTTAAATATTCTAAAATTCTTTTATAAAATAATCTACCAAGTAAAATTCATATCTTTAATCCAACTGATAATACATCTTTATATATGCAAATACAAACCATATAAAATACAAAACTATCTTTTAAGATCTCATTGGTCAACATATTCTTCGACGACTAAGTAATCTTTCCCATTTCATCTTCTAGCTTCATACAAGACTAGCCAAACTTATCACTTAGTCATCTGTAAAGAAAAAGTAAAAAGGGAATGAGCAAACCACAGCTCAGTAAGTATAGGCTCACACACCTTACCAGATCAAGCATCGTTTTCTTTATCACTTCATATAGATCATTCAAAACATTCATCAAATCATAATATCAAAACATTTCAAGATCATCGTTTTGTCAAATATTTCATAGATTCATAAATCAATGTCAAAATATGTCACTTCATAAACCATTGTAAAATATGCTATCATTTAAATATCATAATTAAACCAAATCATGGATCAATTATTAAAATCATCATAAATCATCATTATCATAAATCATCATTATCATTGGTTTATCATTAACCTGTGACATTAGCCGTATCGACAATTTCATTCTCATGATCATTGCTAATTATTATAACCTGTTAGCCAAGGCTTACGCTAACTACTATTACCTGCTAGCCAGGGTCGTATGATCATGTCTTTGCTAACTACTATCACCCGTTAGTCAGGGTCGTAGAACTAAGTTCTGGTGTCGATGATCCCATTTTCCAGGGACGTAAAAACGTAACCATCACAAAATCATTCTTTAAACATAAATCATTTTCTCATTTTTTTCATAAGCATGATCCATCATTTATATAGAGAAACACAAAATAATCATATGCTTGATCCTATTTTAATAAATTGAAAATAATAAAATAAAATATTAATTCATTTAGAAACATACATATATACATAGATTCGAAAACAAACAAAGTGTGTGAGATTCTACTTACCTTCATTCGATTCCACCACTTAGTTTTTCCCCCAAAATAATTAATGGCCTATCCAAGATCATCTCAACATATCAGAATTTAATCAACCCTTTTTGAGGCCATTTATACAACAATCAACTAAGTTACACAAGGGTTAACTTAACTAATTAATACTAGCAGCCCGACCTCTTTTCATTAAAACAATCATATCTCAATATACCCAAATCTGAATTATGATCTCTTTAATGCGTTAGAAACTAGACTTGATAAGCTTTCTAACCATATATGGCACACCTTGTAATTCCTTGTAGATTAATTATAACAATTTTTGAAATCCATGTCATATACTGGTGCCAAACATCCTGTATACCTTCTAATAAAAATTATATATTTATTCACAGGAAACTCCAAATTCAATTCCGCTTGTTTCATTGGAAAGTAGACTCAATAAGCTTTCCAAATATATATATGGCTTAATCTGTAAATCCTTGTATACAAATTAAGAAGAATTTCGTAATTCAACCCTGATGCTGTTGTCTTACAGCCTGCATATCCTTAAGTTAAAATTAGACAACTCTTCATAGAAAACTCGGATTTGACTTTCGTTTATTTCATTAGAAACTAGATTCAACATGCTTTCCAATGATATGTAATAATCACGGCAATAATCTATCCATTAATACAAAATTCTATTTTAATTCATTATTACAGATCACAACATCTCATCCAAAAATAGAATTTCTCCTTCAATCTTTAAAAACTCAAATCCTTACTTTCAACCTTCAAATACCATTCAATAATCATCAATAAATCTTAAGAACATGAAATAAACAAAGCCTAGTAATTTACCCAAATAGATCATCAAGATTAATGAAGGATTTCATGATTTTTCTTGGTTTTTCTCTCAAAATTTCAACTCCAAATAATAGCAATCAATTTGATATTTCTTTTCAAATAAAAAGAGAGCATGTACTCACCTTTAAGGGATTAACTTGATAGTAGCCTCTGATTGTGAATCTCCAACTTGATTTTTCATATTCTCTAACCCTAAGAAAGATGAGGACAAAGAACTTTATTTCCTTTCTGTTTCACGATAGTTAGGTTTTCTTTCATCTAATACTTCAGTCTTTTTTTTTTTTCTAAATAATGTCTTAATAAACTTATGGGCTTTAGTATTAGTCTAGCCCAATTATTATTTGGGTAGGGGTATTACATTCTCCCCTCCTTATAAGAAGTTTCGTCCTCGAAACTTGATTTACATCCACATTTCATTCCTCTGGTTTTGCAATCATATTTTTTATCATATGATTGTTTCATTGAACTTTGAAAAAAAAATAATCACCTTGCCTTAAAACTTGTTCTTTCTAATCAACCATTCAAAAAAAAATATATATATATATATTAATATGTTAAAACTCATATCTTCTTGAATTTCTAAATACTCATATCCAATCACATAGCTTTTACTAAGATATTTAACACTAATGAACTTGACAATGAAGAAAATTTTGAAGAATATGTTATGCCTCCAGACCTAATGAGGATGATTGAACAAGAGAATAAGCCAATTGAGTCTCATTAGGAGGTAGTGGACTTAGTGAATCTGATAGATGAAGAAAATAAGCCCATAAGTTTATTAAGACATTATTTAGGAAAAAAAAAAGGGGTTGAAGTATTAGATGAAAGAAAACCTAACTATCGTGAAACAAAAGGGAAATAGAGTTCTTTTTCCTTATCTTCCTTAGGGTTAGAGAATATGAAAAATCAAGTTTGAGATTCACAATCAGAGGCTACTATCAAGTTAATCCCTTAAAGGTGAGTACATGCCCTCTTTTTATTTGAAAAGAAATATCAAGTTGATTGCTATTATTTGGAGTAGTTAAAGTTTCAATGAATTTTGAGGAATCAATGATTCAATGGATTCTTGGTTTTTCTCTCAAAATTTCAACTCCAAATGATAGCAATCAATTTGATGTTTCTTTTCAAATAAAAAGAGGGCATGTACTCACCTTTAAGGAATTAACTTGATAATAGCCTCTGATTGTGAATCTCCAACTTGATTTTTCATATTCTCTAACCCTAAGAAAGATGAGAAAAAAGAACTATATTTGCTTTCTGTTTCACGATAGTTAAGTTTTCTTTCATCTAATACTTCAGCCCTTTTTTTTTTTCTAAATAATGTCTTAATAAACTTATGGGCTTTAGTATTAGTTTAGCCCAATTATTATTTGGGCAGGGGTATTACAAAAAGAATATGAATTTAAAAAACAACAAAATGGGTATTCTTGGAAATGGAAAAAGAACCTGATTCAAGCTTCAAAAAATGAAATGCAGATGTTCTTCTTCTTCCTCTTCTCCGTCTTTGTTTGACTATTGAAAGAATTGGAAGCAATGCTAAAATAAAATAGTTCTTCTAGAAAATATATTATGATTATGAAAAGTTAAACAAACAAAACAAAAGGATTATCTTAGACCTTAGAATCTCTGTCTTCATAAGTCTGATTTTGCAGTTGGGTTGGGTGTTTCATTTCTTTAGTAGCTTTTTTAACCCGTACAATGTACGAAATTTTTATTAAATTTTTCATAATTTTAAATTTATTTTTTAATTATTGATATAACGTATACCGTATATTTATAAATGTTAAGTTACAATTAAATGATAATTTATATATAATATATTATAAATAATATTGTTTATCTAAAATAAATTTAAACTTTTGTAAATTTTCAAAAATTATAAAATTTATTTTTTTATTAAAAATATTTTTTACAATTCATTTGCTAAATACTAAAACTTTTACTACTTTTTTTTATTTGATAAAAAATCAATAATTAATATTTAAATAATTAAAATTAATAATTATTTTTATTACAATATTAATTGGGTGTATATATATATATATATGATTGAACAATAAACCACAATTATTAATTTGGTCATAACTATTTTTTTATTAGTTCTTATTTTTTATATACTTCAAGTAATTATTATACAAATATATTGGATTAACAATTATTTTTAAATATATTAATAAAATAAAGTTATTTTTTAGATAAAAAGGAAACAATGATTTTTTATGTTATACTTAAAAAAATTTTTAATATTTTTTTATTTTAACCTTTTTTTAACATAATTAATAGTATTTTTTGTAAGTTTAATATGGTAGTAATCATTATTCTTCTCGTAACATTAATTATAGACAAAAAAATTTAATATTAAAAAGTATAACAAAAAAAAATAAAGAATATAAGTTTACTTATTAAATTGTCAATATTAAATATATACAATAACAAGAGCAAATATGTTAATAAATTAACAAAGAATAAAAACATCGAAGAAATGAATAAAACAAAAAATATATAATATAAAAAGTTAATTATAATTAATTTAAGCAAAATTCAAAAAGTTATGAACTAAAGAGAAATAAATAAATTAACCAAATATATAATATAAAAATATTTGAATTAGAACATAAATAAAACATTATATTTGTTTTCAAAATAAATATATATTTTTCTCTAATTTTTTTATCAACATTCAAATATCTTATATTTTCATATAAAGATATAAACTTTTATTACTTTAAAAATACATGTTTTCTAGTAAATAATTCATTAACTTATCTAAAGTTATTAAATTTAAATAATCTATTAAATAATTTTTAATCTTTGATAGATTTTGATTTGAATTTAACTAATTATCTAAAAATATTAAATTTAAATAATTTATTAAATGCAATTATTTGACAAAAAATACAATTTTATTAAGTATATCTATTTAAAACTGTTATTAAATTAAAAAAAAAAGATAAATTATGATTTAATAAATTTGAATTCAAATTTTATGCAAAAATTCAATCAAATTTTATGCAAAAATTCAATCTCTATATATTTTGATTTCAATTTAAGTAATTATTTAAAATATTCAATTTAAATAATTTATTACAAAAAAAAATTTAATAAATAAAATAATATAAGTATTATCTTACGTGTCATTAAAAGAGATTATTTACTTAGGTATCTACATAAGTAATTTTTATTATGTAATTTTGTATGTTGTAATATAATATATATGCTAGATTATAACCCATACGATGCATGAAATAATTTTATTTATTTAATATGAATATATATATACAAATTAGTTTTTTAAATTGTATTCAAATCTTTAAAATTTATAATATATATAAAATTTATATATATATACTTATCATAAAAAAATAAAACTTTATGAAAATGGTAAAAAAATATTATGTATTTTCTTTGGATATTTTTATTTACAATAATATTTCTACACATGTTAAATTATATCAAATAAAAATAACTTATGTTTTAAAAAATAAAAATATATATTATTGAGTGATAAATTAAATAATAAAAGAAGTATTAACACATTTTTCACTTTAACAATCTTGACTAAACTATTATACAAAATATGAAAAATGTTAGAAAATATGTGACAAAAGAAAAAATAAATTGAAAAAACATTATTTTTTATAATAATGAAACTGTAATAATAATAAAATATATCTTAAAAAAATTATAAATAAAAAAAATTGTAATAGTAATAGCATATACCTTAGAAAAAAGTTACTAAAAACATAAAAAAAAAAAAAATGTATAATACGTTACATTTGTAGTATTAAATTTGTAAAAAAATTCTTTAGTGATAATTAAGATTAAATAGATACTTTTTAAATTAATTTTTATAAATTTAAAATAAATATAATAAGTGATAAAGATAATATTAAATTTTTTGCATTTATTTGAAATATAAATTTAATAATTAGAGTTCAAATGGATATAATCATTTTGTTAATCTTATTATTTAAATATTTAAGATGAATTTTTTTTTTTAATTTTCAAAATCTTACATAAAATTGTTTGAATTTTTAATGTTTGATGTAAATTTTTTAAAAAGGTAACTTTCTAAATCAAAATAAAAAATTATTAAAAAAGTGGATAAACATAATATTTGTAATTTTTAAACATGTTTAAAAGATTTTGATAATTAAATAATGTTTTAAATAAGGTTGTTTGGTTTGGTAAACAACCTAAATTATTTATTCAAAAAATAATATCTATATTTCATATTTTTAATTTTAAAATATATATCTATAAATTGATTTGATTTTCAATTATAATTTGAATAATTTTGATATTTGAATAAACTTAGAATTATTTAATTTGTAATTAAAAATTTATCTTATTTTTTAAAAAAATTATCTTATATATCATTTAAGAGAGTTATTCATATAGGTATCTATATAGTAAACTTATTTGTATATATTATTATATATATATATTAGGTTTTTTTTCAAAAAAAAAAAAACGACAATAAGTTTTGGTTTCAAAGTTTGAGATTTTGATTGCGTTTAATTTTTTTAAAATAAAAAATTGGTGTTTTTTTTTTGTAAGAAACATGAATGAATTAATTATAAAATAGTACGATATATAGCATATCCAGCTTCATCAACGAGGACTAAATCTTTAACAAAGGAAGGAGGTTCACTAAACACTACATAGTTGGCCTTGTAATGAGTATAACTATTACAACAATTGCTACTACCAAATCGGGTAAGGGCGTCAGCACACTTATTCCCTTCCCTAAACACGTGAAGCATGCGTTAATCTTCAAGATCTTCCATCAACTTTCTACAATCAGAGATCAGAGGGAGTACCACGGGATTAGTCACCTGGTGATTCTTAATCATTGAGATAACAGTTGTGGCATCGAGTTCAATTTCCAACTTGTGGATATTGAACCTTTTTGCCAAAAATAATCCATCTCTGATAGCCCACAATTCAGTCAAAATATTTGAACATACCCCAATAAATCTAGCGGAACCAAAAATCTATTTTCCCTCACTGTCTCTAATAATGGCTCCAACTCCTATTTTCCCAGAGTTACCCAATGTCGAGCCTTCTGTGTTTAATTTATACTATCATTCATTGAAAGGGTTCCACCTAATGGACACAAAAGATTGCAACAGAGCCCAAACTTTTCTTTGGTTCATTGCAAAAAATTTAGTAGCCTTCGTAGTCGTCAATTTCACCAAGTCAACAGTCTCACCATTCTGTCTAAAATTTCTTTTATTCCTTTCAAGCTAAATCTCTCATAAAATATGGATAAACAATAGGTACCATAGGATACCATGCATGGATTGGTGCTTGTTTAAAGTTTCTTTGATTCATTGTCTACAGTATAGGATTTGATGGGATAGAGGCAAAAAGGCTCATCACAAAGCAGCCCATATGTTTCTGGTCTACTGGTAATTGTAAAATAGGTGTTCCAAATCCTCTTAGTCATGTATGCAGACACACAAGTAGTCAGAACATTCAACCCTCTTTTTACAAGCTCATTACGTGTAGGTAAGATACAGTGCATGCATTACCAGATGAAAAACTTAATTTTTGGCAAAGCACACAACTTTCAAATCCACTCCCATTGACCTTTATTCTCATTCAGACTTGTTCCTCTAGCAAGGTCATAAGTAGATTGGGTAGTGAATACCTCATTAGAAGATGCAGACCAGTACATACTATCTTGTCCCTATCCCATCAGTTGAATAGAGATATCATTTATCTTATCCAAAGTATCAGCATTGAGTTTGAAAGAAATTGGAAGAGGTTGATTATTTTTTAATGCATTCAGACACTGGCTCACTGAAAATTGATCCTCTTGCTAGTTAAGAGGGCTATGAACAGTATTTCTTAAACTCTTAGACCCCAACCAATTATTATGCCAAAAGCTCGTAGAAAAGCCATCACCAATGACCCAGCCAATACCCTTTTCAACAATCGAACCTGCCCATCTCATGGCTTTCCATGTCGTCGATACTTTAGAAGCTTTTCTCAAAGTGTCATTTTCCTAGAGATATTTCCCTTTCAGCATTTTAACCCACAAAACATCCTTTTTTATAAAGAAATCTCTAAACCAACTTAGCTAACTGTGCTTGATTTTGAGCTCGAATCTCCTTTAAACCTAGTCCACCTTCACTTTTTTCTTGGTCACTGCGCTCTAGTTAAGCAAATGTAATCTCTTATTATCCCCATTTTTTCTTCATAAAAAATCCATTTTAACCCTATCCAACTCATTTAAAATACTAACTGGAAGGGCTCTACATTGCATATAATAACTGGAGATGCTTTCTATAGTTGACTTGATCAGCACCATTCTTTCTGTAAGAGAAAACAGATTTATCTTCCAACCAGCTAACTTTGCTCTGACCTTGTTGACAATGAAAGCATAATCATTTTTACTAAATCTCCCTTTATGGATAGGAAAACCCATGTATTTTCTGATATCAAGGTTTTGTTAATGCCCAAAAGGTTAGTAATATCCTTTTTGTAGTCTTGTCTAGTGTTGACAGAAAAAAAAAAACTCTGGATTTCTCCAGATTGATGGTCTGCCCAGACTCACCATAAAATGCCATGAGAACCTCCTGCATAGACTTGGTAATTTTTCCTTCTGCTCTGCCTAGAAGAATAATGTCATCGACAAATATGACATGAGAAAGCACAGGGCCATTTCGTGAATTTTAGTAGGTTACCATTTACGATCTTTTACAGTTTTAAGAATTTTTAGACTTAGAAACTCCATACATAAAATAAAGAGGTAAGGGGATAAATGATCCCTTTGTCTCAAACCTCTGGAAGGCTTGAATTTTTTCAGCATTCCTCTATTCATCAAAATGAAAATAGATGAGGATGAGACACAGCTCATGATCAGAGAAATCTAGGACTTTGGTAGATGGAAAAAAGTAAGCACATTCCTAATAAATCCCCGTTCAAGCTTGTCATAGGCTTTTTCCAGGTCCAATTTGACTATCATATGTCCCAATCCTCCTCTCTTAGTTTTAAATGAGTGGACAAGTTCCTGAATAATAATGCAGTTATCACAATCTTTTTTACCAAGAACAAAGCTAGCTTAGAAAGGTGAAATCATCTTGTCCAAAAAAGGCTTTAGTCTCTAAACCATGATCTTTAAGATAGCTTTGTAGGGTATGTTACAAAGGCTTATGGGCCTAAATTAGTCTATCCGAACGGGATTAATACACTTGGGAACCAAAGATATCAATGTCTCATTCAACTTTTCTGGCATGGATGCCACCTCGAAAATATGTTTGACAGTCGCACAAATCTTATCTTTCACAATATTCCAGCAACGATGGTAGAAAAAAGGGTGGAGACCATCCGGGCCAGGTGCTTTGAAGGACTTGAAGCTTTAAAACATTTTTTGAATCTCCAAATCTGAGATAAGTTTCAACAGATTATGCTGATCTTGTGTGATAAGCTTAGCAATAAATCGAGGTCCAAGAGTGATGACATGGGAGCTTTGAGAGAAGGAAGAAGTATACAGCTTCATGAAGTAATCTTGGACCACTAGGCCAAGATCGCTAGGTTCAGTAATCCACACTCCATCCTTCATTAGGCCAAAAATTTTGTTATAACGCCTTTATAAAATGGTAGAGACATGGAAGAATCTAGTATTTCTTTCTCCTTCAATAAGCCAATTCACTATAGACTTGAGAATCCAAATATCTTCCCCTACTTTAAGAATGCCATTAAACTCATCTAAAAGAGTTCTTTGAGGTTCAAGAGAAACTAGTTCGGTGAATTTGCCAGGGCTTTTTCAATGCCTGACAATCGAGCAAGAATTTTTTTTTTCTTCAAAAAAATATTACCAAAAGAGTTCAAGTTCCATTCATGCATGTCCTTTCTCATAGTCAGTAGGGACTGAGCTAATGATTCTTGGCCATTACTCTAACTGTTATGGACGAGGGTTAAAAACTCAGGGTGGTTAAATCACATCTTATGAAGGTGAAAAGGTTTAAGACTTACCCTAAAAACTTTGTTTTTCAAAGACAGCAAAATTGGGTAGTGATCAGAACGGGTTTTTGGCAAATGAGACACCTTTGCTTCATGAAATACGAGGCACCAAGCGGGGTTGGCAAAAACAAAGTCAATCCATTCTTGGATCAAGTCCAACACATTCCTATTATTAGACCAAGTGAACCTAGGTCCAGAGAATCCAAGGTCCGCAAGATGGCAAAAATTCAGATAGTCCTTAAAAGCCTTAGATCTAACCAAAGATATAGGTCTACCTCCCTTCTTATCTTCGATATTAAGAACTTCATTAAAATCCCCTAAAACTAACCATAGGAGATCATGATGGGATGCAACAGTTTTAAGATTTTCCCATAAAAGTAATCTTTCTTTATAACGAGGCTAGCATAAATAGCAGAAATTAACCAAGAAAAATTATTTGATTTTACCTTGATTGTAGCATGGATCTCTTGTTCTGTAGCGTAAATATTATCCACGTCCATGAGATCAGATTTTCACAGCAACTAAATCCCTCATTTGTACCTTATAGTGGCTGTGTCTTTCCAAGAATTGAAAGGAAGATGGTCAATGATATGACGAACATCCTCTCTTCGAGCGCGAGTTTCAATAATGACCATAATATCAGGTCCATGCATACCAGCCAGTTCTCTTACCATTCTCACAAAGTTCGGATGCCTCGCACCTCTACAATTCCATAGTAACATCGACATTGGTAAGGCTAGATTTTTGGGTTGACGCACAGATAGCCTCTAGAAGCATGGGGTGACCTGTTCCTCTCTCAAATTCCACCTCTAGTGCAGTCTTCTCATCTTGGGATACATAACGATCCTATGGATCAAGAGCTCATCCCCTAAGAGTATGGGCGAGCTGAGGCATATTCTGAACTGCTTCACATGCATGCTGGTCCTTATCTTCATCACTATAATTTAAGGGCTGTTCATCAATATCTCTAGAGGGTGACTTAAGAGCTGAGTCACATGAATTGCTAAAACCCACATTAGATGATTCAATTTTGCTTCTGTCCATGAAAGAGCCTGAGATTGTGTGGAGTCTGAATCCTCAAAACTCTGCACTGGTTCAGTGGATACTTTATTGACGCAAGTCTTGTCCCTCTTCCCATCAGGGTCTCAAGAACAAGTGCAAGACAACAAGACACTATAACAAATTTTGGCTTATGCTCTCACAACTTCTTGACAGTAAGTCCATTTCTACAAGCTAGACAGAAAAAGTTCTTGGACCTTTATCTCTTTTCTTATATTCTTGTATGTACTAAGCCTTTCATTAAAGCATATTTTTCTTTCATTTTTATCATCATTTATGTTTTAAAGTTTCATCACCTAATTATGGTGCCAAAATAGATTCACCTCTTAAACTGGCAATTGCCTTAAAAAATTATTCCTAAAATCTGCACAACATTTGCCATTGCTCTCAGCATTTCATTTTTATATCTTTGTGTACATAAAAATACAGAAATATGTAACATATACTTACTGCTTTCTGGCCCTTTCAGAAATTATTAAAAATTAGTGTTTTGAGAATTTGTGGCGTCTGACCTATTCAATGCTTGACTTGAATATTTTCGTATTTTCAATATATATATATATTATACAAACAATTCTATTGTCATAGTACCAGATAGTATTGTCAGGACTCTACCATCCGGAGAGCCCGAAACTGAAGCCGTGTCAATTGTCAGAGCCTTGGTCGTACTACCTGCCGCTGTGTATAGAATGGTATCAGGCCTTGCAACTTGACAAGATAATACCAACCATAAGCTTTTCATAGATCAGACATATAACCAAGGTATTCTAGCCGGTGTTCAAGACTCTGACGCCTTCTTGGCTTAACGTCGAACTGGGGGCCTAACTTTTATGGAGATATATCTTTCACTATAGTAACTTACTATTAGTATGATCTTGGGGCGGTATGACTTTTCTTTAGCTGAGAGAAAAGGATCAACGATCTGTTTAACAGATTAACAAGAGTTTATGATGTAGAAGATCCATAATAATATGGTAACTGTAGAGCATACTCAACTTGTATCACTGTAAACTTTGAATAGTTTGAAGAAAAGTATGAAGCTAAAAGATGTAACTATGAAAAAAAAAAGATGAAATCACCAAAAAAGAATAGAGGTTTTTAGCCAAACATATTTTTTTGATTGCTAGATTGATAGATGATTCTTAGTATGATCTACACATTGTTGTCATAGTACCAGATAGTATTGTCAGGACTCTACCACCCGGAGAACTCGAAACTGAAGCTGTGTCAGTTGCCAGAGCCTTGGCTATACTACCTATCGCTGTGTATAGAATGATATCAGAGCTGTGTATGAATGGTATCAGAACTGTGTATAGAATGGTATCAGAGCGTCAGAGTCTTGAACACCGACTAGAATACCTTGGTTATATGTCTGATCTATGAAAAGCTTATGATTGGTATTATCTTGTCAAGTTTGATCGATCTACACGCTGTTATCATAGTACCAGATAGTATTGTCAGGACTCTACCACTCGAAGAGCCCGAAACTGAAGCCGTGTCAGTTGCCAGAGCCTTGGTCGTACTACCTGCCACTGTATATAAATGATATCAAAGCTGTGTATAGAATGGTATCAGGCCTTGCAACTTGACTAAGACATAAAGGTGATGAAGACTTGACATAAGGTTGTCTTGATGTGAAGGCATCATTATCAACTTCTGTGGAGTCTTCTGAAGAAAACTGAAATTAGCACACGTAATTATACAGTATTGGACTGTAATTGGAAATCTTCTGTCTTGTAGCATCATCATTTGAGAGAATGTTGAGTGTGTTTTGAAAAGAGGTTGAAGTGTGAATTATCTGCACCTGGAGTGAAATCATAGCCGATGTTGACTAACCATTGATCTGGATCAAAATCATCAAGTGGGTCTTGAGATTCTTACCATTCCATTTGTGGGATAACTTCAGGAGGTTTCCAATAAGGATTTCATTCTACTGGGCCTGCATGGTCAAGTTTAAATCTGGTAGTTTCAGAAAGAAGTTATGTCCAAGCACCATCAAGGCGAGTTTCATAAATCTTTTTATCAATGTTGAGTTGATAAGTGTACTATGAAAGATAGTTTCCTCATGAAACTTCATCTTGGAGCTCTGGCCAATTTTGCTTAGGAAACTTGTGATTCATTTCACAAATTTGTCTTTGGAATTCAGTGTATTCAACTGGATGATCAAACTGAGAATCAAACAGTGAATATCCTTGAGAGCTGTAAATTACTGCATAGGGGAAATACTAAGGGTCTTTTATCAAATAGCTGCAAGATCTGTGAAAGATTAAAATAATATGAGGATCAGAAAGAACTTTTGTATATCTCTCATAGGTTTCAATCTATTGGATCCAGATGGGAATGGGTCTGAACCAGGTAAAAAAAAAACTTAAGATGTTGTTGATTGGGATCCAACTGGTGTTTGGTAGGGTTGATGGTTGACTGCTGAAAAAGGTGAAGAAGGGTTTTGAGCTTTGGAAATGGGAATTCTATACCAATATAGGAAAGGTGACAAAGGTACCACATAAAACAAATTTTTTTTTTTGGGAAACAAAGAGGTTCAGAGAATTTAAAGGGATGGATAAAGGGATAATCAGGGTGTATACCAAGAGATTGAAAAGAGGTGTCTCTAAACTTTCTGAGTATTTTGGACTGGTATTTGAGCAAGAGATGTGAGGCTTTTTGGTCAAAAATTTGAGTGGCAAGAAGTCTGGGTAACTCTGGAGGAAGATTTTTCACGAAAAGGTTAAAGAATTTATCAGGTAAATCAAATTCATTATCAAGGTGAGGTTTCTGAGAAGAGGGGAAAAAAGGGTTGTTTGAAGAAGAGGCTTGTGAAGAAGAAGGTGTTGGGTACATCATGGAAATGACTGGAATAACCTAAAAAGTATCTGAAGAAAGTTTCGAAGGAGGTCTTGTGAGCATGTCTGGGATGAGATTATCTTTTCCTTTTATATGTACGGTGATGAATGAGTACTGTGAGAACCACTGTGATAGCCTGAGTAACTGTGCATTTGACATTTTTTTCTTTTTGAAATTGAGCATCTGATCAAAGGCTGACATATCTAATTCCACGAGAAAATGAAATCCAATGAGGTGAAATTCAAATTTTTGGATACCATACTTTACAGCTAAAATCTTTTTTAGTGTAAAGTGATAATGAAGTTTCGAATCTTTGAATTTTTCACTTTTGTAATCACAGATTTGTCTGATTTCATCTTTTTCTTCTAAAAGGATTGCTGACCAGAACTGTTCACTAGTATCGGTCTGCAATATTCTTTTACCATCTGAGGAAATCTTTAAAGTGGGAAGTGACTTTACTTTTATCTTCAAGGCTTGTACTGCATTTATCTGGACTTGAGACCACGTGGGTGATTCTTTTTTGAGCATCTGTCTGAATGGATATATGAGCTGGGTAATATCTGGGAGAAATTCATTCATGTAATTGATTATGCCGAAAAATTACTGGATTTGCTTCTTTGAGAGATTTGCATCAGAGAAATCTGCAAGTGACTGAGCAATATGAGGTTGAGTAATGTACTGACCATCTTTAAGATGCATGCCTAGGAAATCAATTTCTGTAGCACCAATGATCATCTTTTTCTTTGAAAGCATTATTTCATACTGTTGAACAATGCGCTAGAACTTATCCAATAACTGTGCATGAGAAGTGTCATCAGGAGAAAACAGTAAGATATCATCGATGTAAATTAAGGCATTATCAAGAATTGGAGTAAATATCTTGGTCATGGCTTTCTGGAACAGTGAAGGAGCAACTTTTAATCTAAAAGACATTACGGTCCACTGGAAATGGTGTTGAGGAATACAAAATGTCGTTTTGTATCTATCCTGTGAATGTAGACCTAGTTACCAAAATCTTGCTTTGAGATCAAACTTTGAGAAGACTTTTGCATTTGCTAAATTTGTAAACAAAGTTTTTCTATCTAGAAAAGGGAACTTATCATCTGCAAGAAAAATGTTAAGAGGCTTGTAATTGATTACCAATATGAGTTTTTCACGAACTTGTTCTGAACGTTTGTTGACATAAAATGCTTCACACGCCCATGGAGAGGAGGTTGGTTCAATTAATCCTTGAGCCTGGAAAAGGAAGCATTCTTGGATTACTTGCTTGAAATGATCTGGGTTCATGCTTGAATGACTAGCTTTTGTAGGATTGGCATTTTCATCTTTTTTGAAGGGAAAGGAAATGAAAAATTCAAGATTTTACCAAAGTGGGTGATCACATTTCTGAAGGAAATCTGAGTGAGTTTCTGCACATAAAAAGTAAATGAACTTGTGTTTGAAATCTTGAAAAACATCTGGTTAAAGGGTGAGGGTGAAGAGGTTAGGAAGGTTTTTTGAAGGTCTAAAATAACTTTCAAACTTGATACCATTTTCACTAAGCTTTAAACCTGGTATACTGGTAATGATATCGAAACCAATAGCAAGGTCTTTCTGGGGAAGTGGAGATCCTAAAATCTTTTGAGTTATTTGACATCTTGGAAAGATTTGAAGGGTAACGGGGTTGCTGACAAAGTCTGTAAAAAATATATTTTCATCAGTGGTTTTGAAGAAGGTTTTCTGTTTTATCCAAAAGTGTTTGGGTAAGACGAGGGGGTTTGCTATAGTTTGAGCTGCACTAGTATCAAAGAAAGCTGTGACTATTATAAGAGGGGAATGTTTGTGAGTGAAGATCTGTACTGGAGCTAAGGGTAATTTTGAAGGTTGAATGGTTTAGATTTTTTAGAGTTCTTAAACTGCATATACTCATAACATTGATCATCTGTGAAATCATCTGAGTATTCTAAGTAGTTTGAATCTACATACTCATCATCATCAAGCTGTTTAATCATAAATAGAGATCTTTCATTCTGCTCATCATCAAGGGAGAAAATTGATTCAAGATCATCATCTGAGAGATTGATACCTAAGATAATAGCAATATCTTGGATCATCTTGACTGATTTTTTATCTGACTTTAGGTAGTTTTTTGAGAAATATCCTGGTTTTCCACAGAAAAAACATTTTGAGCTTTTGATCTTTGGATTGTTCTTCTTTCTGGCAAATTTGAATCTTTGAAATCTTCTGCGTTTATCAGCATATCTGAAAAATTTCTTATGTCTGGGTCTGAAGATTATAGGAGGTCTAAAAGGTCTAAATCTTCTGAAATGCTTCTTTTTCTTATTACTGTAAAAACATGTGGGATCTTTGGAAGAACATTTGATTTGAAGTCCTGAAGAGAAATAAGAACAGGGTTTTTTTAGCTTTTTGGAGTTGTGCACCAAGGTTTTGATGTATTTGTGCTCTTTGTAAATCTTATCAAAGGCTTTTAACATCATCTTGTAGATGTCTCTAAAGGTCATAGATTTGATATCAAGGGATCTGAGGTTCAACTGGGTTCTTGTTTGCTAGGCAAGTTCTTCTGAAATAGAATTAAGAAATGCTTGCTTTAAGTTGACATCATCGAATCCACCAAGCATGTAGAAATACTGAGAGAATTGTTGATAGTGTCTATCAAGGTCTTTTGGATGGAGAGAACAACATTTGAGTCTGAAGAATTACTCTCTGATCTTTTCTAATCTGTGAGTTTCTTGTCCACAAAAGATTACTGTAAATTGAGAGATAGCGTTTGTGATTGTTGGGCATTGAAGAAACCAAAGTTGTCTATATTCACCAATGTTGTCCTAAAAATTTTTCAAGGTTCCAACTAATCGGGAAACAAATCTGATCAAAACTGTGTTCATCGTAACATTGAGATGAAAGTTTAATTCAACGAATCCCCATGCTAAGAATTCTTGAAATCTTAAGGGCCATTTTGAAGGAGGAACATCATCAATGGTAAAAACTGAGAATTTTGATGTTGAATGAGGAGCATGTGATTATTGTGGAGGAGGGTGTTGTTCAGCATCCATTGCATCAGGGTTATGGACTTCTGGAGTATCATCTGGAACTTCAACTGTTGGTTCTGTCATGAAAATTTGAGAGAGCATCATTTCATCTGAGTCATCAGTATCATCTGTTTCAATTGATTCATCTGATTTGACAGTATCTATGTAAGATTCAGTCTCAAAGGTAGAGGAAAAAATATCTTCAATAGAGAACTGAGGAAGGTTGTCTTGTGCCATCTGATGAAGTATTTCTGGAAAAGTTTATGTAGGAGAAATCATGAGTTGTACAGGTTTTTGGTTTGGTTGTGGTGTAGGGTTTTGAGGTGTGAAACTTGAACTTGGTTTTGGTTTTGAATGTTGAGAAAGTGGTTGTTCTGCTACTCTTTTGGGTTTTGGATCAACTGGTTGTTTTTCTCGAAATCTGTGAATCCATTTTTTAGTTGTACCAAAAAGGGGTTGGTCTAATTGATCTGAGAGAGGAGTGAAGTATTGTGTTGGTTATGAGGATGTTGGAATAGATGTTGAGAGAGGTTTATACTGAAAAGATATGAAAAAAGGTTTATGATGTGAGGTTGGAGAATTGTATGGTTAAAATGGAAGAGGAGTATAGGCTTGGTAAGGAGTATCATGCATACCAGTGTGATATGGTGTGAAGATGTTGTAACTCGAAGCTGTTTGTTATTGTTATTGTTTCTGACGAAACTGATTTTGAAAGTCTGCAAGTTGAATCTTTAGGCTCTTCATTTTTTTCTCTCGTTCAGTAAAAGCATAAGTGATTCCAGTGTTGGTTTCAGCCATGTATCTGAGTTCTTGATCAAGTGTGATTATCCTTGACTAAATTTCAAAAATAATATTTTTGAGATTGACAAGGCTCTGATCAAAGTTTTGACTGACTTGGTCCAACTTATGTTCAATTTTGTACAGGTATGAATTCTGTTGGAGAGAATTTTTAGTCTGCCAGTTTAAAACTGCTTCAGCACGAGAAACGCTTTTTTGGTTTCCATATTCATCTCTGTCAGTGGGAGTGGGGATTTTTGCAATGTGTTTGTATTGGTCTTTATGAAATTCTTCAAAATGAGGGAAATTTGAGCTGGGATAGGTTGGTTGCATCATGGAGATTTGTGGTAAAGGTTTGGGTAAAGGTTGGGTGGAATTTTGGGTGGAATCTGGATTTTGTGTAGGTTGATTTGAGTAGGTTTGAGGGTGTGGTTTGTCTTTCTTAGGATAGATGACATAATAGTCAAACTTTTCTGAGGGTGCACCAAGAAGATCAACTTTAGGGTCTCCATTTTTATATCTTTCTTTGAGCTTTTGCTGAGAAGACTTTTTCTTCTTTTGCTTTTTTGGAATATCATCATCATCATCCATGAAGCTTTTATCTGCATCTATCTGGCATTCTTTGCATCGACAATTTATGTCCCAATAGTAATGTCCTTTTGGAGATCTATATACATACACGAGATTTTCATTTGACTGAAAGTGTGTGACTGGAACATCAAAGAGATCAGCATGACATCTTTGCATCATAAATTATGTTGAAAAGATTATTGGAGGTGGAACATCATTTCCTTTGCTATGATCAAATTCAATTGTGATAGTATGTGTGTAATCTGTTCAGACATGTATGTGTGTAATCCCTACTCTCTGTACAAATCTATCTTTCTCTATGCTCATGAGTACAAGCTCTTGTTAAAAAGACTCTGTAAAATCAACAACCTCCCAATCCTTACAGAACTTTCTCCTTTCAAGAAAGAACCATGGTAGTGGTACCCTCCAGAATACATCCAAGAATTACACATTCACCTAGCACATTGGATTCTTGAACCACCTTATGACACTTGGTGGAGTGATTTTATCATAAAGACTTGTTAATTTTGATCTTCACTGTCTTTCAAAATTAGCAGAACTTTCAACAAATCCTTACTGGCAGAATGATGAAGATCTCTCCAGACTTCGAGCAAGATTTGAACACAGAGTTTACAATCACTTATTCCAATGTTGTGATTCTACTCCTGATGATTTTGAACAAAAGCTATTTAGGTGGGTAGATGATTGTCTCGTTCTCCAGTACCTTGAAGATTTTCCAGAAGATTTCTTAGAATGATGACACTTATGGTGCTACCAGACAGAAGATTCTCAGTTTCAGTCCAATACTGTATAATTACGTGTGCTATTTTTAGTTTTCTCTAGAAGACTCCACAAAAGTTGATAATGATGCCTTCACATCAAGACAACCTTATGTCAAGTCTTCATCAACTTTATGTCTTAGTCAAGTCATAATGAGTCATTGTACTTTAGTATAAGTCATAGTACTTAGTCACTGTACCATAAGTGATGAGTCACTATATCATAATAATGAACCTTTGTACCATAGTTATGAGTCATTATACCTTAGTTATGACTCACCGTCCTTTAGTCTTATCCTAAGTCACTTGTAAAATTACTTTATCCTAGTATTATCTTATTAGGCTACTAGTCCTTTACTTTTTTCATGTATAAATAGCATGATACTTCTCTAAGAAGTAATCATTTGTTTCAACTGATTCATCTGATTTGACAGTATCCATGTAAGATTCAGTCTCAAAGGTAGAGAGAAACATATCTTTAATAGAGAACTAAGGAAGGTTGTCTTATGCCATCTGGTGAAGTATTTCTAGAAGGGTTTGTGTAGGAGAAATCATGAGTTGTACAGGTTTTTGGTTTGGTTGTGGTGTAGGGTTTTGAGGTGTGGAACTTGAACTTGGTTTTGGTTTTGAAGGTTGAGAAAGTGGTTGTTTTGCTACTCTTTTGGGTTTTGGATCAACTGGTTATTTTTTTCAAAATTTGTGAATCCATTTTTCAGTTATATCGAAAGGGGGTTGGTCTGATTGATCTGAGAGAGGAGTGAAGTATTGTGTTGGTTGTGAGGATGTTGGAATAGATGTTGAGGGGTTTGTACTGAAAAGGTGTGAAAAAAGATTTTGAAGGTGAGGTTGGAAGATTGTATGGTTGAAATGAATGAGGAGTATAGGCTTGGTAAGGAGTATCATGCATACCAGTATGATATGGTGTGAAGATGTTGTAACTTGAAGCTGCTTGTTGTTGTTGTTGTTTCTGACGAAATTGATTTTGAAGGTCTGCAAGTTGAATCTTTAGGCTCTTCATTTCTTTCTCTCGTTCAGTGAAAGCATAAGTGATTCCAGTGTTGGTTTCAGCCATGTATCTGAGTTCTTAATCAAGTGTGATTATCCTTGACTGAATTTCAAGAATAATATTTTAGAGATTGACAAGGCTTTGATCAAAGTGTTGACTGACTTGGTCCAACTTATGTTCAATTCTGTGCAGGTATGAATTCTGCTGGAGAGAATTTTTAGTCTGCCAGTTTAAAACTGCTTCAACACGAGAAATACTTTTTTAGTTTCCATATTCATTTCTGTCAGTGGGAGTGAGGATTTTTGGAATGTGTTTGTATTGGTCTTTATGAAATTCTTCAAAATGAGGGAAATTTGAGCTGGGATAGGTTGGTTGCATCATGGAGATTTGTGGTAAAGGTTGGGTGGAATTTTGGGTGGAATCTGAGTTTTGTGTAGGTTGATTTGAGTAGGTTTGAGGGTGTGGTTTGTCTTTCTTAGGATAGATGACATAATAGTCAAACTTTCCTGAGGGTGCACCAAGGAGATCAACTTCAGGGTCTCCATTTTCATATCTTTCTTTGAGCTTTTACTGAGAAGACTTTTTTTTCTTTTGCTTCTTTGGAATATCATCATCATCCATGAAGCTTTTATCTGCATCTATCTAGCATTTTTTGCATCGACAATTTATGTCCCAATAGCAATGTCTTTCTGAAGATCTATATGCATACACGAGATTTTTATTTGACTGAAAGTGTGTGACTGAAACATCAAGGAGATCAGCATGACATCTTTGCATCATAAATTATGTTGGAAAGATTGTTGGAGGAGGAACATCCTTTCTTTTGCTGTGATCAAATTCAATTATGACAGTACCATCCTGATTGGTCTTGTAAGTTGGATCAAAGTGTTCGATTGGTTCATCTTGCTTCCAAATCTTTTGATAACTTGTCATCCACGTCTTTGGGAGAAGGGTGGCAAGTTCTTTATTGGAAATCTGCTTTGAAATATGAACATGTTTAGGAGTTTTGTCTGCTGTTTCTATTTTAACAAAAATTGCATCACTGGAGTGTGAAAGAGGCAAGTTAATGGCATGATCTTAAACTCTGTATGCCATCTGATAGTGAAGGGTTGCCTGGAGGTCTTTCATTTCTGTGCCTACGATCTGGACTTGAACTTTTAAAGTATCTAACAGGGTTGGATCATGAAGAGACATATTGTAATTTGGAAAGACTATGAAGAAGACAGTTCCTGCATTGAGTGTCGTCTCGATGATTCCAAGGACTGCATGCTTGTAATATTTAAATCTGGTGTCCAATAAAGCCATTCTGGTACAGACAGGAATTCTATTTCTGCCATGGAAGGTTAAAGCGATTCTGACAGCACGAAAGTTGAGTGTATCCTTGTTCTGACCACTGGTGAAAAAATTCTTCTGGGATCTGAAGAGTAACAAAGTGCCCTTGAGGTCTTGCTGGAAGAATACATTGATCAAAGTTTGTGGCTTGAACATACTCTTTTGGAGCTGGATATTTGGGTTTTAAAAGAGTTTTTAAAGATCTAGTAAGAGAAGGGGAGGAGTTTGATAAAGCTGTATAAGAATTTACAAGATGTAGAACTGTTTGTTGGATTTTTTTTTCTTCTGGAATATAATCTACTTCATATAAGAACTTAAGCTTAGAAGAAGAGGACTTTTTAAGTACATGAGATGGAAGAGAGGATAAACTAAAAGAAGATCTAGAGGAAGAAGGTTGAGAACTAGAGTTACTAAGAGTGGATAGATCCATGAAAATAATACTCTCTTTTGGCTTTTTCTTTTCCAATTTCAATAATCAAAACTTTAGAAACATGCTTTTCTTCTCACTATCTTGGCAAGTTGCAAGGCCTGATACCATTCTATACACAGCTCTGATACCATTCTATACACAGCAGCAGGTAGTACGGCCAAGGCTCTGGTAACTGATACGGCTTCAGTTTCAGGCTTTCTTAAGCCAAGAAGACGTTAAAGTCTTGAACACCGGTTAGAATACCTTAGTTATATGTCTGATCTATGGAAAGCTTATGGTTGATATTATCTTATTAAGTTTGATCGATCTACACGCTGTTATCATAATACCAAATAGTATTATCAGGACTCTACTATCCGAAAAATTTGAAACTGAAACCGTATCAATTGTCATAGCCTTGACCATACTACCTGCTATATAGACGAATAGTTTGGGCCCAAATGGAAAGTGGGCCTCCAGGTGGGAAGGCAAAAAAAGGTTGGAAGGCATGAGGTTGTCCGTAGTAGGTAAGGCCGGAAAGAAGGTGGGTCCACTACCTCAGGCTCAGCTAAAACAAAAGAAAAAAGTGGGTCCCTTACTTTTTACATTACTCACTGGTTCACCGCATGATACCGTGGTAGTAGGCCCCAGCTGTATACAAACAATGGACAGTGAATCAGTGACAACACAACGAAACTGAAAAAGAAGCCATTCTCGGATACTGTCAAGCTCTATCCTTTCGTTTCTTCCCATTATGCTTCTTTTTCTTCTCTTGCCTCTGTCCTATCGTATACTATATACTCCTTGTTTCCTCAATAACTCTCCTTGATCCAGAAGCAACAAATATTTCTTCACCTTCACTTCTCCTTCAAAGGTATCTCCTTTCCCTTTCACTCCTTTCCCTTTCAAACATTTCTGCATGTATGTATACGTTGACTTTGTTTGTCTTATGTATGATCAAACATCATATATGTCATTGTTAGATCAAACTCAAAAAAGGGTTTTTCTTTTTTCTTTTGATATCTATGGTTTTTTTCCCTGTAAGAAGGCCTTTCCTTCTGTTTCATTGTTTGTTGGTACTGTGTTGGTGGCTAGATATTTATTGCCATTAGATGAACCCAAAAGCAACTTTTTTCTTGCTTTTTATGTTTAATTTTTTTATAATTGTATATGTAGTAGATTCTGCCTTTCATTGAAAAGGGGTTATCCTTTTGCTTTTATCTCCTTTTGATACCCATGCCGGGATGGGGTTTTGAACTTCACATTTCATAATCCTATTAAGTCATTGTTTAGAAGCATCAATGGACGAAGAGCATGACCTTGATTGTCAAGTGCAGTATAGAAATGGATTTTTATTGGAACAATTTATCTGCCACATTCTTCTTTTTTTAGATATTTAGTCAAGTTGAAATTTTGTATCCAGTTTTGCATTGTTTTGGATGCACCTGTGCCATTTTAAACCTTCTCTCTTTGATAGAATGAAAAAATAAATTCATCTCATAACCTTGACATAGGCATCTTAAGTGATTTTAATTTGTTTACAAACACATTCCTTGATGCTTACATATAACAGATTACACTGTCTTGCTTGAGCCCTATACTTGGTAAATTATCATACCACAGGACAATGTTGTCGTTTCTAAATTATAATATTAAATGTATACAAGCTTCTTTTTGCTCTATTAAAGCTTTCTTTATATTTCAAAAAGAAGAAAAAGGATTAAAAATGCTTTGGATGTTGGAAATTCTTTTTAAGGTTTTCACATTTCTTGGATAAGTCTATGGCTGATCATGAACTTGACTGGAGTCACCTGTGTGGTCGGGCCTTGTGCTTGCTAGTTTATGCTTTGGAAGGGAAATTAGCATTGGTGATAGCGGCACAGAAAGTCAGTTCTTTATACCGAATTTGTTGATGATGATTTATCAAAAGTTCAGTTGGGTTACCATATGGTGTTTTTTAACACAAATAAAAGCATTGAGGTGCGATACATGCTCTTGATTTATGTTATGAATGTGGAGGTCTCCTTTTCTATCTTGAACACATTATCAATTTCATATGTTCCATTTTAATTTTAATTTATACTATATGTGCCTCAACAATTATTTCATAATTTAGCTTGGTCATTTTTGTTGTATTTACATTCAAAGGTTGCTGACAGTGCTTGTCAGATTTACTGGGTAAATACAGGTTCCAACATGCACATTGGCACTCTTTGAGAGTAGTGTGTTTTTCAAATATATAAGATGGCATCCAGTGAAGCCTCCATCAATATTCATGATCATGGTAAAGCTGTGGATGGAAAAAAGCAAAGAGTCCAATGCAACTATTGTGAGAAAGAGATGAGTGGTTTTTTCCGTCTCAAGTACCACTTGGGAGGTGTACGGGGAGATGTGATCCCTTGTGAAAAGGTTCCAGAAGATGTGAAGGAGCTGTTCAGAAACAAATTACAAGAAAGAGGAGGACATCTCTGCAAGGAAGTCAGAGATCTATTTCAACAAGATATTCAGTGGAAGAGGAGTGGATGCCCAAATAAAAATGTTGCCAAGAAAATGAGGTGTCAAAGTTCTGAATCTTCTGGTAGTGAGAGTGGAGAATATGAAAATACAGATTCTATGTCTGGAGATGATTCGGAAGAACCTGCAATACCACCCAGCAAAATGATTGTTTTACAAAGTGCTGTTACTGGCGATGTGAAAGAAGAATCATTGTCTAAGCAAAATAAAAAATGCATTGCTAGATTTTTCTTTGAAACAGGTATCGATTTTAAGGTTGTGAACTCTCCATGCTTTAAAAGGATGATAAATGATACCCACTGTCCTGGACAGACAAAGTATATGATCCCCAATTGTCAGGAATTGAAAGGGTGGATTCTTAAGGATGAAGTAAAAGAGATGCAAGAATATGTGAAGAAGATAAAGCAGTCATGGGCAAACACTGGATGCAGTATCTTATTGGATGGATGGATTGATGAAAAAGGTCGAAACTTGGTTAGTTTTATTGTGGATTGCCCTCAGGGCCCAATTTACCTTCATTCTTCTGATGTTTCAGCCTATGTTGATGATGTTAACACATTGCAGTTGTTGTTGGATAGAGTTATTGATGAGGTTGGGGTGGAAAATGTAGTTCAAATCATTGCCTTTTCTACAATAGGTTGGGTGGGAGCTGTAGGCAAGCAGTTCATAGATAGGTGGAAGACAGTGTTTTGGACTGTGAATGCATCTCATTGTATTGAGCTCATGTTAGACAAGATTGCAATGATGGGTGAGATTGAAGAGACATTAAAAAAGGCCAGGACCCTTTTGAAGTTCATTCATGGCCATGCAACAGTATTAAACCTTTTGAGAGATTATACTGATGGTCACGATCTTGTTAAACCTACCAAGGTAAGGTCGGCAATGCCTTTTGTGACTCTGGAGAATATTATAGCAGAAAAGAAAAACTTGAAGGCAATGTTTGCATCATCTGAGTGGAACACCTCCACATGGTCTTGTAGATCAGAGGGCAAGAGGGTAGCAGAGTTGGTAGGGGATCCTTCATTCTGGAAAGGAGCTGGAATCGTTGTAAAGATAGCTCTACCTCTGGTACGTGTTTTATGTTTGATGATTGGGGATGATAAACCCCAAATGGGATTCATATACGAAACCATAGATCAAATGAAGGAGACAATTAAAGAGGAATGCAGGAGCAAGAAATCATTGTATATGCCCTTTTGGAAAGTGATTGATGAGATCTGGGATGGCCATCTCCATAGCCCTCTCCATGCTGCTGGTTATTTTTTTAATCCAAGTCTTTTCTATTCAACTTATTTCCAATGTGATTATGAGGTTACCTTTGGCCTGTTATCTTGTATGGTCCGTATGAATCAAAATCAGTCCACTCAAGATAAAATCATACAACAGCTTGTTGCCTATAGACATTCTAAAGGTGCTTTTGGAGAGGGGAGTACCTTGCAGCAAAGAACAAAATTTTCTCCTGGTATGAAAACAATGCCTTTTTCCACTTTCACAATTTCTAATATTTTAGATTTTTTAATTCAAAATTTTATCCTCTGTGAATTTGAATGCAGCCTCGTGGTGGTGTCATTATGGAGGACAGTATCCAGAGTTGCAGCGATTTGCAACAAGAATTTTGAGCCAAACTTGTGTTGGTGCTTCAAAATATAAGCTCAATAGGAGTTTTGCGGAGAAGCTACTAACAAAAGGAAGGGAACGTATTGAGCAACAACTACTAAGTGATCTCACATTTGTTCATTATAATTTGCAACTGCAGCAGCAGCATTCTCTGTTAGGTGTAAACTATGACATTGTTGCCGATGAGATAGATTCATTGGATGAGTGGATAGTAGCTGATAAACAGGAGATTGGGTCCTCAAATGGTGATTCAGCTTCAATGGAGTTGGAGAGTGCTAAAGCAGCTGTCAATGGAGAAATACCTTCATTTCAAGTCAAGGAAGAGCCCAGGTAAATGTAAGACAGACAGAAAGGTGGATTAGAGCAATAGCATTTTGGCAAGGTAAGGGTCATGGGTCGTTTAATCTATCATGAGAATGTATGTAAAACCTCTGTTTCTCCATCGACTCGTGCTATTAACCTTTTTTGTGTGTAGAAAAAAAAAAAATCACCAAGGAACATGTCTGCAAATGTTTTACATTTTATAAGAAAAAAATAATAATATAAGCTATCTATCTTTTATTACATGTAAATAAGTTTATAATATTTTATTTTGCTGTAAATAAAATCACAAACTTTTAAAATTATTTAATTAAGTTTAATTTCATTAAATAAGACTAACGGGTGTTTGTATTGCATAGTTGCAACTTAGACATGTCATTTTGATTAAAGAAGATTAATATGCAAATTATGCAGATATACTTTTAACCTTTTATACAAAATAATTATAAACTCTTGACTTTTTATTTAATTTTTAAATTTTATTTGTGAAAAAAAAGGAAAATTGGGAAAAAAAAAACAAAATTTTACTAGTAATTTTATTGCAACCCAAAATCCAAACCTTATTAGAGAAAATAGAAGGTCGAAAACTTCAACAGGATTATCAAAATCATTTTAATTTGAGTCACTCTCTTGTATCTTATTCGTAGTCAAGGATTTTATGTATCTTTATCATATTATATATTTATCTCATGTTTATCTAGTATTTACTTTTTATTTTGTATTTTATTATATTCATCCTACCAGCTTAAAATTCGTACTATAAATACCATCCAACACAACATGTGACTTCAAGCTTTTTTCCTCCTTATTTCTTGGTCAAGGATTTTGCATGAAACAGCCTCTTGCTGCAAAATAAAACAGGTTTTTATGAATTTCAAGCCATGCAATCATTGATTAAAGTATAACCTCAAGCTTTTTTCCTCTGAAATTCTTTTACAACTCAATGGATCTTTGAGATTAAATGAATTAAATGGAAGTCAAAATGATTATTTTTTTAATATTTGAGATCGTCAAAATTAAAATTTTAATATTTTATTAATAAATTATACAATTATTGACAAAAAATAAAAAATTACCATTTGAACCCGTCGAACACACCCTTTTGATGGTACTTCATTTTGGTGCCTAGACTATATACATATATATATATATATATTTAAAAACTTTTTTACAAGCATGGATCCCGTTTTTCAAGACACCATATTAATCTATTAATATTTGAAAGTTTTTAAATTAAATAATTATTTAATATATCAAAGCTACACAATTGATTCGATAAATGTCAAGCAAAATGAGAAAAACATCACCATCATGATAATCATAAATTCATAATCTCCGTGATTTTCTTGCAAAATGGGGTGGGAATTCTACAAATATGGTCTCTTTTTCTTACAAACTCATTTTCACTAACTTCTGTCCACAAACAGACACAAAACACAACAGATCCATTTTTTAAATTATTTATTACATTATTTTGAGTTACTCAAAACTCAAATTACAAATATGTATATTTTAAAATTAATTGTTCTGGAAGTTCTTTTGGATTCTCTTTGCTTTCTTTCGTTTTTCTCCGTTTGAATTCTCTCTTACCAAGTCTTTGTTAGCTCAACCGTATCTTTGTCATTTTTGCACCCCACTTTTCTCTGTGCAATTGAACAAAATTGAGTGTTATAAGTATCAGTTGACAAACAAGTACATTCTTTTTCTGAGAAATCAAAGCTGAAGAAGAAGAAGAAGAAGGAGCTGAGAACCAGTTTCAAGTTGGATTTGGGTGTTATTTTATTTTTTTCAAGTATCAAGAAAATTGAGATCTTTCAGGTATTTCTCTGTCAAAAGCCTCTTCTTTTACATTTTCACTGGAAATGGGCTTTTGGGTTGTTAGTCTTTTAGGACCACAGATTTTTTTTGCATGAAAAAAATATTTCTTTCTTATTTTTCTCCTTCTTGCAAGTTTGAAAATGGGTTCTTGTTGTTTTCTTGTGTTTGTTTTTACGAGGTTGAGATAGATGCATGAAGGGAAAAGGAACTCATTAAGGTTGATGGGGGGGGGGGGGGGGGTTCATCCTGTTAGTTGTGATTAGTATTATTAGAAAAAAAAAAACTAGTGTTCGAAACAAAAAAAAGGGACCACTAAGATCTGTCCTTTGGATTCTTCTTCTTTTTCTTTTTAATCTTCTTTGAATCAATTTGTTTCATCATTGTCTTATGGCTTGGAAGCTTTTTATGGAGTGAAAAGTGAAGAAACTTGAATTACTTTTCTTTTTGACTTACTATTTGCCCCATAACTTTTGAAATCTCTGCTTTGGTCTCTCTTTTAATCCGTGCATCTTCTTTTTCAATGGATATGAAAGGGGCAGAAAAGCAACCGAGTTCTCTGCTTTTAAATCACCTTTGATTAACTTTTGAAGGGCATGTCAAGTTTTTCTCTTTGTTTTTAGTCACCATGGAAGCTACTTTTGTCTTCCACAAACAGCAATTTCTTTCTTTTTTTTTTTTTTTAATAATTGCATATTCGTTGCATTTGGTCAATTTCCTTTTCTTGTTTTTCCTTTTGGCACAGTTATATCCTCATAATATTCACAGCTTTTGCTTAACTCTGATTTTCATGAAGTGGAAATGTAATTCATTATTCTAAGTAGATTCACAGATATTATTTCTTCTACACATTTCCTTCTTGAAATGATTTTTATTTCTACAGCTGCTGGTTGTATTCGACTTAAATCAAAGCTACCAGGCTGCTTTTTTTTTGGTACGGTTGTGTTGAAAATGACTGGTAACTGTGCATTCATTGAGTTTGTTTGTCCTTATTTACATATTCACAAGCCACACAGTACTCTGTCTAAAAACAACAGCTCATTCCTCATTAATGACAAAATCTATCTCTAGTTCCCAAATTGAAAATTCTAAAGAAAAAAAAAAGTCTTTTGACGTTTTAATTGGATCTTGCAGGATTGATGATGTTTGTTTGTTTATGGGGGCGATATAGAAGCCAAGCTACTTCGGATATTCCAGGGTTTGCTTTATTTGATAAAAGCCAAACCTCATGATCACAGGATGTGCGACTCATCTGTTGTGCAATCTGCCTTCTGCCAGTAAGGATTGCATCATTTATTTTCTTTGTTTGTTTACTTGCTTATGCTCTTGTTGGCTTACAAATGGAGCTTTAGTTTCTTTTTCATGGTTTTCTCTATTTTTCTTTCTATATTTCTTTACCATTGAATGATTTTTCCTGCAGAAATGATTCCATTTCGAAATGTTCACATTCTAAGGCAATTTACTGCAACTCAGGATCTCAGCTAGATATTGTCGGTGAACTTCAAGGTCATAACTCATCCTTAGAGGTAAGTGCTGGTGTGCTTGTCCTTTTAGTGATTGTTGATTAACACTGAGTGAAATGTCCGTGGAACTAAGTCATTGTCTGTCATAGCAATTTGCTATTCTTCTACCCTCTTTTCTGCTATCTGACAGTTTTTGAAGTCAATTTTCTTGTAATTTTCTACATTTTAGCATATTGGTAATTAGTGTTTGCAGTTGTGATGAAATGTCAAATATCTACAAACTGACTCAGAGTTTTGAATATGATACCAATTGTAGAAGAGAGAAATAACCATTTCCATTCATTTTGTTTGTTGGTCAACTTCAATTACAAGTCCTAGGAATTTTCCTTTATTCTTTTCCAAAGGCTAGAATAAGAGTTCTAGCAGAGTACTAGTTATATTTTCAGATTTCTATTAGTTTGTATTTGATCATTTGCATCATTTTGTTGCATTTATAAGTAATAAATTGTTCTTCTAATTTTAGGAAAAGTCATTTGGGTTAAATTTGACCTTCATTGTGAATTTGGTGATTTATTCAGGCAAGTAGTTATAACGAAGAGACTGGAAGTGTTGAATCATGTTCTAGAAGCAGCGATTCTTGTCCATATAGGTTTCAGCTCGAGCAAGATGTAAGCATTTCTCAACTGTGATAATGTTTTAGCTAATGCATTAAACTAGTTACTTAAGATGATAGGTTCGGTTCTGATGCAATATGCCTTGAAGTAGTTGTGCAGCGGTATTCATGATAACGTCTTTGGTGAAATTTGTTATTTTTAATAGGCAATGGATTAATCTGTGTTAACTTTTTGGTTATAATAGCTTACTGTTGGAAAAAATCTACTTATTTTAATCACTACAATGGTTCCAGAACTAAGACAATTTCAAAGAATGCTTTAGGGTAAATCTGTATTTTATTCTGCTAACTATATTCTTTTGATAATTTTTACAGGTACATAAATTACAACAAAAGCTGCAAAAAGAGATGGACCTGCATTCTATTCTGGCAAATGCTATAGAGAAAAATGCTACAGAATTGTCAAGTCCTTCATGCCTCCCACACCATGTATGTCAGTTACATATATTCTTTACCTGCTTTTGGTAATTTTACCTTGCATGTTGACTATTTCAAGTTGTACATATATGCCGTTTTCATATTTCACGGTGATGGTTTGTGTGCCAAATTCTTGTGAAAGTTCAAAGCAATATGTTGTATGAGGTTGGGCAAGCGGCATAGATATTGTTTTGTACCATTAATGATAAGTTTTTGTACTCTACTTTCTTAATAAACATAGGGATGTTTTGATCTCTTATTCTTATTAATTGATGTTCCTTTATTCCCTTTATGACAACTTTTGGACAGCAATTGGGACTGTTGTATTACACAAAAGCTTATTGTTCATATCCTTATTCACACATATAGCATATAGCAGTTGTCTGGATGATTTAATTGGTGTTAAAAGTACCATTTAAGCCAATTGTCTCGTTCTGTGCATTGTAAGCAGGATGCTGCCCTTGCAGGGGTGTGCAAAAGCAGGCAAGCTGATTCCTCATAGTGAAAAAATTTCAGTCTTACCAACATATGAAAATGTTACCCTGCTTTGAACATGTTCAACATTTCATTGGTTGTGGCCATCTCAAATTGGGGAGTTTATATTTTCTGCTTTTCTCTGGTTCTTTGAGATTTCTACATAATAAATCCACTGAATTATTCATGAACTTCATACATTTAGTTTAGGCATCCCTTTTAAATTGTGAACAGGTTTCTTTAATGTTTTAAAGATTGTTATAATATTGCCCTTTTCTTATTCTCTTCCAGGTTCAGGAGCTTCTATCCCATATTGCAGTATTGGAGGGTACTATCTCCAAACTTGAACGAGAGATGGTGTCTTTGCATTTCCAGCTTAGTCAAGAGAGAAATGAATTGAGACTTGCTGGATACCGTTTGAGACATTCTTTTTCTCCATCAGTACATATCTCTCTGCTATTATCACATTACTGCTAAATGTCTCTCTATAAAAACATAAATCCTTCATGATTATAACTGCAGTTTCTTTCTATTTATTTAACTCTTTTCTAAGTTGAGCTTGTTCCATAACATGTTGAAACCAATAATTTAAAGTCATAGTTATTTGTAGCCTGTTAACATCTTTGTTGTGCTTAACGTTGAAACCAATATTAAACTTTCTTTTGTTAGCCAGATTTCACCTTCACTGAGGTGTTTGAAGCTCTCAAATTCTGTACTGCATCATTCCTTAGAAGACATATCATGCCATGAGCCTACAGACCAACTATCAGAATCTACTGGTGAATCATCTTCTACAGAGTCAATAAGAGAGGTATATGTAGCTTCCTTAACGCCTCTAGAGCTTTCAACTTCATAAGTATTTTGATTGATATAGTCCATCACATACTTAATAAAAATTGGTTCCATTTATAAAGCAGATCGTTGACATTCTTGTAACTGAAAGCTTCAATAAGTATTTTGCCCATTAAAGTTGTATAACCAAATAGTGAGTTTTGTATTGAAGTTCTTAAGAGAATTTTAGAAAACTACATGTTATATATCATGATGTGCATTCTAAATTTTGTTATATATCATGATGTGATTAAGTAGTATACATACAATCAATATGCTTGTTTCTTTTCATGCTTTTGTCCATATGCTTGATGTGACTGTAGTTGTAAAGATTTGGGCTTCAAGCTACTTTCTCTAAAGCCTAGGGTTATTTCACACAATCCTAAATAAGGCATAATTGCTACTAGAACTCTCATAAACTTGTTCTCTAAAAATTGAAAAAGCTTAGGAGATCTTTTACTCTGCAGTTCTAACCATATTAATGTAAGGACTTGAGATTCAAATGAAAATCCATTACAAATGACTTAAAGCAATTCCTAAACTATAAATAGAACCTAATAACACTATGAAAACCTTGAAAATAGAACTTAGGCTCGAAATCTTCAGCAAATCTGGAAATTACCAGAATACTCTGACACATACTCTAGAAAGCATAAAATTAAAGGAAATTACCTAAAAACTCGAACTGGCCATTCATATAAATGATAGACAGAGTAATGAATTGTGACAAGATGAAGTACTGCTACAAGAAAGCTTGTAATACATGGCAGCTATTAATGGTTAACATGACAAGATGCAGGCCAGGATGGAAGAACGAAAATCACAGTTCATTTGGAAAAGTAAAACCACTTTGAGACTTAGTAGGGGCAAGGAAAACATAATAAAAAGATGAGATTAAATTTTCTATAGTTCAATCTTAGGAACAATTTAAAGTTCTAATGATGGATCTTATGTTCACATCTTGTTTCATAATCTGCCTCAATAAAAGTACATGATAAAAAAAAATTTTAATTTTTAGTGATGATTACTACTGAAAACTGCAGAAGGTTTTTATTGAGCTTTTAATAATTATAATTTACAGCAGAATGCAGTGGACTCACTTTTGCATCTTGACGGGAAGAAAATATCTGCAAAGACAGATGACAGTTCTTGTCAACCTTTACAGTTGGACAAGATTTCAAGAGGGATACCACCTAAAGGCCTTTGGGATCACCCTAACCAATTATCAGAAGAGATGGTAAGATGCATGAGAAATATATTCATATCTCTTGCGGATTCAGCTATACCCTCCAAATCATCTGCATTTAAAAGCCACAGCTCAAATCTATCACCACGGGGACATCTTTCAAATTCATCATGGTGGTCATCATCTGAACGCTTAATGATTCCATCATGGGTGCAGAGCCCACAAGTTGATATTCAAAGCAACGCTGAAGTTTTGGCTTCAGAGAATTCCTTTGATCCCTATAGAGTACATGGAAAATTAAGCTGGGCTGAAATAGGAAACTATGGCTTAGCAACTGAAGTATCTTGGATGTCAGTTGGGAAAAAGCAGCTAGAATATGCTTCTGGGGCCTTAAGGAGGTTCAGGTATTATGCTTGTCAGACCTTTTTGATTAAATATTCTCTCTCTCAGCAAATGATTATCAACTGAGGATTTTTAAAGGGGCAGAATAGGGTAATAGCCTAATCGCTTAACAATTTAATCATATAGTGATTAGAGCATGAGTAGAATGTCTATATGTTCTCTTTCTATATGGATCTTACTCTTGTTTCAAGAAAAAAATGTTAAAAACCTTGTAAATTAACAACCTTTAAAATACTATGTTGCTTTACGGATAGTGTTGATGACGAAAATGAACACCTATAATGCTCCAAAGATCAGACAGTCGGAGGAAGAAAAAATGTTGCTTCCTAAGGTTCCACATCCTAATGCCATGTACTAGCAAGGGGATTTGTTGTTCAAACTAGGTTCCTACATTAGTGCAGCTTGATTTCCTAATTTATTTTAGAATATTTCTCATTTACTCTTCTGATTTAGTCAACTATTCTAATTGTCAAGTTTTTAAAGATTTGTTTTTATTCTAGAATAGAATAATTTTCCTTTCTTTTATTATTTTTTATTTTCTGTTTCATGTAAGTTGTTTCCTAATAAGGAACTTCACTGTTCCTATTTATTTAGATGTACATCTTCATTGTAGATTGAAAAGAAGAAATAAGGACAATTGTTTTTTAACTTTTCTACATGGTATCAAAGCAAGTCGGCCTCAACCATTAGATTGTAACCACACAAGTTTCCATTATGGCTAGTAGGAGTGAGAATTCTTCTTCTGTAGAGATATGGCATGAGGAAAATTACAAAGAAGTGATGCTCCAACAAACCCTTCAAAACAAGTGTGCAACCTTTGGAATTAGTTTACTAGCACAAATAGGTACTAAACGCCTTAGGTGTTCAATGGGGAAATACACAATCTTAGATTGTTGATTCAGGAGCATCAGATTACATGACTAGAGATGCATTCTTATTCAACACATATAGACCTTGCTATGATAGTTCTGCTGTAAAAATTGCTGATGGCTCTCTCTCGAAGGTGGCGGGAACAAGTTCTATTGTAGTTTCGAAAGACATAACACTCGACTCTGACCTCCATGTCTCTAATTTAAGCTGTAACCTACTTTCCATCAGTAAGTTTATGAAGGAGAGATGTTGTGTTACTAAATTTTTCCCAACTTGTATGAATTTCAGGAATTGGGCTCAGGGAGGATTATTGGCAGTGCTAGGATATGTGCAGGGCTCTACCTTCTTCAAGATGATGCACATGAGAGATCATAAAACTTTTGTACAGCCTTAGTCTCTAGTACTAGTAAGGATGACCTTATCATGTTATGGCATTATCGATTAGGAGATCCAAATATTTCATACCTAAAAAGGCTATTTCTCTCATTATTCAATAACATCTCTTAAGATTTTCAGTGTGAAATTTGTCAACTTTCTAAGCACACTCGAAATACCTACCCTAGCCTTTCCTATAAATCATCTCAGCCTTTTTCAATGATTCACAGTGACATTTGGGGATCGTCAAGAGTTAACAATATCATAGGTTTTAGGTGGTTTGTTACATTCATCAATGATCATACTCGAGTCAATTAGATATTCCTTATGAAAGAAAAATTTGAGGTTAGCCAAATCTTTCAAAGCTTCAATAGCACGGTACAAACCCAATTCCAAGCCAAAATCCAAGTCTTAAAAACTGAAAATGGAAGGGAATACTTCAACTTTGTTCTCGACCCTTACCTCACCAATCATGGCATTATCCATCAAAGCTCTTACATTGACACTCCACAATAAAATGGGGTTGCTGAACGCAAAAACAGACTTTGATAGAAGTGACCAGATCCCTCTTGTTGACTTCCAATGTGCCTAAATATTTTTTGGGAGAAGCTGTCCTCTCTGCAACCTATTTAGTTAACCGAATGCCTTCTCGAGTTTTTGGCTTTAAAGCACATTGTCAATTACTATTTGTTTCTTATTCACAAACTCGGTTGATCTCTTCCATTCTCATCAAACTCTTTGGTTGCATTGCCTTTGTTCATATTAGCCAACAAAACCGTATCAAGCTTGATCCCAAACCAAAAGGGCTATAGGTGTTACTCACTCATCACAAAAAAAATTCTATAGCTCTATGGATGTCACCTTCCTTGAGAATCTTCCATGCTACAACAAGAATGATATTCAGGGAGAGAATACTACTCATGAATATCAATTCTTAGCTGTTGACTTGCCAATTTCCCAATCAGCCCCTTCAAAACTAGAATCTCAATCAGTCGTTTCAAAACCTGATTCTCAACCTACCCAACCTATCAACCATGCAGATTCTGAAACCCAACCTATTCAAACAACTCTTGACTCTACAAACCCTAAGGTTATGCAAGAAAAAACAAAAGAACTGATAGTCTACTCAAGGAAGCAAAAACCACAGGAAGAAGTGGACAACTATACATTGCCTAGCACTAAAAATCCACCTGATTCGAGTCTTCAAGAACCTGAAACCAACGTAAGTAATGTCCCTATTGAATCTGAAATTGAAACTTGTGAGCCAGATGGTGACCTTGACATTCCTATTGCATTAAAAAAAGGTGTGAGATCATGCACTCGGTATCCTATCTACAAGTACATCTCATATGACAAGTTAAATCCAAATTTTCGAGTCTTTACTACTAACCTTGACAATGTGCAAATTCCAAAAAATACTTAGGAAGTCCTCAATGAACCAGATTGGAAGGCAGTAGTTCTTGAAGAAATCAAGCCACTGGAGAAAAATGGGACATGAGAAATTTTAGATTTACCCAAAGGAAAAAACCCAGTTGAGTGTAAGTGGATCTTCATAATAAAGCACAATGTAGATGGAAGTATAAACAGGTTCAAAGCTAGACTTGTTGCAAAGGGATTCACTCAATCCTCTAAGATAGACTATGAGGAGACATTTGCTTCGGTTGCCAAACTTAATTCAATTAGAGTTCTATTGTCACTAGCAACCAACTTGGATTGGCCTTTCCATCAACTTGATATCAAGAATGTATTCTTAAATGGTGACTTGGAGGAAGATGTTTACATGAAAATTTCCCCTAGTTTCAAAAGGCAAGACAACATGGGCAAAGTGTGCAAACTCCAGATATCTTTGTATGAATTTAAACAGTCTCCTCAAGTTTGGTTTGAATAGTTAACTAAGGCAATGAAAAGGTATGGATTCCTTCAATCTGACCATATTACAAAGTTCACTAATGAAGGAAAAAGAGTTATTCTTATTGTTTATGTGGATGATATCATAATCACTGGAGACCCCAAAGAAGGCATAGATGATTTGAAGAAACGTTTTGCAAAGGAGTTTGAAATAAAGAACTTGGGGTTCCTTAAATATTTCCTTGGGATGGAAGTGGTTCAGTCTAAGAATGGAATATTAGTGTCTCAGTGTAAGTGTTTACTTGATCTACTTAAAGAAACCGCCGTGATTGGATGCAAACCTTTCGATACACCCATAGACTCAACTAATAAAATTGGAAGTGAAAATGGAAGCTCTTGCACTGACAAAGGGCGATACCAAAGACTAGTTGGGAAGATTATTTACCTCTCCCACACATGACTTGATATCAGGTTTGCAGTAGGGATGGTAAGTAGATACATGAATAATCCAACCAAGTAGTAGTTTAAGGTTGCTCATCGCATCTTACAGTACTTAAAGAAGAGTCCTTGTGAAGGTCTATGTTTGAAGAAGTCAATGGTTAGGGCAGTCGAGGTGTACACAGATGCTGATTGGGTTGGATCAGTAATAGATAGAAGGTCCACTACTGGATATTGCACTTATGTTTGGGGAAATTTGGTCACTTGGAGAAGTAAAAAGCAAGCTTTGTATCTAGGAGCAGTGTTGAGGTTGAGTTTAGAGCAATGTCCTATGGTATTTGTGTAGGAATTTGGCTGATAAGGTTACTTGGAGAATTAAAAGTTCAAATTGTGACATCTATGACACTATTTTGTGACAATAAGGCTACTGTAAGTATTGCCAAAAATCATGTTTATCATGATAGGACCAAGCACATAGAGCTGGACCTACATTTCATAAAGGAAAAGATAGAAAATGGGTCTGTCAAATTGGCTTATATCCCTACAAGTTCACAAATTGCAGATATTCTAACTAAAGCTCTTCCTAAAAGTATTTTTTACGGTTTGAAATCCAAACTGAGTATGATTAACATTCATAACCTAGCTTGAAGAGGAGTGTAGAAATATGATTTTCTTACATTAGTGCAAATCCGATTCTCCTACATTAGTGCAAATCCAATTCTCCTACATTAGTGCAACTTGATTTCCTAATTTATTTTGGGAATATTTCTCATTTACTCTTCTGATTTAGTCAATTATTTTGATTGTCAAGTTTTAGGGATTTCTTTCTATTCTAGAATAGAATAATTTTCCTTCCTTTTATTATTTTTTATTTTCTGTTTCATGTGAGTTGTTTCCTAATAAGGAACTTCACTGTTCCTATTTATTTAGATGTACTCCTTCATTGTAGATTGAAAAGAAGAAATAAGGGCAATTGTTCTTTAAGTTTTCTATAGGTTAAAAGTATTCCCAAGAGAAAATTAGAAAATATAATGTAAAATAACATAAAAAGAGATAAAAGGGTTTTCATTGTTTTTGGTCAAAGACCCTTACTATTATTCAAACTGTTGGCTTATAAAGCCAAATTAAATACAAAGTTACTACCACTCCATAATCCTAAAACTAATAAAAGATTGTCGCTTGTTCTTTAGAGAGTCCTTGCATGAAACCACTTTGCTGCATCAGAGGTAACTTCCCACTTTGTTTTCCACTATCTTAAGGTGAAGGTTCACATGTCTTCATATTTATCTTTTACCAATTATCTAGGTAAAATATTACAATGAGTTATCAACAGATAGTATGTATAACTGTTGCATGGTACCATAGCCGATTGAGTACTGTTTTGCTTTTAATTGTTTGGAGAACAGAACACTGGTGGAGCAACTGGCAAAAGTGAATCCTATACACTTGAATTGCAATGAGAAGCTTGCCTTCTGGATCAACTTGTATAATGCTCTAATCATGCATGTGGGTTTCTTTATTCATTTGCAAGTGTAATTTTTCCAATCATATCCCTAGAATTGTGAAGTTTCATATAAAAACAAGATTAGCTTGACAATATTGTTCTGTATTGTCTACATCATGGACAGGCTTACTTAGCATACGGGGTTCCAAGAAGCGACTTGAAGCTCTTCTCCTTGATGCAGAAGGTATAAATTGTTAAATGAGTACCCTGAATCCGTATTAAATTTATTTTCCTAGTTTTATGTGTTTATATTATTATCTACTAGCATCTGTAAGTAGTTTGATATTGAGACTTGCCATTTTCCCCTTTGGAAAGAGGGAAGGGTGTTACTCTCCGTTGTATTCAATATATCATCCAGGGAATCTCCATTCTGCTTAATTTGATTGCCATTCAGTGAGTCTATTAGTGCCATACTCAGCTTTACGATGCTGTCTGTGCCTTGTTTTGACAGGCACTGAATTGCAAACTCTGCTTCTATAGTTCTATTATTTCTGTGTTCTTCATAATCTTATTAGTATATCTTTCCACTATTTTGGAGAGTGCTGAGTGCTGTGGTAGCTTTTAGTCAATAAATTTTGATCCAGTGATCAACAAACATATATGTAGATGCATTTAGTTATGTTGTAGAGTACGAGGACTGCTAAGGAAGCAAAAAGTAGCCCAAGCTGTGTGGTTCCAGGCTGTTGATTAATGTTTTACAACAGGCTGTCAAGTATGGCCCTTTGTGTTAAATATTAGATGCCTGCTTGTTCTACCCTTATCATATCAGATTTATTATTGCATATAGGTGTCTACCTTCTGGTAACTGTTATACAACTTTTCAAAATTTCCCATGGATGGGTTAAGCAATGTTTGAATGCAAAATTTCATTATTCCACCAAAGCCTAAATTATTTCTGGTACCATTTTTTGTGTTAAGTAATTATGAAGATATGACTTACATAGAGTCTGGCTAACATAATAAGGGTTAAAGAAACGAGTTTTCCTCCTAAAAGAAGCAATAATTATGAGAGGGAAGAAAATTTGGGACAATAATTTAGATAAAGCCCCTTATATATGTTTGCCTTCTGATGTTCAAATCTAGTCCTTTGAAGAAACTTCATGGTTCAAAAGGCAATGAATGATTAAGTCTCTCAAATATTAGAGATCTCACGTCTTGAATTTCTGAGATTTTTTTTTTTGTTATATATTTCTTACTAATTTCTACATCTGTGCGTATGGTTAAATAAGTTTCAGGTGTCCTCACAAAAATCTCTATAGTTTTTAAATGTAATAAGATCAGATGATGAATTCATATGGAGAGTTGTAATGTTGGTTTAATTGACTTTGATATTGTTGTAGTTTTTTTCTGACGAAAAGTTTTACTCTTCTAGGCAACATATACAGTCGGAGGCCACTCCTTCAGTGCTGCTGCAATCGAATATGTCATTCTGAAGATGAAGCCTCCTTTGCATAGGCCACAAATTGTAAGGATTTTCTGTGATGATTTACACTTGTTTTCTTTATTTGCTTCTCCTACTTCACTAACTAATGCCAGTAACAACTAACAAATGTAAAAAATTTTGTCAGGCTTTGCTTCTTGCGATTCACAAACTGAAGGTTTCAGACGAGCAACGCAAGTCTGCAATTGATACATATGAACCACTTGTATCTTTCGCTCTCAGTTGTGGAATGTACTCATCACCTGTGGTAATCTCAATTTTTTTGTTTCCTCTTTACACACACACACACACACTATTTTGGTTGTTCTGAATTGTAGATTTTATGAGTGAGGTGCAAATGCCAGATTAGGATCTTCACTGCTAAGAATGTTAGGGAGGAGCTTGAAGAAGCTCAGCGTGATTTTATACGAGCTTCAGTTGGGGTTAGCAGCAAAGGGAAGCTATTAGTTCCAAAATTACTGCACTGCTTTACTAAGGGCTTTGTGGATGATTCTAATTTGGCTGTATGGATATCTCATTACCTTCCACCCCATCAAGCTGCCTTTGTCGAACAATGCATCTCACAAAGGAGGCAAAGCCTTCTTGGTTCCCGTAACTGTGGCATTCTTCCCTTTGATTCACGTTTCCGGTACTTATTCCTGCCTGAAAAAATTTCACTTCTATGATGTCTACCTTGTTACTTTGAGTTATACACACGCTAAACTACAAAAACTAGGTTGCATCCACGCCAGTGTGAATCTTAGCATCCTTAACAAAAACAAGGGTTGTTGCAGTTTTGTTTTTTTCTCCCCTGCATCCAGTGACATCCTCATTTCTGTACCAGAAAAAAAAAAAAAAGGGTGACATGCTTATTTTGCTGATGTACATTCTCTTCATGGCTACTAGAAGTAAATAAAGCTGTTGATGTATTTTGTTTATCCAACAATTATCCAATACTAGGGTTAGACTTGAATACTTATTGGACTATTATTTGCTGACAATCCAGGGTAAACTATAATGAAGCTTTTTTTTTTTTTTTGGGGGGGGGGGGGGGGGGAGGGGGGGTGGGGAGGAGGTGGGTTGGTTTAATGTGATATATGAATTATGAATCTGATCCTAATTCAGTCTTAGTTAATTTTCTGATGTATGGTGTAGTATTCCACTCCCTTATTCGATTTTCATTGTACTGTCTTTGTAAACTCGTTGCATTTACCTCCATTGTTGAAGTGCTAACTCAAATTTTTATCATATGAAAAAACATAGAGCTACAAGAGCTAAAAATCTTAAGAGGAAATAGAAATAGAATAGATTTTCAACCATCATCTTCTAGGACGAGTTCCAAAAGGAGGAAAAACAGCTAGAACAATGGTTACCAACGATATACACTGGATCGAGCTTTAGGTGATCAGGCAACCAATGAAACTTTCGAACCTCCTTCAACTTATCACCAGAACAAAAAATGTTAAAAGTAATGTGAACTTTGAAGAAACAGGCACTTGTTTAATGCAAAAACCATAAGATTTATCTTAAATCGTATATATACCATGTTTAGTCAAATAATTTGCTTTATTGGCATTCTCGAAACAGACAATGAAACTTTTAGAGAAGCCATTGAGTTCACAGAAAATCCATATGAAAACAGGTAACATGAGTCCGTATGAAATAAATATGAGCTACTTAGCTCTTAAACTTCTAAAACATTTGAGAAAACAATTATTTTCTGCAGGAACAACGGCATCTCTACTCAAACAGAAAGATCCAAAAATGTACAGTTGAGCTAAGGTATTGAGGATATGTAAGAATCAATCCTCGAACAAACAAGTATCTGATGAGTCATGATATTTTTTGCCATTGATCACGAAGTATTCTTTATATATGTTTACGTCTTCTTTAAATAATAATTTACTTTTATTATATACTTGCTAGGAACAAATAATTCAATTTGGTAAGAAAATTTACTATTTGCAGAAAGAGAATAGTCCGAAATATTTCAATCTCATTGTTTTTTTAGAAAAAAGCAATAAAAATCAATAAAATTGAAAGTACAATAATAAAATACAATAAAATTGAAATGCAATGGCAGAATAAAAAAAAATTGAACTAAAAGTATATAGGGGTCCAAAACCAAAAATTATTTAATTATTTGAAAAAAATTGCATAAAACACATGAAAGGACTTTCAATTACTATTGCAATGATTGAACTTCTTGTAAATTAAGATACTTGTATAGCTTTTCAATTTGTTTTAACCATATAGTAAACTTTACAATTTTTTTTTTTTTTTTTTTGGTTTCATCTCATTTTCTGAGTAACTAATTTACTTTTGAGATCGACTCTTAGAGCATAAAATATATTTGATTATTAATTTATTTATTGTTAAACGTAAGTTTCTTTATGTAAGTAAAAAAAGGATTGTTAATATTATAAATGACAATTCTTAAATCCCTTAGTTGTATTTTCATAAATTTTTTTTTATATAAAAAAAGGTGGCCTGAAATAACCCGAGATTCAAAATGACCAGACATGTTAGGTAAGCCGAACCCGACTTAAAATACCCAAAATTTCTAATATCCTCGTAAAAGAAAACAAAGGGTCAGCTAACTCAAATTAAGAAAACAAATATTCACAAGACCATAGTGTTAATAAGACCATCAGCTCAACAAGTATAAATCATGGAAGTACTCCACTTGAGCCAACTAACTAATAAACTCTAAAGCTGGTATGTATGCTAACTCTACGCCTTCTTTCTTCAATTACTTCCATAATTTATCAACTCTTAAAAGGAATAATCTAATCTATCTACTAAGAAGTATTCTTGGGCCCATAGAGAAAGTTCCAGTAATGATTAAGCATGTGATCACTGGGAGTTACTCTATCCCCCTTCCCTGTACAGAATATTGCATATGCATCTGCAGCATACCTGGTCACCAAAAAGGTTACAACACTAGACTGCTTTCCCATGGGATCTACAAAATTGGATAGAGACAGAGAACAGCCGACTTACTTTCCAACACCGTGCAGCTCGGTCACATGGGTCCATTCCTTCCACAAATACTCCTGAGACATTCGTTGTATCATCTCAGCCCTCTTTCTTTGAAGACCAAGACTTTCTATAACCTTTTCTATCTCCTCGGTGGCAACCTCAGTGGCCGTCTTTGCATCAGGGCACAGAGTGAAGAGATTTGATAATACTTTTCTAGTCTGCAATTAATGTAAACATCATTAATTTGACTATATTTAACATCCACTGCTTTGTTTTCTCTGGCTTAATGAAGAAAAATTTTATAAAAGTAAAATTTATATCCATGCCAAGAACATCAAAATTTGACGTCTCATCCAATAATAACAAGACAAAGTTCTGCACTCATCGATGAGAGTCACAGGTTTAGCTTGGTTTTACCATCACGATAAGAAAAGAAATAAAATGATCAAGATCTGCCACCCATAATAACTAAGTGAGAATCTCATGAAACTCAATCATACTTCAATTGTCAATTTCACATTTTGATTAATTTGATATCTGCAATAGTTAAGTTTCATTAAATCTAGTTCTACTACGGACACACTAAATAACAGTAAGAAAAATGTTTCCAGCATGAAATTGCTCAGATGGCCGAAATCAAGCATGAGAATTTCTTAGCTACACAATATCTATATTTATCAAAGAACTAGAAGTCCAATATAAGGGACAGCACACTCAAGCCTATGGATAGCATGGAGGAATCTCACTTGGAAAAGATGGTGATGATCCCTTTAGAAAGAGAAACCAACTTTCTACACAAGGCACATCACCTACAATATTCAGTTTTCTACATGTTATTCTTAGTTTTGTTCTCCAATTTGTCAAATAAAATGCTTTCCACCAGGATGGTAGAACAATCACATAAATGTTTAGGCCTATGCTAGGCAGCAATGCATACCTGAGAGACCTTTTAGCCTCACATTAACTTGCATTCCGCTGTCCTGACTTATTCCAAAACTACCCCTCCCCTCAAACCATACACAAGACCACCACACTTTCTTTCCGCCATCCCTCTTTTTTTCTTACCTCAGCTTCACTTCTTCAATAACAAACAAAGACATAACTTCACAATGCAGCCATTTTGATTAGGGACCGTAGGTACAGTTTCTCTATGTTCAAACTAACCGTCTAGAAATCAGAGAAAATTTTTGTGAACTGGATTACCCTGTCATACAATACCTCAGGAAAGTGCTACATTTAAATGAAGAACTACAAGCCATTGTAATTTCCCCTACCAGGTTACTGATTTATATTTTAATAGTAAACAGAGAAAAAAATTGCATTCATGACTAAATTATCACCCTACCAAAGGCCTATATGATTGATCCACTCATCTCAGCAACATGTAATGCACAGAGAACCGAGATTCTAATGGAATTACATAATGATTTTTATGATATGAAAGCAAAATTATTGCTCGCATTCTGAATACTGCTAAACACATTAAAAAAGATGCCTTCTCAATTTGTAGGATTAAAGTGTCAGACTAATTCTCAGCTAAGATGGAAGATATGGAGAGACATAGTGGTCAATAGCAGTTGACAATTGTTTTGGTGCAGCACATAAGAGGATTCAGATGATTTAACTATTTATTCAAATAAAAAACGTGAAACCATAACCCCCTCCCCCCCCCCCCCCCCCAAAAAAAAAAAAAAAAAGGAGGAAAGCAACAGCATCTAAAAAAGTTCCACAAGAAACATTATTAAGTAAAGAAAAGCATATAGGAATAAGAGATTTGATTGAAAGAACGAAACCTGGTTCCCAGATGTTTTGTTTAGAAGCATACATATAACCAATACCCTCCAGGGGTCATGCGTATGATCCTCCTGGAGAAGTGGAGCACTGGAGCGAGGAGGAATCCATGTGTTATCGGGAGCTTTTCTTTGGTAAGCCTCATCTCTTTTCTCGGAAACAGACAGAAAAGGTTTAAGTCCATCTGTCTTTGTTGGTTTTTTCATGCCATCTAAAATTTCATTGTTGTTCTTTTGGAAGTAAGGGGACAGTTTAATTACTTTAGGTTTTGGTTTGCGATTCCCACTTATCATGTCCTGTTTTTCTCCACTTGACTGGAAATAAGGAGAGACCATCCGAACTTGGACATCGGCTCTCCTCTTCTTGCCATTTTGTTTGCTAACGTTTTTCCCATTCTCCAAAAACTTTTCATTACTACAACCCTCATATACAACTTGCGAAAGCAAATTGAGTTGCTGTTTGCATTTGCCACTTAACAAGTCTTGTTTCTCTCTACTTGTTGGAAAATAAGGAGAAACCTTCCGTACTTGCACATCTGCTCTCCTCCTCCTTCCATTTTGTTTGCTCAGAGTTTCACTTTTCTTCGAGGCCTTTTCATTACAATGATCACCCTTGCTTTCATTACTATGATCACCCATGTATGAAAATTGGGAAAGCACATGGCCAAGATTTCTAATCTCTTTGCCCCTGGCATCCATTTTCTTATTAACCAGCGGGTTCAAAAACTACCCCTCACCTACAATTCTTGCCTTCATCACCAGTCTCTACCCTTGAATTTCGTTCAACTTCTGCACTAAAGGAAATGCAGTTCAACTTTAATTACTCCAGAAGATATCCAACTCTACACAATACCATATATATAATTCAGGAATTGGATTCAAATCAGTATCAGGGGAACAAAGAAACCCTGACATGGAAGCATAACTGAAACTGAAATAAGCCAATAATCAAATTGCATCACATAATCTATTTAAAATAATTAAACTCCTCAGAGAACTAGAAAATAAAAGATAAATATGTTCGGACAAAAAAACGTATCAAACAGTAAAGAAATAGGGGACTAAGATCAGACATATAAACCCATATATCAAAGTATAGTTCTTTTGTGAGGGACTAAGATTAGACATATATACCCATATATCAAAGTATGTTAAAGTTCTTTTCTGCCTCTCTAAAATCCCATGTTGTTCCCTGCAATTGAGACAATTCAAGACAGTACTTAGCAAAAATCAGGAAAAACAATGTCTGAAACTGAAGCAGAAAGATTTTTGGAAAATTATGGGACAAAAGAATTTGAAACCAGCTTCATTGAGACCCAATTCTTGTCTTACACCGCAACCTGCTTCCTGCCTTCCTCCATTGGTTTGTTTCCGAGGTGTACTTCGATAAACAAAGGAGAGAATAAATTCTCTAGCATTTGCCTTTTATAAAAGAAAAAGAAAAAAAATCCAATTAGAATATTAGCCCAATCTGATTACAAGCCCATTTACAAAAAAAAAAAAAAAAAAAATCCAATTGGAATATTAACTTAATTACCGTTTATATGTGTTTTAATGAAATCCAATTAGGTTATAAACCCAAATTTAGCTTTATTAAATTGACAATAATGCTTTCGGCCAAAAAAATTTTATGTCGGGTCTAATAGCTTATTTAAATTATTCTTTTACTTGATTTTTCCCTTATTTTGAAAATAAATCTAATATTTTCTCTATTTTTTCTTTTATTATTTCATTCTTTTTATTTTTCTTTCCCTTTTACTTTTTCTTCCTCTTCATCTTTCTTTCTTTGCCAACCAATGAACACATAGAGGAAGAGAGAATAAAAGGTATGAAGCTATCAACCGAAACTTGATAAATTTTTTCTTTTAGTAGTTGAGGGTCTTCATTTTATGCATCAAGTTAAACTTATTTTTTATCGATACAATCGGTATTATTTATTCGATATTTATCAATACACAAGTCAAATCGATATATTAAAAAAATTTATTAATTTAATTATAATATGATACGTGACAATTATATCAATCGTATAATAATTATAACATTTACAATTGATGTCATTTTAAATATATATTTTCTTTTATTTTCTTTTCTTATCAATCAATAGTCATATAAATTATTAATTAAATAATAATATTTCCATCACATATGTTTATATATATATTAATTTTGACTTTTCATAATTAAAATTTTCAATTAGAGTTTTGACTTTACAATAATGATAACATTTTTTTTTACAAAATTAGTCTTAATTCTTTTTTAAAAAGTGAATGGTTATAGTTAAAAATAATAAAATAAAAATAAAAATGATTTTTTACTTTTCAAACGATAAAATTAATTAAAAATAACTATAAGTATGAAAATAAAATATTATTTACGAGATGAAGGGCGTACGTTTTCTTTTTAATCTTTTATCTTTGGTTGATAAGTAATAAATATATATATATATTTTTAAAACCATCGGAAACATACAATTGCATAAACATGTATATATATATATATATATACTTTTTTATTTCCAAAACTTTATAATGTGATTTTTTTATGAAATTAAAAATGTAAAATAAGTTACAATAATAATCAAGTATTATATTTATGTAATTAATAGAATAATTAATTATTATATTATGATCAAATTACAATCATTAAATAATTAACTAATAAATTAAAATATAACAAAATAGTCAAAACCACACACAATATAACTTAAACCTCCTCAAGATATCTTCCAAACTTCTAAACCAAAGTCTCATTGCAATTCCATAATGTTTTAAAAACTTTAGTTTTAAATTCTGCATGTTATAGGTCTTAAAATATTATTTTCATAAACTATTAGAACTGCTAATTGACTATTAAATTTATATTAATATCATATTATTCAACAAAAATTATAACAAACATACGTAATTTTATTCACAAATCAAGTAGAACTTTTGTTTTAAAATACACTTCATCTTAATTTTAAGTTTAAAACACATCACTTACAATTATTATAATACAATCATAATTTAATATTGAGATACATAACAAATTATATAGAATTCATACTTTCAAGTGATGAATTTCTATATAATTTTTTTTATTATGATTGATTAATTATAATATTATAATAAAAAAAATTGTAAGTGACATGTACTCTTGAAATCAAAAGTGAAAAAGCTAGTTTGGGGAAACTTGGATATCAAGATAATCAAAAGTCAAGGGCCTAAGCACATTGGCAGCCTCTTTTTCGATTAACTCCAACTGCCCTTTCAATAGATGTAAATAGACCACCCAATCGCCATCGCTGACCGGACTAGGCATCGGCATAACGTATCCACAAAGCCCACCCCAAGGGAAGTGGTATGACCCAAATGTTGGGAGGCCCCATCCAAAGTCCACTTTTGAAACTGGGAAACGCTGCCCTGACGACACCACCAAAGCTGGCCCATCATCCTTGCCCACGCAATACACCATCGTCATTGCAGGCTCAGGGCGAACAGCTTCAACCCAATCAATCAGTCCCAGGAAATGTTCCTTCGTCGTAGCTGGTTTTAGAAATTCATGAACTTGTTTTGCCAACGAAGACAAAGGATTTTCAATGAGTTCGCCAACTGTTTGGGATCCATACGGAATGGATAGCACATTTCCAAAATGAGAACCCATGATGGTTGCCTTAACTTCATCTCCTTCACCTAACCTTGACCTCCCATCCACAACAATCCCCATTTTCGATACCTTGTCTCTATCTTTGGCAGCAGACGTTGCTACCATTTTCCACAAAAATGCACTGAAAGACTCGAGTTTGGTCCTTTTGTCTCCATTGGAGGAGGCAAGTGATTGAAGCTCATTGAGTTGGTCAGCAGTAACGTAATAAATGCGACTAATGAGATGATCGGTAGATTCATGGTAATCTTCAGGAGGTGGCAATAAGCGTATTGGAACATACAACCCTTCCAGGGAAGGATCAATGCGCCCTGGACGTCTCGGATTCAGCAGAGATCGACGAAAGGATGGTGCCATAGAAACCGGTTTTGATCCAGCTATTTCAGCCCATGACACGAGAAACATATTGGTTGAGTAGGCATCAGCTACTCGATGATCAAATGCGCATGCCACCACTATACCGCCACATTTAAGTTCAGTTGCCTGTAGAAATAGAAAGTATACCAGCCATACAATAAGAAAATATTGCACTAAAACAACTTAACAAGTTTCAACCTGGAATTTTGAAAATTAGAGGGTGAGCTTTATCAAATGAAATTGTTATTTTTGTTTTCTAGTAAAGTTGGCAAAGTTTGTTCGAATCTGAAAATTCTATCTAAATCTTAACTTGATCTAATCAAGAAAAATAAAAAAATACAATTATGTTCCAAACCCGTATTAATCTCAATCTTAAATTATTCAAATTTCAATAATTAGAGATGGTTTTAAATTAAATTGATTTGATTTTATATTTAAATCATTTAAATTCAAAATGAATAACATTCAAATAATTAATTTCATTATAGATTCGAAAAACTTTATTTTGAAATAATTTGAATTTCGTCTTTATTTTTTTTTTAATATAGTTCAAGTTTGATACCTTCAAAAACCATCTTAAGCAATCCTAATAATTATCTCAAATTGAAGATTGCTTCAAATATCCGTAGTTTTCATGGCACAGATATAAACTAAACTATATTAGGACAAATTTCACAAACCTTAAATGTTTGTTTTTTTCTTAAAATAGCCATAACTGTTATTTTATTTATAAAAGACAAACAAGGGAAAATATCAACCAATTAAATTAACAAGTGAATCTACTTTGTTATTGACCCAAATCCCATGTTCCTGCTTACTCACGCAAGTCAGAAATTAGATTGCAAGAAAGTAACAAATATGGACCTCACAACAAAACTCTTTCACACGCCATATACCTTTTTGATGTACACATTGATTATGATGTAAGTGTAAAAAAATTTTTTTTAAATAATAATAATGTGGATAATTATCAGATTCTCCAAACTTAAATGATTTGTTATAGTCATCAAATCAAGGTGCTATGCCATGGTTTTTCCTTCTTTTTTTTTTTTTTTTTCCGGTCGATATACGTTATGGGAATAAGTCAAATGATATTAGGTTATTGATACCTAATCTTTGAATTACGTTCACATGACGAAGTTTTTCTTTTAATATATATATATATATATATATATATATATATATATAAATATACTCCTTCAATTCCAAAATTTTCATCAATATTAAAATATTCGTAGTAATTTAATGACTTAAATATAAAAAGTTCTTTATATAAAAATTAAATAATTATTCTTGGATCTATTGAAATAAATAACTAGAAAAAGATGTAAAATATTTTTGGTGTAACTTGATTCTTCTTCTTTTTAAAAAATATATTCATCTTTTTTGGGGCGAAAATCATGAAAAAAAAAATTGAGTATAAAAGTCCTTTTCAAACCATTTTTGTTACTTTGTGTTTTTTTAATGAGGTGGTTAGACTATGTCAGCTTCCAAAAGCTAGCGTGTTGTTTGTGTTAAGTCACCTATTGCTGTATGATTTATTGAGAAAGTATTAAAATTTTTAATTTTAATGATCAAAATTCAATCTTAAATATATATATATATATATATATATATAATTGTATTATCTTAAGTCTTGAGGAAAAAAATAAATTAAGTTAGTAAGTTGAGTAGAATATACAAACATGTTCAATATGACTCCTGCTATTGGAATTAAAGTTGAGCAAAGAACATTTCAAAAAAGAAAAAAAAAAAAAAAAGATCAAAGAAAATTATAACCAACAATTTAAACTCGAGTAAAATAATCAATGAGTTTGATTTTATTTGAATGATAATATTTTTTGAAATTTTAAATTACACGATCAAATTTTATTATATATTTAAATTTTATTTTATTTAATTTTATATTAAATGTTTTTTTATCGATGGATATCTTCGTAGATATCTTACGTATTAAAGCAAGTCTAAGTATTTGGATATGATGCATGCATGTTTAAAAATTTGATTCGACATATATCCTTGTTAACCATATAGAGGTTAAATGAGTAAGCAAGCTTTAATTGTATGTGTTGTGAGTCTCTTAATTACTAAAATTCAAATTTTAAATTGAATGCTAATAATATTATAACCCAATCATTGTATTATATGACTAAGAAAGGAAATATATATATATTGAATTTAAAAGCATTTATGTCCTTGTCAAGCCATTTTTGCTTCCTTCTTTTTTAGTTAATCTGTTAGGTAATATTTTGAAGTCATCATAATTAGCCTACAATAATGTATTGTTAAGCATTTGTCTTAATCATTTACAGTAAAATGATTTATTAATAAAATATTAAAATTTAATTTCATTGATTAAATAGAGATTCAATTACAAAAAAAAATATTGTTTAAGTCAAGGGAAAAATTTAAATTAAGTTGGTAATGGGTGAGTAGAATATTATCCAAACATGTTGGATGTAACTCATAATATTAGAAATAAAATCCAAGAAAATTATAACGGATAATTTAAAATCAAGTAAAATTACAAATGAGTTTGGTTTTGTTTAAATGATAATAAGTACAATATTTTTTTAAAATTGGAAATTGCATGTTCAAGTTTCGCTCTATATTTAAATTTAATTCAATTTTTATGTTAAATATTTTGTTTAATTGATTAATTTATTCGAGGTTTTTTTAGGAGAACCTCCTTCTGATTTTAATTTGAAACGGGAGCAATAAAATCACAAGCATCTTCACCTATTTACATCTTTATTACTTCTACAAATATATCTTCGAATCTACAGTAATATTTCATGGTAACAAACATACCTGAACTGACAGCACACCATTTGTCTTTCGAGGTACAAATTTGCCTTCAATGCTGTCATCAGGGTTATGGAAGTTGAGATTTTGAAGGTCAACATCAGCATAAGCCTCGATGAAATCCACACCTCGATTGTTGCAGAGAAGCTCAGGCTCACCCATGGGGTTTGGGACAACCTCGCCAGCAAAAGCATAGTAGGACAGAAGAGCTTGAGCCAAGGCCTTCTTGAGGACACTAACCATGGAACCAAAAACCATGCTGGTAATTGGTTTCTTGTAACAGAAGAAAACACCAACATCAAGTGGTGGCAGAAGCAAGTCCAGATTGGTGAGTGGCAGCCAGTGCTCTTGAAATGGCACAGCTGCTGCTACCACTTCTTTCTTGCTCACAGTCACCATGAAATCTTCGTTGGCTGATCCCATTTCTGATGACTAAAATGAGAGAGAGAGAGAGAAGCTGGTAATTGATTGGCTTTGGTTTTGCAATTATAGATTATAGGAAGGAATTAATATATATAGAAAAAGGAGAATCAAATAATGGTCGTCTCACTCCCAATTTCTATTTTCAAAGAAAATGAAATAAAAGTATTATACTAATTAGAAGTCCACCGCATGTAATAAATTCATATATTTATACTCAATACACCTATATTATTGTTAAGGCTATCTTCAAAGTACTTTTGTACTTTTCTAACATATCCAATTAACCATAAATAAGAAAATTAGCATGCTAACAAAACACACAAAATAATTATTATATAATTATCGTAATAATTTATATATTGAAATTAAGAAAGTAATGTCCAATGACATAAATTTTATGATTAATTTATGAATTAAAATTTTTATAAAATACATGATTATATTACTTTTGCTTAAATATAATAGTGTGAGCAGGTTGGATTTTTTTGACTATCAAATAAAAAATTTCATTAAAAAAACAACAAGTACAACGAAAAAAATAATTTTTCCAAATAAAATTGAGCTTAGCTCTAAACAATCTAAAATTGTCATAAGAACTCATGAATATGATCAAATCCAATTATACAGCACACTCAAAAGGCATAGAGATGGCAATTTTATCTAATAAGTTGTGTCCATGTAACCATATAAGCAAGCTAGCAAAAACCCAGCTGTATATCTGGTCAATATTCCTAGTAAAAAAAGAAAAACTAGCCATGTATCTTTTATCTGGATGTCGAAGCAGCAGATAATGTAGGTCCAAACATGTAAATCAAAAAGACCTTCACCATACATGCATGTGCCCCAGAGCCAAACGATTCGTCAAAAAATGTCAATGACAATTGTTCTGTTAGGCTGTTACATCCCAGTATAGTATAGTACAGGCTATACATTTATATTATGCAAAAACAATTTAATTTTAAAATGTAGCTGAGAGACCACCTACACCTACACCCCCACCACCTTTTTCCTTCCTTAAATTTAATCTATCCAACTTTTTTTTTTTTTCTTTCAAAATAAGAAGATAAAAGTCGAAAATAAAAACAACATGAAATTCAAGATTTCATTTAGACCAAGCACAACTTACTGTAATTATAGACCAAAAGTTTAATGCCAAAACAGGGAAAATAGATAATGAGGAACGATAAAAGAATCAAATTTACATGTTAGGGCAAGAAACGATAAATAATTAAGTTGACCATACTTATCCTTGTCTTTCCCTGCAGTTTGCAGAGGTTTTATAGTCTAAACTAAAATGAGAGTATACTACAGAGGTTACTATTCATACGGGTAAATTTCATCTATGATTTTTAATCTTTTTATTTGTATATCCTTTTAGTTTTTAATTTTTGATCTTGTTTCATTTTCATCCTAGTATATAAATTTTGACCAAGCCTTTTCGCATCTTCATACGTAAACTAAATTAATTCAAGGTTTGAAACAGATTGGAAAGAGTCAACCAATAACTTGATTCAGTATGATTACTTTTTCTTTCTAATTAAATTTATGAAAATACATATATATCTATCAAATAATTAACAAAAGCTATATAATATTATTACAACAAATTTAAATAAGTAACTAGAAAGTAATTTATATTGTAAAAATTATAGATCATCACGTAACTTAAAATATACATAAAATACAACAAGAAAAACCTTAATTGTAGTTTTTATTTCTAGTAGTTCTACCGTTTCAATTTTGAACGGCTACTCTTTATGAACGTTACTTATATAATATATGGAAAATTTCGTATATTTTTTTTGATTATTCAAACTTTGCTGAATGCAACTTACACATGATTCAAGGTCTCTTTGCTTATGAAATTAATTACCAACAAGTTTCCAGCAAGATGAAAGTGACTGAAGAAATTATATACTAGTCACCTTCGTAAACCTTCGTAAAAAATATATATATATATATTTAGTTTATTAACAAGTGAATTCATGTACTATTAGAGTCACTATCTCCTATTAGTGATTTCACCTGAGATTGAAATGACAAATATTATGAAATGTTTTAAGGACATTTGTTCATTTTCTTTTTTTTTTAAATTATAATATGATGAAAATTTTTACATTAAACAAGAAGTCTCAAAACCACTAAAATTAAGTCGAGCCTTGTTAAGAATTTAGGTTCTTGTAACGCTTTTTCATATGACTAAAAGAGAAAAACCATATGCAATACTGTATAATAAAACCCAAACAACTAATTATCAATCTTTTATTTACTAATATATTGATCATCATCCCCACTTTTACGTTGCAAATGATGTCAAATTCATTGGTTTGTCGTTATCTTGAAACGCATTCAAGTCCGTGGGCCAGAATCTTAAAAGGAGATTTGGCATCTTTCACTCATACAATTGTTCAGGGACGGAAGCCTAAAGTTGTTCATTCGTGCTATAACTCTTATAAACAAAAATTACATGATATGAAATGGCATCAAGAGTTTTACGAACAAATTTCAACACTGCATCCAAAATAAAAGACAACATACCTATTTATCCACATTTTCTGTTTAAAAAAATGAAACAGAACAATGACAAAAATACAAAGAAAATGAAGAAAAATAACTCCTATGAACATTGTTTGAATGTACATGTGTGCAGAAAGTACAACGAAAATATGCAGCAAAGAAATTTTGATCTTAAAATGTAATTCTAACCAAAAATTAAAGCTGGGAAACAAATAAAGTAAAAAAGATAAAGAATACCAAGCAAAGGAAAGTGAAAGTTTGAATAATAGTTACCTCATTTTGTCATAAACCTAATTTTCTATCCTTCCTCCTTATTTGCTTGAAAAACCCATTTACTAAAAAAAAAAAAAAAAAGCTTTTCAAGTCAGAGTCAAATAAAAAAAATATATCACGAATTAATAAGTCATCCCTTAAAAATAATTTATCTAGTTAATTTCTTCAACAGAAAAGAAAAAATAAAAATCAAATCTCCATCCTCTCAAATTGAGCACCTACTTTCACTTCTCTCAGAATTGAGTCATTTAAAAAAACTTTTTTTTCTCCTTTTCTCTCTTCTTCCTCTTAAAAAAAAAAAAAAAACAGAAACAAAAAAATCTCACAAAAAAAACAAAGAAAGAGCAAAACCATAAAGGAGAGAACAAAAAAAGGCTTGGCTCAAAAGAAAAAGAGTAAAAGAAAGGTGGGGATCCCAAAGTGAACACCTGTCTGTCAAAATTCACTTCTAACTAAACAAACCCTTAGAATTGGTAAGGATAATGACATTATTAACCCAGATATGAAAGTCATTTTTATAATTAATCTTTTATTTGATTTGTTTCAAAATTGAATCCAAAACTTCGAAAAGTAAATTTTAGATAGTGAGAATAACTTTAATATAATGTTATTGATAAGGTATCAAATAATATTATATACACGTAAAAAAATGTATACATATGTACTCATATTTTGATAATTATTTTGGGATGATATATTTGAAAAAATAAAAGATACAAGATGACTTCTTTTATTACATTAGAAAAATTGATTAAAAAAATTATTAGTTAGATTAATTTATTTTTTAGTATAGTTGTTTTGAGTTTAATTATAAAAATATATATATATATATATATATATTATAAAGCCTATCATTATCTGCAGCTTTCTTCAAAAATATTATACATATTTCGTGAGCTAGCAAGCAAGAGAATGATACATTTGAAATATATATATATATATATATATATATATATATATATATTATTATTAAAAGAAAAACTATCGAAATATAGGTTTTCGTGGTCCTTTTCATCTTTTCATTGCATTATAATTAAAAATCCAATTAACGACACTTGCAATAGAATAAATAGAATATGTAAAATTTTCTGCGATTAAATGACTAAAGATTTAATCGAATAACTTACTTGAAAATTTGAAATAAACAAAACTATATTTGGCAAGGTTTCTAACAATATTTTCAAAGTATATTTCATTTTATAGTATTTAAGTTTTTTTTTTTTTTTTTTTTTTTTTTTTTTTGCGATTTGCTACATTTATTTTCACTCACTTATCACTTATATTTTGCCTCCTATAATTTTAGAAATATTTTCAATAAAGATAAAAAAATTACTCTTTTTAGCTGAAAATTTGAGTTGAAATTTCAAATTAAGAGGAATGTGAACCTTGGTTTTATTATTTCTTATTTTCTTCTCAAGGAATTTGATATATTGTTAGAATTTTTAATTTCATAAACAAAATTAAAAATAATAAATATCATATTTTTTAATTAATTTTTTAATATACATATATGTTAACTTGTTAATCTTTTGTAACTCCACAAATGAAATCAAAAAATTTAAACATATTAATTTTTTTAATCAAGTTTTTTTAATATATTCTACGTATCATCTTATTAATTTCGTTTGTGAAGTTTTAAAATTTTATTGTTATTTGATTATCTTTTCTTTCTCATAGATTTTTTTTTATTATTTGGAGATTAGAATCAAAATCACTTTGATTTAATCCGTGATTAATTTGTATAAATTTAGCAACAACTAGCTTATTACGTTAGCTTTTATTACTCTCTAATCAAGTTCCAAAGTCCAACTTCTATTAAATTAAACCAATGAAACTTGTTTGTTCATCTCATGTAACATTGGCTATGATTGGCCTCTCTATGGCCAATAACTTGTGCATTAAAATGCCATTAGCTTGGCCGGCAAATTAAGACTCAGTTTTTTTTTATTTTTTTTTAAATTAAGTGGAATCAAAGTTGTTCAAAGTCATCCAACAACCACAATGCTCATTTGTTTATCGTTTCCTCACAATTTATTATGCTCTCTTATCGTTTCAGATCTCAATATTTGGATATTATAGTCGAATAAACCTTCCCCTTTCCATTTCATTCACAATACTTGATGGGACAGTAGACATCGAATTTTATTCGGATTTATTAGATTAATTTTTTCTATTAAGTTTTATTTATTAATATTTTTATTAATTAATAATTAAATATAATAATTAATAAAAACAAGAAAAAGAAACAGAAAAAAATAGAAAACTAGGGTGGCAGTGGTGCCTTGCATGGCACCATTGGCCACCTGCCCCTCTGGTCACCCATACCCTACAAACCCTATTCACCCCATCAACACTCTTAAACCACCACACCATAGCCCCATGCTCTGTCAATCCTAGATCTCTATAAAAATCAGTTTGAACTCCTAATCAAAGAGACGAGAAGACCCCAAACTCTAATCCCTTTCCTTTCAATCACTCTGCCATTGAACACTCAGAAACTCCAAGTCTCTCTCGCCCAAGAACCCCAAACTCTCATGCCCAAACTCTCCAGCCCTTGGATGCCCAGAAAACCAATCCTCCACAAGCACCTGCATGTACCACCAGTCTCCTACATCCAGAAAACCATACGCACCGAAACACCCAAGCAAAAAAAAATAATAATAAAATCAACAAAAAAACATAGTCCTCGTCGAATCGATGAAGAACTAGTGCCAAAGAGGTATCTGCAACAAAAAAAAAAAGATCATTAGTTTGAGTTTTTTTTTTTTTAAAGAACTAAAAAACTTCAAACCTAGATCGCCACCGATCGGGGTCGTTTCTCATAAAAGGGAGACCAAATCTGGGCTCGGAGGATTGAGAGGGATTTTTAGAGAAAGTTTGGAAGATTCCGACCACCAAAGGTGGTGACCGGTAACTAATCTAGCAACGATCGGCACGACAGTCAACGTGACAGCACGGGCGCTGGCAATCATACACCAGTAGAGCCTTTGGAGCTCTTTTAGAGCTCTGAGATTTTTTTTTTTTTGGATAGAAGGAAAAAATGAGTTGAAAAAACTTTTTGGTTTTATATAGAAGAGCAAAGCCCAAAGCGACATCATTTGGACTAAAAGGATCCGCGCGTGGACCCGAATCCGACCTAAGATCCATGCAACGCGACCCACTTTAGCTAGCCTCCAACCAGTCTAGATGAATTGCTAGTGAAGCGATTTGGACAAGTCGAAACCGTCGAACTGTCAAGCAGCCCAAACTAGCTTGACTGAACCACGATTCGGTTCAGGTATTTTTTTTTTTGAATTTTTGTTGAATTTCTTTTTATTTTGAGCTTTATTATTAATATTTATGTATGATAAAATTTTAAATTTTATTAGAATAAATATTTGTTTTTAATAATAATAATAAAATAATAATAATAAATAATAATAAAATAATAAAAATTGAATAATATTTTTTTATTTTCTCTGCCTAGATATTGGAAGGAATAAAAATACACTTCTGAAAATAATTTCACCTAGATGTTGAAGAATTATTATAAAAAAAATTAAAATTAAAATTAAAATTAAAAAGTATAAAAAGATAATAAATAATAAATAATAAATTAATAATATTATTATAATAAATTTTCATAAGAAAGAATTTTTTTTAGATTAATTTTCAAAAATTATAAAAACCAAACTTGCTTAAAAAGTTTGCCTAGATGTTGGAGATTTTTAGAGATGTTTGTGTTTTCCATAAACCTTAAAATCCAAAATCCAATAATTAAAACCATAAATCTTAAAATCCAAAATCCAAAAATCAAAACCGTAAACCCTAAAAAACTATATCGTAAATCTTTCAAATCCTAAAATTAAAACCCCAAATCTCAAACCCTAAAGTCAAAACTTCAAACTCCAAAACCTTAAAATCCAAATCCTAAAACCTTCGAAATCTAAACCTATAGACACCGAATTTTGTTCGAATCTACTTGATTAATGTTTATCTTCAAGTTTTATTTATTAATATTTTTTATATTATTATAAAATATAATAATTAAAAAAAATAAAACCAACAAAAAAAGAAACAAAAAGAAAAAAGAAAAAGAAGAAGGAAAATTGGGATGGCAATGGCGCCTTGCACGGCACCACTGGCCACCCACCCTATTACCATCACCATCCTCAGTCCCATCAGAATCCCTGCACCTTATTGACCCTAACTGCCTAGAACCACCACCCATACCTTGCCAGGCACATGCTCTACCTGCCATCACCATTCCCAGCACTATAAAACACCCAACCTTTTCCCTTTTAGCTCTTTCGAACTCTTAGACACAAAAGCATAAAAACTCAAATACCCAGAAACCCACAAGCTTTCTCACACTCCCACTCACCCATGAGAAGACCGTAAACAAATCCATAACAAAAAATAAAACACAATCCTCATCATAGGGTGGAACCCAATGTCAAGCCACCTGTAAAAAATTTCATCAATTTTTTTTTTTTTAAAAAAAAAAAGAGATCGAAAGCTTCAAGCCTCGATTTACGTCGATTGGGGCTTTGGCAAAATGGATACCAGATCTGAAAAGATCACATTGTGTTTTGGGAGTTTTTTGTGTTTTTCGACCATCGACGACGGCCCATTGATGACAGTAGGCACGATGGCTTGCACAGACGCTGGCGATCGAACACCGACGGAGCCCTTGGGAGTTCTCTCTAGAGCTTTAAAGAACTTTTTTTTTTTTAGAGCAGAAGATAAAGTGAGCTGGAAAAAAATTTTGGTTTTATATAGAAGAATAAAACTCAAAACAACGTCGTTTTGGACTAAGGGGATCCGTACGTCAACCCAGATCTAATCCAAGATCTGCGTAACCCGACCCACGACCTACTTCTACCTCGGCTCAAAATTGTTGAACTGATATTGAATCACCAGTGAACTGGTTCGGACTGGTTTGAATCGTCGAATAGCTGAGTCAACCAGACCGACTGTTGACTAGTCCGATTCATGTAATTTTTTTTTGAATTTTTTTATATTATTATTTTTGTCATTTTGAGTATTTTTTTATATTTATGCATGATAAATTTTTAAATTTGTTAGAATATATATTTGATTGTTTTTAATAATAATAAAATGAAAATAAAATAGGATAATAACTAAAAAAATATTAAAAATGCTTAAAATAATAATAATAATCTAAAAATAATAATAATAATTGAATAATTTTTTTTATTTTATTTTTCCTGCCTAGATGTTGGAGGGAATAAAATTATACTTTTAAAAATAATTCTGCCTAGATGTTGGAAAATTATTATATAAAGATTATTTAATAAAAAATGGTATAAAAAGGTTAATAATAATAATAATAATAATAATAATAATGAACTTTCATAAAAAAGGAAATACATGGAAAATTTTTAATTAATATTTAAAAATTATGAAAATCGAACTTGCTCCGAAAATCTGCCTAGATATTGAAAAATTTTAGAGATATTCGTATTTTTTTTAAACCCTAAAATCCAAATCCTAAATTTCAAAACCTAAAAATCAAAACTCCAAAATTAAGCCCCAAACTTCCAAACCCTAAAATTAAACCCTAAACCTCCAACCTTAAAATTAAACTGTAAACCCCCTGAACCCTAAAAATGAAACCATAAACCTTCTGAATCCTAAAAACGAAACCTTAAACCCTCCAAACCATAAAATCAAATCCTTAAAACATCCAAACCCTAAAACTAAAACCCCAAATCTCAAACCCCAAAATTGAAACCCTAAAATCCAAAATCCCAAACCTAAAAATTCAAATTTTTAAAACCTCTAAAATCCAAAATCTTAAAACTTAAAATCCAAAACCTAAAAATCTAAAATTCTAAAAACCCCAAATTTGGTACGTATTCTCGAATCATCATCCAAAAGTCACCAAATCTTTAAAACCTAGACTTAAACCTATACCTTAAACCTTTTCGAAACTTTAAGGACACGTGCAAAAATCTTAAGTGGAGTAATTTATTTTCGAATGCCACCTAGATGATTGGGTATTTAAAGAAATCTTATTCCATTAAGTTTTTCTCATGAGTTCTTAATTCGCTTTAACAATAGGGTTAATAATTGATTAATAATAACAGTATAATAATAAAATGAGATCTTACATATAAATAGTCGCACCTAAGCTCTGCCTAGATGTTGGAGGTCAAGGTGGTCTCATTATACTTAAAAATCCATTTGTTTGTATTGCATAATATTCATTGGCATACATACGTTATAATGTTATCATTGGTAATCATTTGCATTCTTCTGTCTTTAATTTTTCTTATTTATTTACTACTTGTGATAAAATATTTTATAATAAAAAGGAATAATACATTTTTAAAAAAATTTGTGATATTATAAAATAAAATAAAAATAACATTCTGAAGGAAATTATTCTTGATATTCTACCTAGATGTTGGAGAGTCACCAACAATTATCTTCTATAAAGAGTGTTATTTCATTTTAAGGGATATTATATTAAATCTTAAGTGAAAAGGGTTATCTTAAATTCTGCCTAGATGTTGGAGAATTTTAAGATAATTCTTTAACTTAAAGATTTTTTCAATATTTCTAAATAAAAAATTTTAGCAAAAAAAATATTTTTTTAAACGAAGGGAATTAGTATTAAATTTCAAGTCAAAACCATTTTATCTAACATCGAAAATATCGCATGATTAAATGGTACCAATTTATGGGCGTTATGAGGTGCTAATCCTTCCTCACATGTAACCGACTTCCAAACCCAACCTGATTTTCGTAGATCAAAATTTATCTTTTGATAAACTTTAAACCCACTCTTATAGTTTTATTAAAAAGATAAATTTTTAAGTGACCAATCATACTCTAAAATAGATTGGTGGTAACTCTCCTTTTATTTTCTTGATTTTAAAATTCTTTACATCCGGCAGTCTCAAAACTGTTATGACAAATCCCAAAATTTTTAAATCCTAAAATCAAAATCTCAAACTTCAAACTTAAAATCAAAACCCTAAAATCTTCAAACCCTAAAATTAAAACCCTAAACCTTCCAAACCCTAAAATTCAAGCCTTAAGACCCTCTAAACCCTAAGATCGAACCATAAAAGCCTTAAACTTAAACCAAAACCCCAAAATCCAAAACTTCAAAATCTTGAAACCCCAACTTTTAAAGCCTCGACCCATACCTATATTAAAAACCATTTTGAAATTCTAAGAATGCATGTGAAAATTCAAGTGGAGTAATTTGTTTTCGATTGTCACCTAGATGATGGAGTCTTTAGGAAACTTTATTCCATTAAGTTTTTCAGGTGAGTCATTAATTCGCTTTAACAATGGGATTAAAATCAATAAATAAAAGAGGAATAGTAATAAAATGTGATCTTAAATATAAATAGTCACACCTAAGCTCTGTTTAGATGTTGGAGAGTTAAGGTGATCTCATTATATTTAAGAATCCAATCTCAAATTTGCATTCCATCATTATACACAGCACCTATTAGCTTACATACATTTATTTGTTATTATTTGCATTCACTTATATTTCTCTATCTTTAATTTTTACTCGCTATCTAATAATACCATTATTTATTTTTTCGCACAAAATGTTTTTTATTTACTTACTTTTAAAATTGTGATATCATAAAATAAAATAAAAATAACATTCTAAAGGAAATAATTTTTAATACTCTGCCTAGATGTTGGAGAGTCACCAATAATCATTTCTTGCAATGAGTGTTATTTTCCTTTTAAGGGATATTGTATTAAATCTCAAGTGAAAAGAGTTATTTTAAATTATGCCTAGATGTTGGAGAATTTTCAGATAATTCTTTAACTTAAAGATTTTCTCAATATTTCTAAATAAAGAATTTTAGCAAAAATATTTTTAAATGAAGGGGATTAGTATTAAATTTCAAATCGAAACCATTTTATCCAACACCAAAAATAGTGTATGATTAAATGGTATTAATTTATGGGCGTTGTAGGGTGCTAATCCTTTCCCACGTGTAACTGACTCTTGAGCCCAACCTGATTTTTCGTAGATCAAAATTCATCTTTTTGATAAACTTTAAACTCGCTTTTATATTTTTATTAAAAAGATAAACTTTTGGATGACCAATCACACCCTAAAAAATATTGGCGGAGACTCTTTTTATTTTTTTCGATTTTCAAAATTTTTTATGTTTGGCGATTCCAAAACCGTTACGATAGGGACTGATTTTCATATACGAGTTGGGAAGAATAAATTATTATTAAAATGAAAAAACTTCAGCTATATTTTTGCTATTTATTTTTTGCTTCCAAAAAAATAAAGGCACGATTGGAGAAATATTTTATCAAAGACAATTTCAATCCCGCATTCTAATTCTTGGACCAACCAATCTTTGATAAAAGATGAATTATTTTATAATTGATTGATGTGACATTGAAAAAGCTTCTTGCATAATCCTACCATTCACCTTAATTGATCGATGCAACGAAATCATACTTTAACCATTTTTTTTTATTCTTTGAATGTGTTCATATTATTCTTAGGTTTTGTCTGACCCTATTCTTTTCATTGATGATTTTTAAGAACACATTCTTTTATATGATCTATTTATAATTTTATTATCAAAATGTTGTATATATGGAATTTTATCCGAGTTTACCAGATGAAACCCCATTTTTTTGTTAAATTTTTATTAAAATTAATAATTAAGTACATTAATTAATTTTTTTAAAAAAAAAGAAGAAAAGAGAGACAGTGGTGCCGTGCATGGCACCACTAAACCTATGCCCTAACTGTTTTGTAGGCACTGTCCACCCTTTGTTCACTAGATCACTGACCATTTATTCCCCTATAGAACCATTCCAATATAACCCCATCAACACCCTCTGAACATCCACCAGATACCACATATCCCAACTAGCCCTATAAAGCCATTCAGCACCTCAACAGAAAAGGAGGGGCTTGCTACCCATTACACACCAATTGCCAAGAAAACACAGCTTAGCCTCTCTTTTATAACAATCCCAAAACCCCAACTCCTGACCTCCACATGCAACACCACAAACACCCATTCGTGCATCATCACGTACTCCAAAAGCTCCGACCACCCCTCTATAGACCCACGCATGACACTTGTGCCACTCCTTTAGGAGCCCCAACGAAAACCTAGCCAAAACTTAAGCCTTAGATAACCCACAAGAAAAAATCACCAGAAAACCACTAAAAAACAACCCAAAAAAATTTTATTAGAAAAATTTTAGAAAAACTCACTTCCAAAAAAAAAAAACCTAAAAAAAAAAATTAGAAACACAATCCTCCCAAAAAGAGAGGAACCCAGTGCCAAAGCCCCTGCAAAAAAAAAAAATCAATTTAGCTTTATAAAAAAAAGTATAAAAAAAAAGGTTTGACTGAACCCTTAAAGTTCGATCCAGGGCATTTCAATGAGATTCATGTGAAACTAGGCCCAAATATGTGTTTAAGGGGTCGAGAAAATTTTTTGAGAGTTTTCTTGAGTTTTTTTGGCTACTGGCACGACAGCAAGGGACCACCGAAGGCTACCAGCATGGCATATGGCCACCAGTTGATTGAGGTTGAGAAAGAGGGAGGGAGAAGAGAAAAAAATGAACAAAAATTTTTTTTTTGAGTTTTTATAAAAAAAAGAAGAAAGGAAACGATGCCATTTAAAAAGAAGAAAAACGAAGCCATTTTGAGCTCCAAGATTCGTGTGCCATCCTTGATCCTACCTGAGGTCCACACATTTGACTTGCGACCCGTCTATGCCTCTAGACCCATACTAATTCAACTGAACCGTTGTTAGACTGCCAATCCATCCGAATTGTTGAACTAGACCACTACTGACTGGTCCACCCAGACCAACGTTGACATGACCATTGATTGATCTTATTCAAGTTTTTTTATTTGGATTTTATTTTTTAAAATTTTTTTGATTTGTTTTTATTTATTTATATATTATTTATGTCACTTTAAGTTTCGTTATTTATGATTGTTTAAATTTTTAAATTTATTAGAATAAATATTTATTTTTATAATAATAATAATTAACAAAAATAAAAGCTAAATAAATAAACAAAAAAATTAATAAATAATGAGTAATAAAGTTAAAATTTTTGATAATTTTGTAAAAATTCTCAAAACAAATCTTATTAAATAATATAAAACAAATAAAATAACAATAATAAGAATAAAAAATAAATTTCAAAATTTTTATTTTTCTTTTTTAAATAATAATTAAAAAATAAATAAAAGAGAATAATAATAAAAAAATGCTAAAAAAATCTTTAAAAAAACGATAATAAGAATAAAGTAATAAATTTTTTTTTCTTTGCCTAGATGACGGAGAGAATAAAAAACAATCTTTTAAAAAATAATTTTTCCTAGATATTGGAGAATTATTAAATAATAATAATAAGTTAATAAATTAATAATTAATAATAAAAAAAAGAAAAAAAACATGAAAAATTAATTTTCAAAAATTATAAAAACTGAACTTGTTTTTAAAATTCTCCTAGATGTTAAAAATTTTTAGAGATGTTTGCGTTTTTTTTAAACCTTAAAACTAAACTCTAAACTTTTTGAACCCTAAAATCGAAGCCCTAAAACCCTTTAAATACTAAAATCGAAACCTTAAACTCTCTAATCCCTAAAATTTGAAACTCTAAAATCCTTAAAACCTTTAAAACCCTAAGATTTCTAGACCCTAAACCTCTAAATCTTAAACCCTCAAAACCCCAAAATCTTCCAAACCCTAAAATCCAAGCCCTAAAACCCTCTAAACCCTAAAACCCTAAAACCCTTAAAACTCAAACCAAAACCTTAAAATCCAAAGCTCCCAAATCTCGAATCTCCAATCTTAAAACCCTAAAGCGAGATCCTAAATCTTAAAAAATTGATCAAGACACTAAATTTAACCTAAATCCTAAATTTGGCATGCAACCTCGAAACATCACTTAAAAATTATTCAAACTTTAAAACCTCGACCTAAGCTTTACCCAAGACCATTCCAAAATTTTAAGGATACGTGTGAAAATCTCACTTGAAATAATTTATTCTTGAATGTCGCCTAGATAATGGGATACTTAAGAAATTTTATTTCATTAAGCTTTTCATGCGAGTCCTTGATTCGTCTTAACAATGGGATTAAAACTTTAATAAAAAATATATATAGTGATATAATGGGATCTTAAATATAAAGAATAGCACCTAAACTTTGCCTAGATGTTGAGGAGTCAGAGTAATCTTATTATATTTAAGAACTCAAATTTCAAAATTGCATTTCATTATTACGCATAACATCTATTAATGCATCTATTTATTATTGATTAGACTCAATTGGCATGTTTATCCCTTTAATTATTGTTTGTCATCTAATAATACTATCGTTGGCATTTTCGGATAAAAAAATGTGTTTAATTTAAAAAAAAACATGAAAAAAAAATAAAAATAATATTTTGAAGAAAATAATCTTTGGTACTCTGTTTAGATGTTGTAGAGCCAACAACAATAATCTTTCCTGAAGAATGTTATTTTCATTTTCAAGAAATGTCATGGTATAAATATCAGTAAAAAAAGCTATCTTTAAAGTTCTACTTAGATGTTGAAGAATTTTAAGAGAATTCTTTAGCTTAGAGATTTCTTCGATATTACTAAATAAAGAATTTTAATAAAATTATTTTTTTAAAATAAAAAATAAAAGAAATTAGTATTAAATTTTAAATCAAAACTATTTTATCTAACACCGAAAATAGTGCATGATTAATTAATACTAATTTATGGGCATTATGAGGTGAAAATCTTTTTGCATGCGTAATCGACTCTTGAACTCAAAATATATTTTCGTAGATCAAAATTTATCTTTTGATAAACTTTAAACTCGTTTTTATAATTTATTTAAAAAATAAACTTTTAAGTGACCAATCACATTCTGAAAAAAAATTGATGGTAATTCCTTTCATTTTTTTCGATTTTAAAATTCTTTTCATCTAACGATCCCAAAATCGTTACAAAAAATGTTCATCATAAAAATTGAATTTTAATGGATTATTGTTATAAATGGCAATTGAAGTTTAATGAAATGTTAAATATAATATTTGAAATTTAAAAATCTTTAATGTAAGATTTAAATTATATATCTATTAACTAAAATAATATTTAAAAATTTATTTATCTATTATGTATTATTAATTAAAACTAATCATATTAAAAATAAATACCACATGATTCATAATTTAAGCATTATATTAAAATATTTTAAAATTTAAATATTATTTTAAATATTTCACGATAAATTATAACGTTAACCCAATCGAAAAAAAAGAAAAAACATATAGACCCATCAATGGAAAAAACAAAAAGCCAATCTTGATTGAAAAAAAATAAAACATATTAGGCCCCATCAATAAAAAAAAAAAAAAAAAAGAACAAAAAGAAAGAAACCAGTTGGAAAAAATATTGAGTCCACACTTAAAAAGACAGAGAGACATGAACTCACACTTTTTTTTTAAATTAAAAAAAATCAAAATCAAAAGACTGTCATGTAGCAAGACACGAGGACGACACGTGACGGCCTCTGCTACAAATTTGCAGCAAGTACACAAGACCAACACGTGGCACCCTCTACTGAAAGTTGCCTAAACCTACCACGACACAATTCAATTTGTTAAGGTGTCTACCTGTTAATTTTTCAACTCGTGTATATTACCTAAGAATATCGACATAACCTGCTTGTGCTTGCAAATGACAAAATGCTTGACAAGAAAACACAGAAGCATAAACGACCAAAATAAACAGGTCAGAAAGAAAAGCATGACCAAGCAAGATGCACAGACAGCGGGAACACACAGCATCAAATAGCAAATGGAATTATGGCATTTAAATCTTTTCATTGGCAGGCAATAATCCAAACATAAAACACTCTATTTCTAAAAAGGACTCTGTTCAATCCAAATGTAAGAGAAAGTTATGATAAAGACATCCGAATAAGTAATTATACATTGATCGAAACATCTGCCTTCCTGGTAGGGAGTACAACATTCTTGTTTCCAGGGAAGGCATTGCGGGAAATGTCTACGAGAGCCTTAAAACTATACGGTTCGTGCATAGCTATTTCGGAGAGAACTTTCCTGTTCAATTGGATGTTGTCTTTCATCAGTCCGTGCATGAAGTTACCATAGTTTACCTATAAACAAAAGAAATCATCATAGAAACAGCAACAGTAAGTATCCTTCAAAACTCAGATGTATCATACAATCTGCATGTGAAAGCACTAACTACATTTCTGATACATTAGAAGTAACAGACAACATGCTAAGCCATGTTTCTTGCAAAATAAGTTTTTTTTCTTCACTTCCTCGTCATCTCCTATTTTTCTTTTGGGGAAAAAACAAAAGAAAATGTAAATAAGTTCACAATCAGAAATAACTAAATAATCTCCATACACATAACTGGAAGATGCTCTTCCTGGTCCCATCAATCAGAAAATTTTGAATCAAATAAAACAATACAGACATGATAAATATATAGCTAAATTTCTTCCAGTTTGCCAGGCTAAATCAACGGTGAAAAGTACACAAATCTTACGGTTTGATTTAAACAATTGAGAAATTATTTTATCCACAGTCAGTAGAGTTTTTAAACTCCACAAGCAGGATTAGCAAGGTGACGCATACTCCTTAAAGTATAGTAAACAACCTAATTAAATAAAAAAGGGATATGTCTTAGTCTTAACCTTGCTTGTGAAGTTAAAAAATTACACTAACGGATCTTTGGGAAGTTCAAGAGCCAATCAAATGCTTTTTGTTTCTAAGAATACACCTTAAATGCAAATTCACATAATTACTTCCCTAATTATATTTGGAGCAGTTCTTAATGAAATTAAAAAAAATATGGTGCCTAACTCATGAAATTTTCCCTAATTAAATTTAGAGAAGTTCTTAATGAAATTAAAAAAAATAAATGGTGCCTAACTACTGAAATTTTGATCTGCTAGATCCACGACAAAAGCACGTTAAAAAGGTAGGAAGTAGGAACAACCGGACAACCAATCAAGAAGATGTAATAATCTTTGGTGAACACAATACTAATAAACAAAGGTATAAAGAGCAATTGCACTCCAATACAGTTGGATATTGTGTAGCCAGGGATGCCAACAGAAACGGTCAACGAGAGTACTGAACAATTAATGGTTAACTGAAACAAGAAGAGCTATAAATAAAATGAAAACTTAATGGCACTGAATTTGGTGATTGTTAAGAAAAAGATAACAGATCAGATACAATTATAGTCATGGTTGAAAGCATCCCAACAACAATTGTGCACTGATAATTACCTAAAATAGAATTGAATAATAACCAAGTAACTATTCAATTTTCATACCATATATTAGATAATACATTAAAACAACTTAATGCCCATTTTGTGCTTTGTTAATCTGTTATTTGAGGTACTCAGTTATGACTGATTGTAACATATGGAAATAATGTTATGGTTATAGTTTTCTACATCAAACAATTGCAGGTTACAAATTTGACTGATAAATATGGTTAAAGTTATCGTACTGCTAAACCCATTCCATTTGCATCTCTATGTTTTAAAGAAGAGTCATTAAAGTGAAATTAAAGGGCACCCATAGACAGTAGCTATAGCGTCTGTAGTCAATACCCATTCCATTCCATGTCAGCACATGCATATAGGCAGCACGTGAACCACACATCCGCCAGCATGCCCAACATTTACATGGGCAGCAGCCAGTGCATGCCCCCAACTATAGCACATTCAACTCACGCGAGGTAAGAAGAATTAGGAGCTTCGAATTGATCAGATAATCATAGACTAAACCATAAATAATGCTGGTTAAGGATCAGTAGATGCTTTTAGCATTCCAACAGCACCTTATGAAAAAGTATTTAGACTCCAGGCGGACAATAGTTGAAGAGTCAAATAGATCTCGCGAGACAAAATGGAAAGACATGAAGCAAGTCTATCCATGAAAGAATATAGAAGATCAAACGTTAATTAAAGGAAATATTAAGATAGTGGAACTTTTGGAGAGATCTAATTGTAGTGAGAAAGGAGATGAGGTGTAAATGAGTAAATATATTCTAAAAGTAGAAAAACAGCTTTTATGGCATATACAATATAATATGAGTGGGGATGTAGAAAGAAGATGTATACCAATAAAACACAAGAAACTTATCAACCAGAGGGAATAGCAGACAAAAGGTTGGAAAGTTGGACAGAAATTAATATACATTTTTTTTTCGCTTTCCTCTCTTTCGCACACAAGGATCCCCTCAGCAAAGGCCTTCAAGATTCCATTGATTCAATGGATAAAGCTGTAAGATTATAGAAATATAGATCAGAAGATTCTAAAGAAATACTTGCTTATATTCTGACTTTCATGAAGGGTTCAGCTTTTTCCCAATTGAAGCATGCCACATGCAGAATAGCCAATAAGATCTCAAACTGCAATACAGGCATGGTTGCTTAATATAGCCATCTTCATCTTTAAAACAAAAACAAAAACTAAGAACAAAAGAAAGGAAAAAAGAGTTTTTGGTGTCAAATCTGCTACAAAGGGCAAGATATGCCCTATGCCAAGCAAGCTCCTATAACGCATGAAGTCCTTGGATGAAACACGATTCAAAAGGAACAAATTTCCCTTGTAGGTTACTCATGGGAAGAAGTAAAGCTCATTTAGATGGATCAAGCCACTTTCTTTACTACTTATCATTATATTATTAGTCATGCACTTATCACTATTTTTCATCCAAACAAATGTGCTTGGATTGAAAAAGGAGAAAGACAAGGAGAAAAATAATGACAAAAAGGTTATGAGAAATGATTGAAAGTAACAACGAATTTCCTTTCAATTTTTATATTGGATAGAAGTAATAACTAATAAGGAGAGAACCATAATAACTTTAGTTCATCATTCACGAACTTAAATGACATTTGTGAATTATATGAAACTGCAAACGTCTCATGTCCTTCCAATTCTAAATCTCTCTACCACTAAAGAAACTCAAAAGGCAGGTTAAGAAGAAACTGTAAATGATTGTTTTTCATCTATTTACGTCTTTGACAATATTGCTATTCAAATAAGAAAAAATTGAGAATCTCTCCCCATCTTTCATCTTTCTGTCTCAATCAAAACAGAGATAGTAATCATTTGAATAATTTTTATCATCATTATTTCATTATCATTTATGTTATTATTTTAAAAATATTCATAATATAATTATCACTTAAGAACTTAACTCATTTTCATCATTACTCTCTTTTTTTTTTTCTTTTGGAGGCAGCATACATGAGAAAAGCACAATGAGCAAACCTAGGATCTTAATTAGCAATAATCTATGTATCTTTTGTCATTACCTAAACCATACACCTCCAAACAAGTTGAGTTCAACCTAGGTTCCCATTACTTCCAAATTTGTTTCCCCAATACCAACTTATTTTCATTCTCCTATTCTACACAACGGTCTACTATGTTTTAAGTCAGGGAAATCCTATTTCTTGTTTTCAAATATTATAATGATGCGAACACAGGAAAAGGAAAATAGTTAAATGACAATAAAATTCAATTGCAAACATCCTTGATATAATAGACCTCCAAAAACTAGAATGGGAAATTCAAAAGATTAATGTTAAATGAAATGCTTACATCTCTATAATAACAATAATAAACACTATCTCACCCCACTAAAATTAATTTTATGATCCTACACCAGTTTTTTACATAAACCACTCAAAGACTTTGTCCATATATTAACCTACACATTTAATCATGTCATGGTGTTTCCATTTTCACTAAACCACAGGCACAAAAAATTACACTTATTTTGTACATTCTGTTACATGATACATATATGATTCAAAACATCAAGTAGTTTAAGGATTATGGATCAAGATACCAAAATCAATAAGAACAAAGGAAAACCACAGATATGACAAGGGCAGTAAGCAAAACAACAAGCCAAGAGTAACTGTTTGGGTGCGCAAAAAAACCATCTACAAGTCTCAAATTATATCACTCCTTTTTCAGTTAAGAAGTAATCAAATCAAAACCATAACAAGATCCAGAAAGACATTAAAAAAGGATTACACCAAATGAGGGTATTGAAACATCAAGAAATGTTCAATAAGAAGTGAAATTATAAGCAAATGGAGATATTAATAGACTTCATAGCAATAAGGCAAGAGAAATCGAAAAGTAAAGGACAAGAGAGATTACGCCATGTTGACGAGTCCCAGCATTGATGCGTTGAATCCATAAAGAACGCATGTCACGCTTCTTGTTTCTGCGGTCTCTATAGGAATACTGCAAGGCCTTCTCAACCCTCTCTCTTGCTATTCTTATACAGTTCTTTGCCCTTCCCCTGAATCCCTTTGCCAACTTTAATATCTCCTTCTTGTTCATGGCTTCGCTTGTACTATCTTATCGCTATCCGTACAAAATTTTACAACCTCTACACTGTCATTTCATTTAACATGTTTTTATCCATGATACACGTTTAAGATATAAATAAAAGACATAGACATGAACAAGAGAAGATTTTGCCTTTGTATCTCAAAGCCTTTTTTTTTTTAAGCTTCTGGAAGTAATAAGCATGTAACAAATGCCAAAAAACAAACAATACCCTAAGTAAACCAATCCCAATGTCTGCTTAAAACCGACTTTATAACCCAACAGCAGTTGCAGAAGAGGTACCACATTCAATACATTAAACAACAACAAAATTCCAACACAAGAAATCTTCATAGTAAAAACGTTCAACTTGGTAGAGTACTGGACTCTTATTCTCAGTAACGAAGGTTCAAATCTTGTAATCTCAAGTACAAAAAAAGATCCAACTTAGTATCCAAATCTTAAGCCATTTACTACCACAATAAGAAGTTAATAAAAGCTTAAAACAGAACCAACAAAATCCCACCACCCAACTTTTTCACATAAAAAAAAAAGCATCTTTCTAAAGCTTTGGCTACCCAAAAACGAATTAAACAACAAAATTAAAAGGAAAAGAAAAAGAAAAATATTGAAAGTAAAGCTGACCTGGGTCTGATTCTGCGTGTCGTCTGTCACCAAACTCCAATCAAAGAAGAAGCTTTAGACACAGGAGGAAGTGGTTATACAAGAAGGGCTTGCACGGGAAGTAGAAAGTAGGGTAAACAACTTGGGCTGGGCTATGAGTGAATTCTAATCTTAAGGGCTCATTTAACAGTTCGGCTCTAAGTTAAAGCCCCGATATCAAATTATCAATGATGTTATATTATATATGTATATACATTAGTATGAATAACGACAATAAAACTAATGGTGGTGGAGCTACTTGCTCCGGTCCTTCCAAGACTAGAAGATGCGAAAGCATCGCCAATTTCACCTTCACATTCTTCACTCTTCTTCTATGAGACAAACCAACAAATCATTATCAAAAGCAAATCAAGCCAAGAAAATATAGAGATAGACTCCCATCCCAGGGACCATTGCCAATGAGCAAACGATTACCACTAGAAATACCACTTGCGACCTAAAACTGATGTTGCAGTGGTGGGTTAAGGAGAGCTGTATTCTCCACACCATGCAATCAGGATCAAATTAGGCAAGAACAACTGAACAAGAAACAATAAGTACTCTTAATACTATTCAACAAAAAGAGAAAAGAAAATATACTCAAGGAGATGGTGATGATGAAGGGAGTGGCATTAGCAGCTGATATAAGGAGGAATCTTGGGGTGATAAAAGAGAGAGTGTTGGAGAAACTGGCTGCAGCTGCAGTCCCGGCTGATGCTTTAGAGAATGCTAGGCACTTCTTAGAGAGTGTGGTGAGGGATGTTACAGTTGCTGCTCATGGTCTTACGAAGGATGCTTTGCACCGAATCAAGACTCATCTTGTTGATATTCTTCCTTCACTCTCCCCTGCCATTACTAGAAAGGTCATATTTTCTTTCTCTTCTTCTCATAACCGTTAATGCTTGCTAAATCAATTTTATGTCAGATTAAAACTTTCATGTTTGATCTTCTTGACTTCAAGTCTTCAACCACAAATCTAGTATCTGCATGCAGAAGCACTCCTTTTGCCTGATTAATCAGACCATGTATATATGCTTGATTAATGGTTTGACCAGGAGGCTAGCTAGGACTAGGATGTTCTACAGCATGGATTCAGGAATTTTTTTCGAGAGTGTCCACTTATATATATATATATATATATATATATTTATTTATATATATATTTATATATATATATTATAACTGTCTACAAATTTACTAATTTTGTCACGGAAAGGGTGTCCAGAGAAAAATTAGGAAATGTTCAGGAATTTTTTTTTTTCAAATTTTCTTATTTTGCAATCTTTGAACACCTCACTTCAAAAGGTGGATCCATACCTAACGTTCAGGCCGTCCAGGTTGAAATTCATTGCTGATTAAGCAGTGATCATCTTGTTTATGAACTGGTAATTGCTTAAGTATTACTAGTTGCCATATAGTATTTTTCAGCTTTTATAGTTTCTCCTCAACCTCATCCTGCTTAAAGGGGAAATCAAGTCTTACCCTTTGAATTTTCCTTCAGAGTAAATATTCCAAGTGGTACAATTTCAAATATCAAGAAGTACTTTTCAGATGCTTAGAAAAAAGAAAGGGGATTAATCATAATAGATTACTTGAATTGCAGAATTGAATTTTGCATATTTGAAAATTTATTGATGCTGACAGGAATATGTGTTTTAGAAGTTATATAATGAGCTTTAGCTGCACATGTATGATTAATGTTCTTCATTTCAAGGGACTTTCTCAGTTCTTGGCAGCTTTCATGTAATTGCTAGTATAACAGAGTTAAAAATAAATAAGAAGAATGAACCAAAGAAAAGTGATAAGAGTTAGTTTCTTCTGTACATTCTGCACATGAAAACTTAATTCATATTTTTAAGAGTTATTTGTTGGGAATAGTGACTCAAATCTCTTAACAGATTTATTTGAGATTAGTTAGATATTACTTGATAGACAAGAAGACTTGCAAAAGAAGAATTCGAAGAAGAAAATGATTCTTAATAGGTAAGTTTGTATGCTTATAAATAGATGGAGTCTTTATGGGTTTATGTATGAGAAAAAGATGTAAAAGAGTTGTAGAGTTTTATGGGATAGATACCGTATAAGACTATTGGAGATTTACGTCTTATGGGTTTGTATGAATGTTATATTTGTGAGTAGACTGAAGAGATTGAGAGGGTCCACATAGATATGATGCATGTGAGTGGACTAAAAGAGACTGGGAGGGTCCATATAGATATGGTGTATGGGTGCACATGGATATGTGTTTGTTTGAGTTAAGAATACTCTATAAGACTAGAGGAGATTAAGAGGGTCTATGGGTATTGATTGTTGAGTGGTTGATTGAAATGATTGTATGTTTGTAATTCTCTACAACTAGTGGATTTTTTTTCTCATCAGTGAATGTAGGTCAGTTGAGCCAAACCACATTAAATTGTCGTCTTTTATGTGATTGCTTGATTGTTTGATTTCACTTCCGCTGATGTGATTGGATAGAGGCTTCTTGCCTAACACTCTTGACTAAGGCATGCATGCCAGAAATGCTCCTAAACATTTTAAACCTATTGAAGTTCAGTACTGATTCTTCAAGCAATATCTGCTGTAATTCTTGTACAATCTAAACTGTGTAACTAAAAAGCATAGTGGACTTTGAGCTTCTGAGCAATATCTCCAGTTGTTTATGATATTCATTTATGAATTATGATTACTTCTAATTGCCCACATAATTGGTCATTTGAGCAGATGGTGGATGATGCTGAGAAGGAAGCAAATGAAGAGCAAGAAACTGAAGAACATGAAGGAGATGAGCGAAGGCAAGATGATCATCAACTTAGCTGGAAGTCTACATTCGTGTCACCAGCATCTTCTTTGTTTGCTCTAATCAAACCATTATCAAGGCTTTGAACATCATATACGAAACTCTGACATACTTGTTTTGTCTACATTTTGCTTGGAAAAATAAAGTTTAGAGATCATACATTCAAATCTCTAGTTGAATAAGGGAGAAGCGGTTGATGTAAAGAACAAGAATTATGTGATAAACAAAGATTGAAGAGTGTCAACCAAAATAATCTTTGTCTTGTAACAGCAATTTTTATAGTTTCTTAACTGCTGTCTTGGAAGTTCTTTCTTTTCTTTTGCATATTAGGTAATGCTGGTCCATGCCAAAATAAGACCTAACTGATTGACTCATAGGATTTTATGGATTCAGATGAAGAATCTGATTAGCATAGGAGAGTCTCATTCTTCTTTCATTTATCATTTTGGCTAATTAGATGCAAATGCTTACAATGATATATAATAAAGGAAAAAGCTTGAAGCTACTTTGCTGAATGTTTATAAAAAGATTGTTTTCTATCCTTTTGATTTGTTATCCTCTCCGTGAAATCAGGAAAATGGTATATTTGACTTCCACATTAATCCTCCGGTCTGTTGTCTCGGTTGGTTACTGATGCATATTGAGGAGACTCCCGGTCATCTTCTTGACACAGGAAGCCTCATAATCTTTCTAGATGAAGATACCATGTTCATACAAGTAATGCTTATATCAACAAGAGAATCAAGGTTCCATCACAATTGGCTAAGGCCGGCAGCTGTTATCATGCTGTTTAGCTAAAGCACTTGTATGCAGTTTCCCCTAGCTGTTCAATCATCTGCGAACTTAGGAACACATTTTGCATAAGCTAATCATGGTCCAAAGATATTGGTTATGCAAAACTTATGATCAAAAGATCGAGCCTTCTCCCTTCCCACCCTCTTCCCTCCCCATCCCTCCTCAGCTGTCTTGTAAAACTCACAAGGGTGTGAAGAGTGTTTTTGTTTAAGGTTTTCAGAACAATAACAGGAATGATCTATTAGAAGAATGTTACTTCGTTGAATATCCATTCTCTATATTACATGCATTTCTAGGTTTTTTCACATGGATCAGTACATGGAGGTATGGATTCAGTTTCATGTTATAGATTCGTATATTACTTCTGACAGATACTTAATTAAGCATAAAATATTGGCAATTAGCGTAAAGCAAATCAAGAAGGAATGAATGAATGAAAAATCCTGTCACGTTGCAGTACAAGAATCATATACAATTCAAGGTCCATCATCCCCATCTCCAATCAAATTACAAATGTCGGAACACTCCACCAAGCTGCAGATGAAAAAAAATAGTCTTCATAAGTAAATGGAACTTATTGGACCAGAATTTAGAGAAAATGAACATCCAAAGGACAATTAAATTATGATGCAAGTATACTCTTGCCAATATTTCTTGAGCATAGGCAGTCTGCCGGCATAGCTTTTATTGATATAGATTGTAGAGTAGTGCCTCCTGACTTTTTGCAGAACCATTCTTTCATTCTTACAATTGTTATCATTTATGCATAAGTTTATTCTACTAAGCTAACTGAATTCACAAACAATACAGAAACAAATTTTTTATATGAGCTCAGGTGAAATAACCCAACTCTCAGTCATTTCTTTAGCTCTGTACAATACAGTGCTTAATTGAGTGGTATTGTTAGTAATAATATATTGCCAATTGCTAAGATGAGGAAATAGAAAAAGTACCAGTACTTTCGACTTCGAAACCCCTCCTTAAAAACAACCAAAGGTCTGGAGAAGATGAAACAGGCAATCAGATGTTAATGCAGAATATTAGGATAAGGAAACAAGAGTAATTTATTGTAGCATAGACAGCTTTCTGTCGGTAGTGTTTTTAGCTAAAGGGTCTATTGCAGCCAGGGTGCCTGTGGTTCTATAAGGCTAGAAAAATGAGATGGATCCTTGGAAGGAACTTAAGTACCTTCTGATATTAAGAGGACCTTCCCCAGGAGATCCATCACCACCTCTAATGCAAGTAGTGACACATTTGGTAGTGCATGACTCAGCCTTCCTAGACTTTGGTCGCTGGATTCTAGGCTTCTTGCAATCTTTGGCGGATGCACACTCTCCAAAAAGTATTTGGGGTATGTTGGACAGTGTTTCTGAATCTTGGTGTACCTCAACGGCCCCAGCTGCAGAGACTATAACAGCAGCAGCCGCAAGGAAGCTAGCTACAAGGTTGCATCTACGGCTGTACCGGGTGAGGTTGCTACTGCTTTTGCTGGGAATGTTGTCGCTGTTTCTGTTGCTGCTGACACAGTAGAATGATGTTCTGACACAAAAAGACGCAGCAGGGCCATAAATTAGCATTATGGTTAATGTGTAGTTCTTTGTTGTTATCAATTCTGTTCTTCATTTTAGCAGGATTAAAGAAAACAAGAGTTTGCTGCCACATTTCCCTTATCTCTTCAGCAATATTTTCATGTTGTTGGTGGTCCTACGGGGTCCTTGTTGGGAGAGTTATCCTGTGTGGCTTTGTTGATCCACGTATTGACCTTTATTTTTGTGGCCTGTAATCGGGACAGAGAGATTACAATTACCTCACAAGCCATGTAATATAAAATTTGAGTAATCAAGTGATCCCTTGATAAAATGGTGAATTTTTTATTGTGATCTTAATCAATCTCTGATAATTTTAAATAAATTAATAACAAAAAAAAGAAGCAACAAATCACATGAATTACACAGAGGAGCATGAACCCGAGGAAAACCACAGCATCATTCTTCAAGAACTTGGTTCATTCAGCTGTATATAAAAAGGAAGGGATGAACACATTGGGAAAAAATTGTCAATTCCAACATTTTTATTGCGAATTTCATCTGTCCCTTTTGTTTATTGAGAGCTTGTAATAGGAGGAAGGTATAAAGAATTCAAGACATTACCATTTATGATCAAATGAATAAATACATGCTTAAAAACCATCACTTTTGAGTGAATTTACGGGATATTTTATGTGCATCTCTTTCCAAAATATATAAATAAATATACATATATGTAGATAATGTTTAATATGACATGTAAAATTCCATTAGGTTTTGGATCACAGTGAACCACAAATTAGAATAATCTACACAACTCCACATTATCCAGAGCTTTTGCTCCGTATACACTATATGCTACCCAAAATACATACACATTTTTTATATCGGACTACACGTGGATTTACAGAAAAGAAAAAGACTATGCATAACCTATATGACCATCATCATCTGGGCGATATCAAGAAAAGAGTTGTTTTGTTGCTGACTTCCAAGGCGTTATCAAGTTGGGGGAATTCTTTTTTCTTTTGTAATGTAGTTACAATCGGATGCCAATACTCGGAGAACGATAACAAGTTATCCTCAAATGATTATCAAGTGTTTTTCTCCAAAACGGACAAAGCCGGAGTCAAATAATTATTTGCTTTGTCAGGCAAATGGGCAACCTGTAGGAAGAAAACGTATATATGCTGCTTCAGTTCTAGTTATTATTGGTTACAAGCAGTTAAAAGGTAACTACTTTCAGTTTTGAATACTAGTAAGGTTTTAATTGGTCCTCACCAGCTCATAAAGCTCCCTCCCTTGCTCAGCAACATATTCATGACATACCTGCACGTAATCAAGTTTCGGTTAGTTCTGTCATACTCGAAATTAACTTTTATGCCAATCAGTGTTACCCACATCAAAGCTCTTATTCCTCGCGGTCGAATCGTGCAATGCTTTCACGCAGATATCAGCTACATCAGCACAACTAATGCCCTGAAAAAAGAAAGAGAGTGATAAGACAGAATGCAAACTCAATGATGTTTTATTACAGTCCACAAGAGCAGTGCATTCTCACCTGAGAAATCCTGTTTCCTTGATCAAAAATCAAAGCACGTTGGCCACCTGGTTCCTCCTGTAAGAACAAAACTTTGATTCAGTACATATTTTGGCTGCCAAAAAGACAATTTTGGATATAAAAAAGTTTGAAAACATTTGGTAGACTAGATTCCCATTTCCCATTGTAATATAAAGTTCCTTACATGCTTTGTTTTTTATGTAAAACTAACATACAGCATTCTAACCACTAATAGTGCTGGAACAGGAGCATTTTAGCTAGTGTAGGCACCAATGACAGACACTGATTTGAAATGTTCAGAATTATTCATGTGTAATTGGAAATGCCTCAGACATATCAAAGAGATACCATTTTATTGCAGCATTTTTATTGCCCTTATCCTTTTTCTTTTCAAGAACCACATTCATTGGAACAATGAGCTTGACAAGTATATCAGCATGTTCAATGACTCAAGTGGTTAATATTATACAGACAGTCAATCAAATTTGTTAAGGGCTTAGCCAAGAAACCACCATCTTCCCACAATAATAATAATAATAATAAAAAAGGGACCTTTCGGTTCACATGCATTTAAATATCAACAACTTACCAAGAATGATATAACAGCATTACCTTTAGGAGACCAGGGCGAATTATCGTGTACCCAAGACCTGATCTTCTCAATGAATCCTCACCAGCCTGATGAAAACTCAATTATGACAATACAAGAAATGGAAAACAGAGAAGGAATGATTCTCACATTAATGAAAACAGAAGCAGAAGACAAGACTGACCCTCTTGGCTTTCAAAACTTGCTCCCTTCGGTTCGGATCGACTCCTAATCCTGTGCATGAGACTAAAACAAAGTCTGTTTCCTGTCCAGTCTGCAGAACATCAGGTTAAAATTATTTTAGAATGGGGGAAAATGTTTTATCTCCTTCAAAGTATAGGATAATGGACTAGGTAGTAACTTTAACTCTGTCCCTTATCAGGTATTACAGTCCCCACATTTACAAATATTTTGAATCTGCTTTCCACATTTTACATAAACAAATACTTTTGCAGTCAAATCAATAACCAAGTATATAACAAGAAATCACTATTAACAACCATATTAAGAACAGAGAATATCCATAAACATCATTTAGTATTTTTTTTTTCATCCTTGGAACCCTAAAAGAATTTTAAAATAATAACAATAATCAGTCACAGATAGTGTTTCTGTACTATTGCATCTACCCATATTTCATCCCACCCTTTAACATGCAAGCCAAGGCCTCCAAGTTAATTTTAAATGGTTGACTCCCTTCAACACAGCAGCAAAACATGAACCTTTAAGAATTGACCCAAACAAATAGCTAACTAGTAATAAGAAGATTTTGACAGACTCACCAACTTCATTGATGGAACTGAGCCTTCAGATTATGTAACTAAAATGATCACACACCTATTTAACCGGCCAGCCAAAACCTCCAAGTTGAAGTAAATGGCTTGACTATTTTCAAGATGAAAAACAGTTCATTGAAATGGATGACTAATTAGTACCAGAGGATTCAGACACACCAAATAACTTCATTGATGGAAACAAGTTTCACATGATGTAATAATATGATACAACTATTTCACTAGAAATCCAGATCAATGGTTTATGTTTTCCATCCATTAACCATTTATTTCTCCTTTTAAGTTACTCTAAACGTTGGAGATAAGAACTAAAAGATAACAGTTTTACAACAGATGGGTATGATAGCTGCAGATGCAAATTCATGCAAGTGCAAACATGTGGATGTGCCTGCTTGCAGACACAAGTGGAACAAAGCAAAACCAAGAATACTGATTATTTGCAACCCAATCCCTATGGCCTTAACTAATGTATGTTACAGGCAGAGACTAAAAGCAGCAATGTCTTTTTTGCATTTAATTCATTAAAGTTAATGAAAACCATATCACATGATTCAGACCAGGAACACTTCATAAATGTTACCAGAAAAGGTTCAATAGCGCTCATTTGTGATGTTATAGCATAAAATGATAGTATAAACTATAAAGTGTGTTAAAAATGGGAAAAAAGAAAAACTGAAGGTCCTTCTATCAACAGAGGAGGAACATACATAAAAACACTTACTGGCAAGGCTTTTATATATTCCAATATCAGCTTGAAACTACGGGGGTCTTGCTTCATACCTGTTGCTCCTTCAACAGGTCTCTGCAGCAAGAATAATATATAGAATTAGATGCATTAAAACCAGCGTAGTAATCATTTGATCAAGGGGAGTAAGATATTGATAAATGATCAGAAATCACAGCAGTAACAGCATGAATGATGATGCCAGCACTGGAACAAAAAAAGGTGAAGAACTTTTGTTGTAATCATCTTTTGGACTTGATCACACAATGTCTTGTCCAATTAGGAGATCTTTACAAACCAAAAGAAAACAATTACTACTTTTTTGTTTAAAGAGTACAGTTGAAAAAGATGGAACAGAATCAAGTTTAATGGTCTCATCAGCAAAAGGAAGGATGGCATGAAATAATTAAAAATGTTCAAAAATACTTTTCCTAGAGAGCTGAGGAAAAGATATTCAGAATAGACTGATAGAAGCTATCATAAGAAAATTTGTAATTGTACTACAAATGCCGAAAAAAGAATAGTTAATAAACTATGTAGCAAAACATGCAGAGTTGCCACTCACAGCAGAAATCAAACTTTCTGCATACTACTGTAGTATGCATAATATATAAATGTTCAAGTATTACTTTTTGTGTGTGTTTGTGGCCAAAGTTCCAACATGCAAGCCAATGATATCTTATCTAAATATTAGTAGTCCATCTCATATGGGGATATGCAAGCAGAAATCATCACTCAAGTGTATTAGTAACTCAAATGCCTCCATGAAAAGCTCATAATATGTGATAAACTCTCACTACGCGGACACCTATGCAAACTGTTAATCAGAATTCACAAGCTATATGCAGTATTCATCAAGTTTACTCAACAGTAGTGGAGAATCATAACACATATAAGCAAACAAATCATTTTACTGATGTATTTTTGATAGATTTGTATTTCTATCATTTATATGATTCAGTAATTTAGAATCAAATAGCATTACTGCAAAAATTCATTTGACACCACAATAGATGGCAACATAGAGTATTAAGAAGCAACCAACAACAATGTGACCAAGCAGGTGATTAAGATGGCATGCATAATTTCTTCCTGGATCAAAAATCATTTAGAATATTCAATAAAAATACCAAGTAGCAGTCAAATCACCAAAGACATCCATTAGCTAGTAATTTTACAATTTTGAGTTTTAACCATCAGATCCTGCTAAAAACGAAAAAAAAAAAGAATTCGCACAACAAAACCTAAATTAACAAAATAATCTCCTTAAAACAATTGATGATCCAAAACACAAATTCAATGACCATTCAAAAAGTTATTGACCTGAAACTTTTGAGAATAAATACTCGTAAGGATCCCTTATACTTTTACAAGTTTTTAAACTAGGTGATATTGTGCAAGTTTCGAAATACACAAACCTGTCTCCGTGGCTCAAAGCGTATAGTTAATGTATGTACAAGGAATGGATCTAATGGTGGATCATCTGGTTTCACGGGACGGAATGATGAAAATGGCACTCTTACCTGTCAATCACAAAAGAGAAAAATATGCAATTTAATAGAAACCCTTCACCAAAATTATTAAGAATAATAAGAATTGATGCATAGAATGCTCATGATAGAAAGCCCATAGCTTTTTATGGGCAAGAGATCCTTACCCTACAAAATCCTACTTTTGTGTTTATTCTAGCAAAATATAATTTGCTTTGAGTTGTATCTGCTGAAGGACCAGCTTCAAGAATTACAACATAAGATCTTCCATTACCACCAAGAGATAGAACTAGACCTTCATATCTGAACACCAAATATTCCACAAAGTGAGATACACTTTTAAGGTGGAATCAGTGTATCTGTCATTAACATATAAAACAACAGCCAGCTTCCGCTAAGAAAGAAGGTATATGAAATATGGAAGTATCATATACCTGTCAAGAGTGCTACCTAAAGGAAGTGAAAACCTTTTCGACAGCTCAACATACCCACCTCTGGTGAAAACATAGCCTGCAGTTCAGTATCAAAAACAGAGTTAAAGATAGAAAACCCTGTATATGTCACAGTTAATAACCACATAAGAAAGCTGTAAATCTTAATTGCTTCAAGCTAGGCATGCATCATATTTTAACTGAAATTTACCTGAGAAAACAGCTTCTCCAGTCTCAGTGTACTCAAATTTAGCATCCATCCCACCATCATACTTCGAAGCAATCACATCCTGGAAGTAAGCACCTTGACGTACTTCCCATCCATTCAATGAATCTTCAGATTTGAACTTTGCAAGAAGAAGCTTGCTTTTACTGCTTTTTCCCGCCCGAATTTGTGCCAGTTTATTATTGTAGTCCTGCAGATAATGTTAGATGTCAGTTCACCAGAGATATTTTTCTGAGAGAAATATAGATAGACCACAAATCCATTAAACCATCCACAAGCTGCAAACTGCATAGGCATAGACAACAATAAAATGAGTTCACTCAAGAAATACCCAAATCTTGGAATAGCAGAGAAAGTAAATTTAATGAAAATGGAAAGGGTCATTTTACTGCCTCTAGAGGGGTGATGATTTGTTTTGAGCATAATGAGGCATGGAACATCCACAAAAAAAGGCTAGTCTTGGAAGAACACATTGCAATCAAATGTGTGCATATATCATTATAGATGGAGTAAAAGGGATACCCAGGGTTGGAACAAACCTGAAATGCTTTTGTAAGGTTTAAAACCCCTTGATAATCAACTCTATAGAGATCCCCAGTGATAGTGGACCGAGCAGTGGCACAATAGATAATCTTGTTGCAACCTTCTACTGCAGCTTGAAGGGAGGAAGGCTCACCCACATCCCCAATTACTATCTCAACTGACCTAGGAAGCATGTCCAACACCTCTTGATCTGCCTTCCTCACCAAAGCCTTTAATCACAGAATTAGAGAAAACAAATTATATCTAACAAAAATAAAGGTACAAATTTCAGAGAAATAAAAGAGAGGAAAGTGGTAAAAGAAAAGAAACCTTGACGGTGTATCCTCTGAGCATGAGCTTACGGACAACAATGCGACCAATGCGGCTGGTGGCACCAACAACAAGGACAGTGGTGTTTTGAGCACCAGGAATGGCAAATTCACACATGGGTCCTTCTCTAATAAGCAAAGCATCCAAAGCCTCCCTATCATCTGCACGAGTAGTCCTTGATATCTGCCCCAACCCAGAAAACTTCCTCCAAACCTCGTCGAATATTTGTCTGGATTTACGTCCCAAACCCACAGGATTCACGCCGTCCAAACTTAAAGAAACCTGTTGCTGTTGCTGTTGTTGTTGTTGCTGGTCCTGCGTAGTAGATTCAGTTGTTGCAGTTGTTAAGGGAGTTGGAGAAGAAGTTTTTTTAGCTTTGGGTTTTTTGTTGTTGTCCTTGCCAGTGTTGGGAGAGGCAGAAGCGCGTGGGATAAGGAAGGTGGTACGGTGACAAGGAGAAGGTTGCCATTTCACCCAGTTGGGGCTGCTGTTAAGGCTGTTGCTGAAACTGGTTGAAGGTGTCATTGCTGCTGCAGTGGCAGCTCTCATTTCTAGTTCACTCAAAATAAAAAGAAGCTTTGAATTCAATATTCCAATAATGTATATAATATTTCAAATTGCAAAGTGGATAATTATGAGAAAAAAAAAAAAGAAAAGAAAAGAAACTGGGAATGAAATGGAAGGAAAGGTGGGGTGGTTGAGATGTGGAACATCAAAATCGAAGAAAGAAGCTAAAGAAAGAGAAGATGAAGAGCGACCACATATTTTTGATTTGAGGTTTGGGTGGTTTTGGTTGTTAGAGCCAATAAGCGCGCCACGATGAGTTAACCCGTTACCTTTCAATTCCTCTGCAGGGCAGTTGACAGCCAGACAGAACAGACAGACAGACAGGCACCCCATTTCTACCAACTGACGCAGCAATTAGACGGATATTGTTATTTTGATTTGACAAAAAATATTAAGTCGTGCTCGATTCAAATCTTTTTGGATTATTATCATTTTAGATTTAAATTATTAAATTTTAAAATTAAATCAAATTAATTTTAAGTCATTTTATGAATTAATCTTTTGAATCGTTCAAGAAGCAAATTTAATTCCATCTTATTGCAAAATATTTGAAATTAAAAGTAAACAGAAATTTAGATATAATTGAATTTACTAATGTGAAAGCCCAATGTTGGTAACAATGGGATAAAAGTAAAACCAAAAGCCTTCAGACAAAAAAGAGATGAACTTCATTTGAACTATATAAACATAATTTGACGGTATTCATTAAAAATGAATTGGCTGCACTTCTACAATCCTTTCTACTTATTTTAAATAAGAAGCCATTCTACAAAATGAGGAAAACATATGAAACAAAAAGACAAGGGGGTGGGGGGCAACAAAAGATTTTGAAACTAACCTTCCTCCCTCCCTCCCTCCCACATTCCTCTGGAAGAACGCAATTTAAAGACAGATTAGAACAATTATAGTACACTCGCCGCCAAAGGGATGGCATGGCTGGCATTCCACAGAATACAAGATAAAAAATTAAAGAATCACCAAATCAGGCCACTGACTCACATCACTACTTCAACTCCGAAAGTTGGCACATCTCGTAAAAACTTCATTAGCTTTCTTTGTAGGGAATTCAGTCACGGGTTTACGAATGAAAGAATTGTTCCCTAACAAGCCATCACTAATCAATCTGTTTCTAGTATTGTATGCCTATCCCCCCCCCCCCCCCTTTCTGACCTAGATCCACCGGTTTTCCCCATCACTGCCTAGTTCCAAGCAGTGAACCAGTGGAGCAGCACAAAAAACTATTTTATCAAAATATCCAAATCCATATTTACAATTTGGTTTTACCCAGAATTACCAGCAACCTCTGCAGCTCTCTGTCTCATCATCTCCATCACAGCAGCTCTACGCCGCGAATCAGACTGCTGTTGAAGCCTCCTCAAATGTTCCTTAAGATCTCTGTATTAATTAACGAATTTAACATTATTAACTTCAAATTAAACCCAAGAACACAAACAGAGAAAGGAGCATAACATATGGCTGTTCAGGAGGTGCATGCATGTACCTGCAACGTGGTACATGGCATTCAGATTCTTTGCATGCCCGTGCATGAAGTTGCAGTAGATACCACATTTTCTTACAAAGTACACAACCACCAGAAGCACGTGTTTTGCATTGTATTCCATGGCGGAAAAGCCCTTTCACTTTCCGACAATTAGGGTATTGGCAATGCGCAGAACGACATTGTGATGCATGCACCAAAAGGTCAAGCATTTTCCTCAGCTGCAAATTTCAAGAACCAATCCAGTTAGAAGAACGCATCTAAAATCCGCCATGTTTGCACACATATAGTCATAAAGTCATTTTTCCAACCATCTACTTGCCAAACCAGAAGAAAAGTAATATATTTGAAGAATAAAAATACTTAGATTTAGCATATTTCAATATTCAAGTGCACGGCTCCAATAGCATCTCATAAACATCAACTTTGAGAGAGTTCTTTAGATCCACTTTGAGAGAGTTCTTTAGTCACACTTTCCAATGTTATCAAGCCAATTATTGGTACCACCCCAACCCCCCAAAAAGAATAAAAAGGGTTCCAAATACAAGCCATTGTCAGATGTACACCATAGCTTGTCTTTGAATAGATAGATGTGCGTGTGTGTGTGTGTGTAATGTATATACTTGACCAGTAATATTTGCAGAAATACATAGACGTGAATGTTTTGATGAGATTTAGCCAATTAACCACTCCCAACTAATCAAACAGTTAAGACAATTTTTATTGAAAAAAAGTTCAATGATTTTACTAAAAAAAAAAAAAGTACCTGCAGAACCCTTAATTGCCTAGCCTCTTTATTCTGTGCATCACGTTCAGCTATGGAAGGATGATTTGTTAACTTATGAGGATGATCAATGCCCCCATCCTTTTGGTAACAGGCATTGCACACATCATAATCAGGGCAAACTTCACAGCGCCAACCTTGACCAGTTTCAATGTCCAGATAACATATGTTACAGGTAGTGACAAATGCAGGAGCAGTTGGATTGTGAAGATGGTAGAGGACCATCATTGAGGAATGTTTAGCCCGCCTTAGGGTATCATACTGATAATGATTCCCTTGACAAAGACTCAAAAATGCCTGCCTAGTATCAAAGAATTCACTCTCAAGAATTTCATCTTTATCCTTTGTATCACTAGGTACATCAGTAATTTCAACCTGCATAATGACAATTTTCCACAAAAATTCGATTAGAAAAGACAAGCCTGCATACAGAAGAAGCAACAGAAACAAACGCCAGAAGTAAATTATCGCAGTACTCTGACAAACTTACTGGATAGAGAACATGTTTTTCCCTCAGATTGATGGGATGTCTCTCTCTTTCTTCACGTCTCTGCTCTGTTTCATAGCACCTGTGAAGGTACAAGGAAGCAAACATCAGATCCATTTATCTAGGAAACTTTCTCCCAGTTGGTGGAAACAGGCTAAAATAAGAATAGAGGAAAATAAGGGATCAAAGATAAGAATTGCATCACTAGGCTTCTGATAAGGGGAAGGGGAGTTGAGTCTTGAAACATGAAAAAAGATCTATTTTTGAAGAGCACCAAGGATCAATTTCCTTTTCTGCAAAAGCAAAAGTAAGACTATTAAACTGAAATTTAAAATGAGGGGGGGAAAAAATTTCACTCTGAATTATCACTTCAGCCAATACATAGTATTAGAATTAACATGTTCACTGCCAGGTGAAATTTTGGTATCAGTTAATGGTAAACTCCTAAATGTTCTATTCTTTTTTTCCCAAAATATGAAGACTTCATTTTTGCCAAAAAGTTCAGCCCCCGCTAAAGGTTAATTCAACAATAAATTCCAACAACTTAACAAGGGAGAGTCCATTCAACGTGACCAACCAACAGTGGAATCTTCCATAACTAAAATAGTAACACCAAGGATTGAAAAACTTGCATGGTTTGTATTACTGTAAAAGCTGGGGCAACGAGATTAATGCTTATATCTAGAATGTAATGCCAAAGGAGGTGAGCAAAAATAATAGTAATAATAATAAAAATAATGCTGAGTTATATAACTAGCATACCTCTATGGTATTAGAAATTATTTATGATTTCCATATGAATGTGGGCTGGACTTATAACTGTCAGAATCAGAAATACATTCCTTTGTAGAATGCAGAAAAAGAATGAATCCTAGCATAGATTCAAACTTGCGAAATAAATAATAGAAACACTACAACAAAGATGCTTAAATATGTCTATGAAAGAGGTTATACCCCTCTCTCTCTCTCTCTCTCTCTCTCATTTATAGATCTGATTGAAAAATTATAGTTTCTAGTTCTACAGAATCATATTATTTATAAGATCCAACTGATAAAATCATTGGCTACTAGACTATCACAAGTGGTACACTTCCTGGTCACACATGAAAGAACGCGCGCGTGCATGCACACACACACACACACACACACACACACACACACACACATATAGATAGAGAGAGAGAGAGCTCAGTTATAAAAGATAATATTACAAAGCTAAATAGAGCAGCAATCTTACTTATCACAAATCTGAAAGTTCTTGCACTGGTTGCAGACCCAGTGGTTTCCGGATACCATTAGAATACAACAATGAGTGCAACAATGCTGCAAGTGAACCATGATAAAATCCTCCTTCATTGGGCAAATAGTCTCACCAAGCTGAAGGAAAAAAAAAAAAAAAAGAGGGGAAATAGTAATATAACCGGTTAAAATCCTTTGGGTCATGATACGAAAAATGTCCAAACTAAGATAACAAGATTGTAACTTCCATATCTACAGGCTTTACACAGAACAAAATCAAAAAGGAAAGAAAGGCAAAAGATTTGGGGGGAAAAAAGAAATTACTTTATGCATCAGTAACAGATCTTTTGATGCGTTAGCAGAGAGATCAGACTGGCCTGATGCTTTTAAAGCCCTTTTTGTTATGGTCTTTTTGGTTGTTCCTTTTTTATTCAATTTTCTGCCATCTTCTTCTTGGCGGAGCTGATTAATTAGATCTTCAGCAGCCCCAGGCCAGTAATCACCATCAAAATATGGCAGCCTAGCAGCTGTTACCTTGGCCTTACATTCACCAGTAGTTACAAAGAAATGATCGTATAAATTAGTAAGATCAACTACAATGCTTTCCTTGGAAGCTTTCCTTAACATTGCCAAATACCTGAAACAGCATTCACACATATCAGGGAAATTAATAATAATGGATTAATAAGAATAGAACATGAGATGCAAAGGAATTAAAAAAAGATCTAGACAACTGTTTGCCTCACCATTCTCGCAGTTTATCTGATTTAGGTGTTTTCTGAATTTCTGGATGGCAATATAAGATATAATCTTCACCCTTTAGTGGAGGGCAGGCCCATATATAGCAACTTGTAAAACCACGCTTCTTGCAATATTCAAGGTATCCAATCTGAAAATTTAAGGTTTAGAATCCAAAATATTAAACAATGATCTCAACGAAATAGATAACTGATATTAAATGTAAAACGAAAATCATGACAATAATTATAACTAAGCAGAATTCAATAAGAGTTTGAACTTACAAGAATTTCATGGTAAACAAATGTACGGAGAGCCTCTCCAGTAACTGCTTTAACCTCAGGCCGGAAATATTTGACCGAATCTAGGTATGACAGATAAACACGGCGCTGATTTGGGAATGCACATTCTGATCCAAATTCTTGAACATACATGCCAAACAAGCATACTTCTACCCCTTCTATCTTCTGAAACAATAAAATTACCTAAAGAGGAAAACATAACTTATAAGCATTTCATAATTACAATTAAAGTGCCATATTAAGCATACAAGCATGCATTACACTTATCTATCAAGAAAAAAAGAACATGCAAGCATGTATTACATTCAAATTATTTCCTTCACACCTTTGATTTATATGGAAATTCAAGTGGATAATTATCTTCTTGAAAGATTTCAAGAAAACGCTGCTTCACTTCCAGCTTTTTGTCAACTGATGAAACAACTCTAATTACAAGTGCCTCAGCACCAGGAACCTGGAAATATCAATGAAAAAAGAAATAAGCTTATTCCTCAAGAAGCAGAAATCCATGAGAAGCCAATGGAAAGGACTAACATATGACTTCAAAAGACCAAAAAGAAATCAACAGTAATAACAAGAAGAAATTTCAAATATAGAAGAAACCTAACAGACCCAAGTCAAAGGAATCAGAAGCTTTAAGTTCTGCCCTATACATAATAAGCTTTGTGGCTATGTGACCTATAACTGGCTAATGGGTGGCAAATGTAAAACACCAATCAAAGGCATCTGGATCCTTTCAAACATAAAAGTTGGTAAGATCCAATTACCCCATTTTTCAATCTTCTCCTAATCATACAAAAAAAGAAAAAAAATCTGTGCTAAAAGCTCAATCACCAGCAAGAAATATTCTTCGACTTATATCACCTCTACAGCTCTTGTTTCTTCAGCATATAACTAGGAACAAGCACACTTATTTGAATATAGCCATCTTTCTTTCTTTTTTTTTTTTTTCTTTGTGTGTGAATTTGTAGTAATTCTGAACACCTTTCAGCAACGTGAAAGAAACAAAAACATCACCATATACAACATAGAATCAACATTCATCATGAGGATGTTACTCACCTCATCATAACTTTTCCCTTGAACCCTTGCCCTCTCTTGTCTTTCCTGTTTCAGTCTCCTAAATAATCGCTGCTCTATGTGGTCACTAAGGATTGTTTTTGGCAAATCTTTGGCCCCAAGTACAGCACTCTGAAGTAAGGGCTTGCGCTCTCCTCTTTCAACCTCAGCAATATAGCAATTGGGGCATGTATATTCAGCTTGCCCACCCTCATTCCTTCTACCATTAAATAAAGCACAAATTTGATGCTGCCAAGCCTCACACTTGTCACATTGAACCCACTGCACAATTTTATTGAAGCCGAAGAAAATGTAAGAGCAACTGTTAGGGATGATCATGGAACATAATAATACTAAAAAAGTATGTATTGTACATACCCATTCTTCAGCCTCTTCATCATTCTTCTTCTTCTCAAGCCTTGCCTTTGGAATGGCAGTTCCATCAACAACTATGATATCTCCACGTGCCTCGTTATGGCATGGAATACAAAAGTAATGTCGTGTATCGCCAGCTCCCATTGTGTAGTACATTGCATTCCGCTTAATGCGAGCACCACAAGGGCTGCAATAAATAGGTGGTGGTTCAAAAGTAAGTTTCTCAACTGCACATAACTGACAGGAGTTCTCACTCATTGAGTGCTCCATTGCTTGATTCTTTTCAGCCTTTGCTTTAGTCTGTAAAAGAAAGAAAATAAATATCATCAATATTCGTTGTTCTGTCTCCAAATCAATTTTCTGGTACTCTGTAAAAGGAAGAAATTAAATATCATCAATATTCCTTGTTCTGTCTCCAAATCAATTTTCTGGTATATCAAGTAGTAAGCTAGCACATGCATTCACTGCCCACAACTTATTAATGATCCAGATACCATACCTGAAAACAGTGTCTGAAACAAATTAAAATTCTACAATAAAGCATACCTGGCCAACCCATTGTCTGAGACCTGTAATATGCTCCCTAACTTGCTCAGGGGTGAATAGTTCGGTCAGTGACACCCCCTTTATTTTCGGTTTCCCAGACTTAGTTCCAGCTGCACTTTCAGAAGACTGTGTCGCATTTTCTTGTTTAACTGAGCCAAGCTCCTCAATCTTAGTATTTTCTTGCTTAGGTATGACATGAAATTCATCACATGTAATGGGCTCACCATCAGTCTTCTGTTTACTAATGTCATCTACAGCATCCTTCACCTCAATAATAACAGGACTACCTTTAGCAGAACTCATGGAGACTTCTGTCTCCACTTCCAATGGCTCAGATTTGACTGGCATAGGCCTGTCACCATGTTGGTAATCTTGGTGCTGGATATCCTGAGTTATGTGAAGTTCAGCAACAACAGAACCTGATACTACAGGACCTTCTCTTTCAGCAATAACAGAGTGAGAAGACTGCTCTATCTTCATGCGTTTTAGTGAGGGCTGTATGTCTACAGAAGTATCAATTGATGCAGTTGTAGATGTCATTCTAGCTGAAATGTCTCCAGCTTCATATGTTTTAGTAGATCCACTATCCGAAGATGGCAAAACAGAAGTAGAGTTTAGACAGGCACGTGCCATCTGAGCCTGTACATATTTGTTAACAGGAACACAAACAGGGCATGCTTTATTTGCACAAGTCTTGTGATGACGAATCAATATCTTGGAGTGATGGCAACGAGGATATGAGCATCTAGATGATTCGCATACATCCATATGACTCAACAACTTTCTCACAGTAAAGCAATAGCTGTCACACTTACCCTCAAGGGCTTTACATCTACGAGCATGGCGCAGAAGCAAAAGCCACCTCACTTGATTTCTGAACTGCCGATCATGGTTCCCATTTCCAGATCTAGAGATGGCACCCCTCGAATTTGCAGGATCTGTTGAGCTTCTAGGAACAACCATTGGACTGATGGTAGATCCATCTGCAGATAAATTGTTACATTGAGCTTCATCCTGCCCGGATATTCTCTGGCGGAAATCCTCTTGGACATGCTGCTCATGTGACATGTTCCCTGGCATTTGAGCCCCATCATGTGAGTGAAGGTGCCACTGGTTCTGCACAACTGATTCCGGCTGTGCTCTGGCCGAAAGTTTACAATCATTTTGAGATTCTGGAATCAATTGGTTTTGATGCAATATCTGTTGCATTTGTTGAGAATTTTGTGGCAACGATGAACGCATATCCTGCCGACTACAGAGTTCTTCAGCATGATTCTGCTGGAACTGATTCTGCAATTCAGGAAGCTGAAATTGTTCAGGAGCTTGTTGATGTAGAAACTCGTCATGGTGTTCCACTCCAGGTTCACGCTTAACTTGACTGCCCATATCAGATGCCAGCTGAGACTGACTATAACCACTATTGCTAAGCAAATAGTGATGCTGCAGATTTTGCTGCTTCTGTTGGCATTGCTGTTGTTGCAACTGAAGAGGCTGCTGCTGAAATTGTTGCTGTTGATTAGTTTGAAGGATATTGTCTATCGAAGAAACTGGAGGTTGGAAATGGGTGGCCGATTGTATGCCATGTAAATTTGACTGGTTACTTATCAAAGAAGAATTTGTTCTGGAAATAGACTGCAAATTAACTGGATTCAAATTCTGAGTGTTTGTCACTGATCCAACTGATGTTACAGCACCATACAAGTTTCCAGACCCAAAAGAATCAGCATGATTCATTCCATAACCATCACCTGACACAAAGAATGCTTTCTTTGACACAACTCATATATCCCGATAATAAATTACATATTCAAATTCACATGTACTAAATCAAAAGGAAATAATGAGAGAGAGACAGATGAAATCACGATTTTACCTTGCATCAGGGGTCTCTGATGCTGATCCAAGTGTTGTTGCAAAGGTTTTGGCGAATTAGTAAAAGGTGTGGAAGTCTGATATCCCCCAGAAGTCCCTGGTTCATTAACAATTTGCATATTGTTGCCCATCATCCCCAGTGCACCATTTAGGGACCCATTCGAAAACCCAAAAGTTTTCTGCTGGAAGCCAGACCTGATGCCACTACCCAGTTGGCTGCCAAGTGTGTGCAAAATACGACTGTTTTGACCACTGTGTAGCTTTTGCTGCTGTGGCTGCAAAACCATTTTTGATTCAACTGTTGGAAGCCCACTACCATTAGACTGATTGTTCATGTAAGACTGATTATTAGTGCGGCTGTTATTGTTACTACTATTAAATCCAGGAGTGGGAATCATTTGGCTTGTCATTCTTTGCACACCAATTGATGACATTCCACCAGAAGCAATAGGAAAATTTGCAGGTGACTGTTGATACCCATTAGATATATTTCCTACAAAAGTACCAATCTGTTACCCTAGGTAGAAAATGCTATTTAAATATGATTACAAAGCCTGTAAGGCTCAAACTTACCTTCAGATCTACCAAAAGAACCACTATGCATGCCACCAGTAGGCAACAAGCTTCCTGTATTGACATTTATAGAAGCTATGCTTGCATTGGCAGCACTCATAGATGTATCTATAGAAGATGTAACCATGATGCTAGGATTGGCACTGTGAGACATACCAGGGGTCGGTATCATTGTACCAACTGGAGCTGATGCCGAATTAACAAGCTGTGGTCTTTGGTTGGGCACATTTCTGGTCCCCTTAATTAGAGTTTGTAAACGGTGCTCTAAAGTACTCAAATTTGTATAGTCCTCCTAGAGAACAAACTTCAAGCATCAAAAATCAGGGGAAAAAGGAGAAAGTAGTAGAACATATAAATAACAGTGATAAGAACACAAAACATTCTGAAGGACAATAAGAAAATAATAAAAAGAAAAAGAAAAGGTGAAGAAAGAAAAAATAGGAATGAAATGGGCAAAAATATCAGTCGAGAAAGAGATTTGCTCAAAACATAGTAGTTTGACAAAATAATTAACCTTTGTTTGAGCGATCTTAAATAAACCTGCTTCCAACCGTTTTGCAAAATCCCGAAACTTGTTCATTGATGCCTCAGTTATAGGATGCTGGTGCCGCACTTTCAAAACATCAACACTGGCAAAAAAAAGATTAAAATTTGCATCAATTATAAAATTAAACACTACACATGGATATAATAACAAAAATTTCTGAGATGGAAATGTCTAATCTTGATATGTTGATTGATCTCACATGGAAGCTAAAGAGCAATATAATGATTATATGAAATCAATGACAAGAAAATAATTTTCCATTGCTTATGATTTAAATACCCATCATCAAATCAATGTGAAATTATAAGCATCATACATCTTCTCCCACCTAAGTGCAGTCTTAGGAGAATGAACAAGCAAGTTTTTTTCCTTTAGCTTTTTTTTTTTCTTTTGAGAGAGAAGAGAGAGAACTCTCTAACAACTTAAACTTGAACCAGAAGCATTTCCCGTTGCACTAGAAAATGACCCCTTAAATTTCTTGAAACAACTATTCAATGATGCATATGTCAATATATCCTTCAAGAAGTATCAACATAATCTACAGGCTCAAAATCCTACACAAACAGGTACATAACTATTTCAATGCAAAATCTTTTCACTGTTTCCTTCACAATAGAATCCTACCAGTTATACTTAGTATAACATAGATCACTGAGTTTAAGTGAATTATAGACATCTAAGTCCTACAGAGATTTTACAATTAAGTTACTTTTGTATGCTAACTTCTATGCACATTTTGTAGAAGTAGAAAAACAAACAAAACATTATCTCAATTGAAGGCTGTAATTTACAATGGTATAGAACCAAAAAAAAAAAAACTAAAAATGCCACCATCTTTTTCAAAAGAGCCTTACTAACATGCAACTGAGCATCCAGCAATACATAAATGTCATAAACAAGTACAAATGTACATGCACAAACACGCAAAAAAAGGAAACGATGAAATGCAAATAAATAACAAGCTTTTATGGTATTAAAAGCATTCAGACAGCATTACCTCAACCTCTAATGCAGCTTCATTTCAAATTTTTCCAAAATTCAAACTAAATAAATCAAAAGATACAAACATTTCATACAACACAGTAACTAATACTTTATAGAAAATCTTACATCTTTCCTCGCATATATTCACGTGTTCTGATGAGGTCAGGGTCCATATTCAATGTATTATGCGGAGGACCTCCAGCACCAACAATGCCAGCAGCACTCACACTTCCAGTAATGCCTAAATTCTGCATCTGGGCAGGCTGAAGAGGGTTCCCATTTTGCTGGGGCAATCCCCCTTGATCAGATACCTGTCCGGATATCTGTCCTGACGTATGTGCCTGCACATTCATTTCTATCCCTATTCCTTCTTCGTTTTCGCCTTGTCTTAGTAAGGACCACAACTAGAAAAAACCGCATAACTTATTCCACACTCTCGCCTTACAATCGCACCATCCACCACCACTCATGCTTCCTTCTTTTTCCCCTCCTTTAATTGTCACTTCAAAAGCATCACTTTATGGCATTTCTGTATTTTATGCACCCTGGTTATAGATATACAGATATTCAGGAAAATTGAATAAATTAACTCAAATTTCAATGATTCAATCTCAATTTCAGACATGTCACATTGTTTAACAACATTGAAGATGAAATTCACTAAATTGTATGAACATTAGGGGGATTTCGGCCAATGAAGCAAGACAAACCCCAATTTTGGAATTCGAAAATAAAAAACGATCCTAATTAGTGAATGAAGCACTAAGAGATAACTAACCCTAGGCTAATAAATAAAAAAGAACATTAATTTCCGAAACAATCAAGGAGAAAATGAAAACCCTAAAACCGAACCTGATGAAAAATGCAAATTGAAAACAGAAGCAAGAGCAGCTGCGATCGGAGCTTCGAGAATTGCGATAGTAAGACCGAGAATCGCGAAGACAACGACGACAACGACGATCGGAAAACAAAAAAGGAAAAGCGACAGGAGTCAGCGAAACACCGCCTGAATCGCACGTGCGAGGGGAAATTGACAAGAACGTACGATACAAAGAGAAAAGAGAGCTAGATGAGAAAAAGAGATCGAGAACAGAAAGGGGGAAAAGAAGAGAAGGGGCGAATCGAATTAATTTTTTGGGGTTGGGGTTTGCAAAAAAAAAAAATTACTTCAATTTGGGGATTAATTTTTCTTTTTTTCGTTTTCTTTTTCACGCTTTGCGAAAATAATTTTAAGTAAGTATATATTTATTCGAGGAGAATGATTTTTTTATAATATTTTTTGGGGGTTTATTTTCGATTTTTTTATTTTTTTAATGATAATATTAATTTCTTATTTGATAAGGAGGCTGACGATGATGGGTGTAAGCTGGGCCACCGGGTAGAGATGTAGAAGGATGAGTTGGCTTAGTGAATTTACTTCAGTGCCCTTGATGGAGTTAAAAATTCTCCTTTCCGTTCTTTTTTCATGAACTCAGTAATTTTTTTCATCACTTAGAAGTAAAAAATGTGTAAGTAGCACTTACATTTTACAATAATAATATGTGTTAATAAGTAGGAACATCGTTTTAATTAATTTTGAATTAAATTATTTAAAATTAAATTAAAAATTAATCAATTCAATCAATTCAATTAGTTATCCTCAATTAAATAATAAAATATATTTAAATTAAATTATATTTTAATTTTTAATTTTTCATAGTTAAAATAAACTAAGTCATCTAACAAAATATTCAAAAATTAGGTAAAAATTTTAACAACTTAAAAAATAAAATTATTCATTTCATGTATTTTTTTAATAAATTCATAATTTAAATACCACGTTACAAATTTTTAAAAATCAACTATCACATTAAACATTTACTATAATTTAAAGACTATTTGTAACATTAACCTAATTAAAACCATTAAAATGTTCCAATAAAAGTAAATAAAAAAAAAAACCTAACAACAATTGTTAATTGTAAATTTACATTTTCTAAGGTTTATTCCATAGGTAGGCAGCAAAATGAGGAAAGGAAGTGGCATAACATTAACCTAGCCGATGGCTAAAAAAAGTTTTCCTTCCCACCAAAACATATATGCAAAACGAGATTTAGGCCAAAAAAAAAAATGGATACATATATGTATAGCCACTGCAGCTGTGGAAAACACACTAGGCAGGGCCCAAAAAACATTCACTACCGATCTTGCTCAGTCCCACCACATATATCATTTCAATAAATATCAATTGTAAGTTCTTTACAATGGCGGAACAAAACAAAACAAACCAAATTAGTCATATGTTGAAGGCCGGGGCTTGGGCGGTATGTAAAAAGAGTTACCGCAATCGATTGGAGTATGCATCAGAGGATTCCATCTATCAAATACTATTCGGCCTCCACGGCCCATTCTTCCATGAAATTTATACGGCGGTGCAGAAGCACCATTTTTTGTTGAAGAATCAGATGGAGGTACAATGCCTGCAGCTGCCAGCTTATCCGGAACTAGAGGTTTTGTGAATAACAAAACTGGCTCAAGAGGATCCTGCATTAACCATACCAAAAAACCGGAACCTGTACTCAGAAAGATGAGACCATAATCCACAACCAAGTCAAATCCATGGTTTATTACAAATGCATAGCTAAAGTAGAGCCATTGGTTATGGCAGTTCAAAATAGAGCAATTGATTCTTTTGGGAATTGCATGTTGGAATTGCAAAAAGAGAGCAAGCCAGATTGACAAGGCATACCAGTTTATGGAGCCATCCATGTGGCATATGTCGCCGCCGGAACTCTTGCTTAACGGTTCCAGAAGGAGCCATGGCTACATTAGAATCTGTTAGAGGTGGATTCTGAACTGCAGCAGGTCTTGTACGTGGACGACTGTTTGCAAGGTCATCTGAGTCCATAAACTCATCTTCAATTGAAACAAACTTGCTAGATATTGGTGGAAATCCAGGAAGCATAATATCTTCAAGGAGCTCAGTTTCGTGCTGAATTTTTGTTAAGCAGCCATGCATCATCCAAAAATAAATTTGAAATCATAGTAAATTGTATTTTCTATAGCACATTAAAATTTACTCTAAAATACATGTATAAAAACCAACAAAATGAACAGCAGCATTGTGATAAAGAAGGCACAGATAATTTTCTTTAAGCATAGAGGAGATGTCAACAGTTAAAAGATTAGTCATTGAGAGAACTCTTTAAAGGAAAAAAATGACTTTCTGGAAAAAAACATTTGACACTAATAATAGAAATCTATTTCAAAAGGCACACTGCCTAAAACATTAGGAGACCACTTGTGCCCAGATATAACTAAGGATGTCCCCATAGAAGCTCAACATATAGGGCTATTAAAACGGAGCATCTTACTAACGACCTTTTAAATAAATACTCCATTAAATGCTCTCAATAGGTCAAAGATAATTAAAAACCAGGCATTCCTGTAGACTATAAGTGAATCAGAAGCAAATAATACAATATATGGACACATACCTTGTACTTCATCTGGATCCTCTGAAGCCTAACTTCACATTCCATAACATCTCTCTTCTTCTCTTCTCTCTGCATTCAATCACAACCCAAGCAATATGAATTCAGGTGCATACATAAGCCTCTATTTGCATATGCTTGAAACTGAAATAGTAAAGGCACCTTAATCAAAGCCTCAAGTAAGGTCTTGGCTTGGTCTAGGTTGCGTCTCACCTGAGAGAAGTCAATTGCAAAAAAAGAAAAATTAACTTGATAACCAACAAGGATTATTATTAAAATGTTGTAAAATAATACAAGAATTACAATGACGAATAATAGAAAGTGGCAAATTTACAGTCCAAAACAACAATAAAAAAAAATCTGTGACATTAGGGTCTTGAGTTGACTTAAGCATATTTCCATAACAAATTACTCATACACAGCATCATTTTTGAGAGTTGAAAGTAAAATATAAATATAGATTTTAGTTCAATGCTGACAGGAGTCAATGGACACGAGAGAAAGAAGAAAAAGAGATTAGTGAATAATTGCATCTTTTCTGTCTTTTATAATGAGACTAGCCAATGATGGAGAAAAACTTATGAATAACAAAAAAATGAAGAATTCCCATCCTTTCTAATGGCTTTTCATGAAACGCAAGAAAGCAAGCATTAAATTCACAAATCATAGCACCATGTTTTTTGCATGATGCAAGTTCTAAGCATAGGACAATCACTTTGCTGACTGTGATAGTATTGTTTCATATTAAGTTCATGAATGTACAATGAAATGAAGAACAATTGTGCTCACCTGGCGAAGCTTTTCAAATGACTGCACATTGTTTTCTCTCCTTTGCATCTACATGAAAGATAGTAGGAATCTCAGATACTTAAAGTAAAAAAAATCATTACTAAGCATTTACAACTAAAGTCAGAAACTAACCCTTCGCGTGTGAAGTCTGTGAGCTTTCTCCCTTGGCCTAAAGACATTGTAGGGATTATTATCATTAACTGGTGGAGGAGGCTGCACAACAAGAGAAAAGAATTTAAATGCCACTGTCGTTAACTCATCTGTATTGTGTGGTTGAAGCATATTAATTCAGGTAAAATTTAAAAGAAAAAAGATTATGGCACACGTATAGCACAAAGAACAATAGCTGACACAGTGATACATATAAATAGCCAGCTTGCCCCCAAAAAATTATTGTTAATAAAACTTAAGAAGAAAGATGGGCAGCAAGCTCCAAAAAAAACGAAGCTAATGATTATAGACATCAAAAAACAAATGACACAATTTGCAGCAGCTACTTCTGATAGAATTATCCAACAATTTCACTTCTTCAAGAACTGCTTTTGCATGAATTGACAAGGTCTGGTACTCTGGTATGAAACATGCAACATCCTAAAGTGAAATGATGGGATAAAAATTCTAAAAATGCAGGAATTTTATGTGTAGTATGAAACTGCTTTCAGATAAGACATAGTATAATGATTTTTAGTCACCTAAACTTTAAATCCACGTGGTAACATCTCAACAATGTATATATCTTTTCTCAGTACATATCTCAATAATGAATATATGCAATCTGATTCATAGAACAATCTCCATATTTGAAAAAGTGATAAGATTAACCTGCAAACGCCGTAAAATAGGCTTTTGCCACCGTTCACGCTGGAAAAAAAAAAAGGAAAAAGACAGAAACACATAAATATCCAGGTCATAATATCGACAATAATTCAAGAATTTTGGAACAAGAAATCCATGAGTACAAGACAAGTGAACACAGTAGGATAATAATTCAAACTATGTAACAGTCACATTTTGTGTAGACATGCAGCAGTCCAAATTATTTTCACCATTACCAGGACTTTAGATCACATCATCCATCAAACTATTGGCACCTTCTCCCCTGATATCAAAGTAAGCATTATAGCTTGCCAATCCAACATCTAATAAATTATTTAGATAATTCTGAGCACTAACCAAGCAGACTTCTTCATTCACAAAGATTCTGAATCTCTAACAATTCCACAAAGCATCTAGCGATGAAATTTGTTCCCTACCTTTTCTTTCCAATAGTTATAAACCGACTGAAAGACTCCATATTTGATGGATTGAGATTGCAAAGCCTAGCAATTAAAGCAATCAAAGAAAATTAGAATAAGCATGAGCTCATATATCACTCTCAAATGATTTGGCAAATTAGTATATTGAATAAAACATCAAAATGCTGAGGCAACAAAAAATAAACATGTTATCAAACAAGATTTAGTATTTGGAGGTAAGTAATGAGGGTAAATATTGAACATCTTGAGCACAGTAATCACTCTTCATCTTGCATCAAAGTTCTTAAAACAAGCTACAAGTAGGCAAATCATAAACAGATAAAAATTACCAAAAACAGACAAAAAAATACTCTTGGGCTTCAAATCTGCTGGTTGTGGACATGAAATAAGTGAACGCACAGTCAAGGGCATCAACCACCACAACATCAGAGGATGGTTATCTCTAATAAGAAAATCATATATGATGTGATTTTTCACTTATTGAATGTAATTTTTATATGACCCATTTAAGTTGAAGGAAGCTCCAAAATGTTGAAATAACCCATGGTGTGTGTGATATGAGTAAGGGATGCATGACAAAAAAAACAATCAAATTGGCAAGCACCTGCGTAATCAAAACAAACATTCACCTCAATAGCAGCATCCATTGTCAAAAGCACAGGAATTTTTGAAACAAGAGTAGGTGTTATAACTCCTGCTCTTTCCCGAGCTTTATGATCCAACACCTCCAACTTAAAAAGAAGACTCTCCAACCTGCATTAGAAAGCAGAACTGCAGAATTAATTAAACAGAAAGGAGATGCACAAGTGAATCACACTTGAACTGAGCTTCTATAAAATGATAACATTTAGGGTGGATCCGCCAAATCCCAGAAAAATACTTGCCCTCTGCGTGGGTTAATTATGTCCATCTAGCATAGCACTATCATTTTTTAAAATAAATGAGGCAGGAAATATGCTCTTGTTGGCTAAAAATAAACCAGAAGACAAAATATGCTCAGTTCTAGTAGCTAATAGCTGGTATATGCTTAAAGAGACTAAACGAAAAGAAGACACCATCAAGATGCACATGAATGCTGAGGGATTTCGAATTCATTGAATGGCTCCAGCAAGTGAATCAGCCACCTCGTATACAAAATAAGAATAAAACAAGACCGCTTATAAAAAGGCAAAGATGCACTAGATCATTCAAAGGATAATAAACTTCCCACTGAAAGAGAATATTAGAGCAGAAATCAGATCCTTTAAAATTTTAAAATTGCATAAAATCAGTTCTTAACATTTTTTTAGAGAGACATAGTTTGTAAGAAATAAGACCAACTTGAGGACGTCAGCATGCTCATTTTTAGACATATATAACAGTCTAGATCACTTCACAACAATCTTCAAACTCAATGGTAAATAAAGAATAAAAAAAGAATAAATTAAATAATAATAACTAACAATTTCAGGTGAATAACTGGAAAAAGGGACATTTTTAAAGAAAATTCTATTAATGTAAATAAATTTCTATTACTTGAACACAGCCAACTGGACAGCAGAAATGCAATAGTAAAAAAAAAGATTTATGTAATCACTTTTCAGGTGCAAGAATCTTCTTATCTTTGTTGTACTCTTGAAGCCAATCTTCATCCTCATTATCTAGATCGTACTCAACAAACTCTCCAATCTCAGCCCGGGCTGCAGATAATTGAACATCCTCATTAGCATAAACTAAAATATCACTAGAAAAGAACCATCCAAACGAGCTTTCCAGCATCAGAAGAGGAATCTTTCTGATTTCACAAACCTCCCCTCGCTCGTAAATAGGACGTGGGTTGAAAGAACGTGCGGGAATAATCTCTTTCATACGTATCCACAACAACAAACTGAGGAGTAGGTATTTCAGGAGCAAGTTTCTTGGTAGGGATAGGTTGCACCTAAAAAAAAATATATCTATTTAAATGAACAAATATTGTACTATCACAAAGGGCAAGTAGGAACACTAATAACTTTGAAACTATAGAGACATTTACAGTTACAAAAAGCAAAAGTCATCTTTAACATTTAGAAGTCTGCCGATTAGGATAGTGTTCTTAAAAAATTCCAAAAGTCATTTCTTTATGCCTACCCTTTTGCTTGGTTGAATTAATAAATCATTCAGCAAAACGAGCTATGTACCCAATTCCTCTGGGACAGATAAAGGTAGTCTTCTTTTTTTTCCATTTTTTTTTTTTTGCACTACAACTTATACGTACAATTAAATTAATTCCATTGCATGTACAGACATTCCTACAAATCATACATCTTCTACATATCAGCTGGTTAAATTCCTTATGCGTTGTTTGGTTCATGCTTTTGCTACTTGCAGACGGAAGGACAACAACAAAATCTGTGTTTGGTTGTTGTTTCGAAGAAAAGCAAACAATAGTATTGAAGGATTATAGATAAAATTATATAAATTTTTTTAGATAAAAAAATGCATGATTCTAGTTCTATATAGACTAATTATACTGCAGTGTAACATTTTAATTATTTATCCCTTTTTTAATCAATTAAAACTTCGTTCTTTAACTTTTGCTTTTGCTTTCTAGCAACCTTTTTAAGAAGTAAAAATAGCAAGTAGCAAAGTCATCAACCAAACACAGCCTTAAAGTATGACACTAATGTTCTTAACCAAAATAGCCCCCCAACTGTTGTAAAGCTCTAATTTTTTATTGCTTTTCCAGATTCTATGTTTACATACAAAAGTAAATGTAACAACTTAAAACCAAAATGATTTTGTTTTACTCTAAGATTACATATTGCCAGTGAATTTAAGCTTACAGAGCTAGTGATTACAAACAGTAATGATAAAAACAAAATAAAGAACAAAATGAAGGAAAAGGAGTGAAAAAGGTACCTCGGTATCAACCTCGGCAGCAGCAAGGCGGAGCATTTGAGCGTTACGAGTAGCTGAAGTAGGAGTCTCATCGTCTTCGAAGTCTTTAAATGACTTAACAATCGGTAGCTTCTTGTGTATGTCTAATGGGCGTGGCCTAAACGATAGCCTACTCATTCTTTCTTTCTTTCTTTCTTCCTTTTCTTTTCTTTCCCCTCAAGCTCTCTCAATCAATACACTAATCCCACATCGAAACCAACAAACTAGAAAAAAAAATAACAAGAAAAAAAAAAGCAAAGAGAAAATCAACTCAATTATTCAAATTAAAAATATATATATAAAAGAGGGGGAAAAGTTTAAATTTGCATGCATTTGATAAGAGTGAAATTAAACGGAACTATTGGAAGAGGAATGATTGGAAATAACGGAATTGGATAACGGAGATTGAAAATTGGAGAGGCTTACATTGGCGAGGCGTTAGGGGGAAGAGAAGCGGGAGATTTCTAGGGTTTGGTTATCGCTGAGCCGGGATTCTTTGTAGTAAAAGAGAATACTGAACAGTTTCTTGGAGTTGAGAAGAAGAGTTTGGGGATTAGGGATTTCTTTAGATGGAATTGGCAAGTGAATGGCGCAATCTAGGGTTTGATATTTTGTGCTTTTTTCTTGTTCGAGGTTAAAGAAGGGAAAAAAAAAAGGGGAAATTAATGGGTTTGAACTTGAAGGGAAGAGGGAGATGGTTCGAATTGCAGCAGGTTTCTGTTGGGCCATTCACTGTTTGGACTAATGGCCCATGCTCAATTTAAGTCCACTACCCATTCAAAAAATTTTTTTTACTTATTTGGATAGCTTCAATTTTCAATTCACAAGGTAAATTTTTGAAATTTTCAAAACCAATTCAAATTATATTTTTATTTTTACAAATAAAAGCTTATTTTATTTATAAATTTAACTAAAGGTTAATTAAAGATTGGTATACAAATTATAGTGAAACTATCAATTTAGTATAAAAAAATTACAGATAAATACTAAGATTTTATTTTTATTAAATAACTTGCTCTTTATCTACACTTTTGCTTAATAATAAGATTTTTAACAAAATTCTGTCAATTACCTTATATAAATGACGAGAAAGATGTAAAATTACTATAATTCTTTGCATGTTTCATTTTTTTTATTCCCTTTTAACCTTAAACGGTTTTTTTTTTCAGTAAAATTGTAAATCAATATCTAAAAATTAACCTAATTCTTCTTTTTTGTTTTAAATTAGCCTATCTCGTGAAAATAATCCTTGAAAACTTTTCAATAGTTTTCGAAATGAATAGTTTTTATTTTTGATAATTCAAATGTTTCTTATTATTGTCTAATAATTTTCAACAAATATACTTCATAGTGTCTTTGATGTGTCATTAATGAATCTTTGTAATTTATAGTTGTATAAGTTTTATTGAATATTTATATTCTTTTAGTTTTTTACTTATTCTAAAACTGTTGTTGTTTACATTTGTACATGAAAATTTAATAAATATAAAATTAATATATATAATTTTCACTGAATTTTTTATATTTAAAAATTAAAATTCGATTCATAAACAAAAATGGACTTGCTCTTGAAGACCCAACTTCATATTTGGATTGATCACACCTTGTTTCCGGTCATCGCAAAATGGAAAGAAAAAGTTGTCTTTCTTTTTTTTTTTTTTTTTTTGAATGGAAATAAGCAGGTTGTTAGTTATGACGCGAAAGCTGTCTGTCTGTAGTTCGATTGTTCGAAAGTTGAAAAGTTTAAGGAAAGACATAGCCGACATGTTCAACACTGTCTCGTAAAAACTTAAAAAGAAAAAAAAAAAAAAGAAGCAAGGTACATGTTTTCATATATCTTTGTATTTTATGATCTTGTGGATTCACGTTAAGTGTGGTCGTTTTGGAATTCAAACCCGAAATGACTTTCGGCCATTTATTTGAACATATAAGTAATGATTCATTGAAGAAAAAAGGGATTCTTATGAAATACGAAGTCAAGCTAAGAACTTGTTTTGCACGATTAAGGCATGCTTTGCATTGTTTTAGAAGAATCCTCTAATTGTTTGGTGTTTTATTGACTAGCCAAATTGAAAAGAGTTTTTGGAGTTGCATTATTTTCATTGTTTTGTTTGCCTTTCCTGTTGCACTCCACATGTTTGATGAATTGTACAGTAGTAATAAAAAGGAAAAGTCAAATTCAAGTGTTTTAAGCTTATTTTTCAACTCCATTTTCAATCATAGAAATGGGGTTTTCAGTCAAAAGAAAACTATCCATCTCTTTGTTTGATTGGGGTCTGGGAGTTAGAAGAAACAGAACTTTGATAGAGGTTGTTTTATGAAAAATCCCCTACCAGCAGAAATTGATTCTTTAAGATCCTTGTCAGATATGGGTTTGCAAAATGCAAAATTCTGAGCAGCTCTGTTAGTTTTTTTGCTAACCGTTTCGATCTGTTTTTCCACTAATTATCAGTACAATAAAAAATTTTCCCATTCAATATCAGTCTTTGGACGGTTAATTTCTAACTCCAACCAAGAGCAACATCACTTTTTCTCTTGAAATTTATTTCTTCTAATAACAAGTATGTCACTCTCTTTTTTTACCTATGTAGTTGGAATATATGATGCAAAACTATCTGCTTAGTAGAAAATTTAAATTAGGTAGGACAGAAAATAGTCTGCACAACTTGCTGTCCGAGAAGTAAAGTTTGATAGCCTATATCACGTGGACTCTTTACTTTACTTTTACTTGCCTTAGTCACAACACTTGTTGGACACTTGGAATTCACAAAGGTCTGATGCTTAGATCCTGCAAATTAATGTAATAAATTGCAACAAGAAAACCATGAAGTATAACCATGCCTAACACCATATCTTGACTCCATGTAAGATTGGTGATAGATAAATTTAAATGAAATCAGTGATCCATGACATTATAATGTATGTGTGTGATATGTATTTGTGTGTATACATACATACATTTCAAATTCTAGAGATGCAAATTTAATTAATTTTAGTATGTTATGTCCTTATATCCTTTCATAGTGATCCTTACATCATATATAATGCAAAAGGATCTTGTTAATTACTTGATACTTTGGCAAGTATGGTGGGATTATGCTGTTAGGTTAACTTTTATTATAACTTTTCTGAGCCCTCGAAAAAGAAAAAAATTAAGAAAAATTAAGAATAAAATTGTTCATCCAAAAGAGAAAAATATAATTAGGCCTCTAGAAGTTCTTAAACTTTCTATTTCATGACATTTTTTTGTCCAAATTTTGTTAACTTAATTTTCAATTTTAATTCTTAAGTTTGGTTCAAATGAACTGCCTTGAATTTTAGCAATTGACTGCTGTTTATTACATGTTTCCTTAATAAATTGAAGTTTTCAATTTAAGCCTTATTGCTTATAGTGAAGGACTTTGTTTCAGGAAATTTTTTTTTTTTTGAGCACTGATTGTGATGAAGACATACTTGAGATTGAGAAGATAGAAAATAAGCAAAAGCACAGCTAGTCATATATTCTTTACATCTAGGAAACATAGAGTTTGCAGAACGTTGGACAAGTCATCCTAAAACAAGATGTCACAACTCAGGACATAGCATATATTTGTGTCGTTTTGATTTCACATGGGAGATTATAATTATGCAGATGCATCATACAATGCTTATGAGTTCATGTTTCTTATATTACTTGTTTTACCATCATTTGACATAATATTTTTGCTTGTTTCTCTGTGGAAGTTAGGACTAAGATTTCGAATGAATGAACATCCCTAATATTTGATGTTGTGGCAGGTATTATGATAAAAGGTTAAACCATTGCCTTTGTAGTTTAACTTATTAGTTCCTGTGAAACAAAAGATAAATACTATAACCTGCTGGCATTAGCTAGATGTGTTTTTACTGCTCCTAAAAATCATATATGAGGGGTCTATTACCGCCAACAATTTTAATTGACTTTTATCTGGTAGATATTGAAAGTGAGTGACACTACAATAATAATTCACATGAAGGCAAAATTTTAACAGCTTATATTAAGTAGCCAAAAACTAGATGGTGCTTGCTTTATAGAAGCCGAAGCTAGGAAACTGTCTTTTTTAGAACATATAGAGTACTAGTGTCTCAGCAGGCCTATCTAACAAAAGGTTACAATTGCAACCCTACAACAATAGTCCCTTGTTAATTGTGATTTCTTCTTTTTATACAGCTGTAGTATGAATGGGCAAATTTTATTTACACGGTTAAAATAAAGTGAAAGTATGCATAAACTATTTCTGACATTTGGTGCAAGTATACGTATCTGTTCCTAGGAAGTGATGAAGGGCACTTTTCACTAATCCTTATTTTGGTTTCTGATGGTAGTTCCTACATTGTTGAGCCAATCAACAACTTCCTTGATAGTTGGCCTCTTGAAAGGATTCTGGTTGATGCACAGGCAGCCCACATCCAGCACCTGCAGCATCTCTTCATCATAACCCTTTCCTTTTAGGAGAGCATCAAAGACTTCATCTTGCTTGCCCTCACTCCTCATTTTCTGCACCCAGGCTACCAATTCTCTTGATGTTTTTGGCCTAGACATATCCATAGGCCTTTTACCAGTGACCAGCTCAAGCATGACAACCCCAAAACTGTACACATCCCCTCTCAGAGTGGCTACCCATGCTTGCCCGTACTCTGGAGGAATATAACCCAAAGTACCAACGAGCTCAGTTGTAACATGAGTGTGATAAGGAAGAATCAATCGTGACAACCCAAAATCTGCAACATGTGCCTCAAACTTGTCATCAAGAAGGATGTTGCTCGACTTGATGTCTCGGTGAATAATGTGTGGCTCACATATCTGGTGCATGTAAGCCAGTCCATTACTTGCTCCCCTAGCAATCTTTAGTCGAGTTTGCCAATCTAAATGGGTTGGACCATCTGCTTTCTCATGTAACCAGTAGTCTAAACTTCCATTCTCCATGTAAGAATATATTAATAGCCTAAATCCTTCATGCACACAAAACCCTTGCAGGGACACCAGATTTTCATGTTGGGCTGTGGATAGAGCCTCTACCTCAGCTTTGAATTCCCTCTCCATCAGTCCAAAATCTCCTGAGAGCTTCTTAACTGCCAGTTTGGTCCCATCTGCTAATATTGCTTTGTAAACCAAACCAAAACCCCCACATCCAATGATGTTTTCTTGATTGAAATTGTCAGTTGCTTTCAAGAGTTCCAATATGGTGAGATCCTTGACTTCGTTGGTGTTGTTTGGGAACAACATAACAAGGCTAGCATCCTTATCAGTCGGTGGAGGAACTCCAGAATAAGAGTTGCTGGAAAATGTATCTAGTTCAATCTTATCAGGGTCTCCTCCTGGAATAATCCTTCTCTTGGACAATATCCACAATGCTAGAACAGTAATAACCAAACCGGTACCAAAACAAATGCCAATGACAAGCCCAATGATAAGTTTTGTGTTTATGCTTTTTGGAGTTGTGGTAGAATGAACAATTCCCGGTGCATTGGGGCAAATGCGCTGCACAACTGAACCACACAGACCTGGATTCCCTTCAAAACTGGAGCTGGGAAAAGTATCAAACTGACCTCCAGATGGTATTGGTCCTTGAAGATCATTATATGCCACACTGAATGAAGACAAAAAGTGAAGGCCTCTTAATGATGCAGGAATTTGGCCAGAAAGGTGGTTGTCAGAGAGATCCAAAATTTCCAAGTTTGTAAGATTTGATATTTGATCTGGAATGCTGCCAGAAAAGTCATTCTGGCTGAGATCTAACACATGAAGAAATTTCAATTGACCAATCGCCTCGGGGATGTTGCCACTGAGACGGTTGTTTCTCAGGTAAATAGCTGGTGGAAGGCTGGAGAGTTGTTTATACAGCTGCTGATTGGTAGCATTATTAGGCATGACAAACACAGGGAGCTCCAGGTAAGTTCCATTTACTTCATCGTTAGTCTCTTGTGTTGCCAGTGCCGACAGGCTTGTGAGCTCCTCGGGAAATTTTCCCGTTAAAAAGTTATCAGACATGTCTATGTAGAAAAGGTTTTGTAGGCTGCCCAACCAACTGGGAATTAAACCAGTGATTCTATTTTGAGACAGGTCCAGCACCTCTAGATTATTCAGCTTAGCTAGCCAGTTGGGGATTTGACCAGTGAAGTTGCAACCTCCTAGGGCCAAAATCTGGAGGTTTTGAAAGCCTTCCCCTCCCACTATATTTCCATCATTGGGTATTTCTTCATTCATGAAGTTTTTAGAGAGGATGAGGGTAGTAAGGTTCTTGAAACCCGTCAAGATCCTTATTGCTCCAGCAAAATTGGTTAGTTTATTAGTAGAAATTGAAAGGTATGATAAAGATCGCAGTGCAAGTATGTCTGGTGATATCTGTCCCTCTAGCTGGTTACTAGCCAGTCTTATTGCAGTTAGTGACTTGCAATAATAAAGACTTAAAGGCAAGGTACCTGTAAAGCTATTGTTGCCGAGGTCAAGAGTGTTAAGGCGTTGGAGAGTGGAGAAATTAAAGGTGGAGAGATCTCCTTCCAGATTGTTGACCCGCAAATTTAAAGTGATGAGATTGGTGCAATTCATGAGAGATGGTGGCAGAGAACCAGTGAAGTTATTGATGTGAAGGAGCAGATGTTCCAACTTGGAAAGCTGACCTATGTTTTTCGGGATGGGCCCCTCAAAATCATTGGAAGAGAGCTCAAGGATGGTGAGGTCGGCAAGTTGGACAATGCCATCTTGGATTCGCCCGGAAAGGTGATTAAGCGGTAAGGAAAGTTGTTGAAGTGAGGTAGCAGTGAAAATACCAACAGGAAGTGTCCCAGAGAGATTATTAAAACCTGCACGAAAAATCTGCAACTTGGAACAGTTTTCAATTCCACGGGGAATTTCACCATTAAGTTTGTTGTAAGATAAATCCAAGACAGTGAGGGAAGTGTTGAGGCAGATCGAGGATGGAACCTGTCCTGTTAACGTATTGTTGCTCACATTGAAAATAATCAAATTCTGGGCTGCCTGAAGAAATGAATTAGATTGGATGGTTCCTGAGAAGTGGTTGCTGGACAAATCCACTGTCTGGATGGGGCTGAGATTGTTATTACCATCTGCAAAGAAATCCAGAGGCAGTTCGCCATACAGAATGTTGTAGCTGAGATCAAGAACTTGGAGTTGATTCAGGGAGGTAAAAAATCCAGTAGGGAGAGAGCCGGTGAACCGATTATGAGAGAGATTAAGGTGAGTTAGATGTGTGAGGTTTAAAAGAGATGGTGATAAATGACCACTTAGGCCCCTAGAGGGTAGCCAAAGCTGGGTGACCCGACTATCATCCGAGGCGTCACAGTTTATTTCTTCCCAGAAGCAGCAGTCTATAGAAGCAGACCAATTCAAAGGAGATGATGATGGCAATGTTATGTTGGAATAAAAAGCCAAGAGAGAATCGAGATCGTTTTGATCGCAGGCAGCGTGGCCGGAAGAGGCGAAGAAGAAAGCCAATAAAAGAAATAAAAGAAGATTCAAGAGCAAATGAAGCATGGGAAATGTCCTTGGTTTTGAACTCGAACCACCAAGACTGGTCTTTTTGTCATCTATCATCATCAGAACAAAGTAAGAAGCAGAGGAAGAAGACATGAGGAAGAGAAAAAGTTGGCCAAGTACATCATTATCTGGTCTTAGTTTGATTGTGCAGGATGGAAGAGTGCAGTAAACATCCCATTGACCTCCAGAAGGAAGAGAAAGTGCTATCGTGAGTCATGTTTAGTTGTTTTTTTATATTGTAAGTGTCAGTTAACAAAAGAAAAAAAAATGAAGGCAAAGGGCTTGTTGGGTGGTGGCAGTATTGTTTATGATGAAAAATAAGAATAATTCTCGAGGGGCGTTTACTTTTGGGGCGGCTGTTGCTGGAGGGATTGTGGTGGTGGACTTTTCCCAAAGATGATGATTGATGGATGACCAAAGGCACAAAGCAGCTTGTGTGGGCGTACAGCAAGCTCCCCTACTGAAAGCAAAGACAACTCTTCTCTTTGCTTTGCCTTGCCTTGCCTTGCCTTTCCCGTTTGTCCAGTTCATATTTCTGTTTTGGGGTTATAGCACTTCACTGCCTCACCGCCTTTGTGCCATGTCCTTTCCACCCTGCTGTTGCTTGAAACTTCAAACTTTAGTAATGGATCCGAGGTTTTAATTTCACTGGATTCGGTAGAAATAAATTTTTTTTTTTTTTTTAATTAGAGTTGGATGGGAGGTGAGGTAATTTTTTTATTTTTAAAAATCAAGATTAGATATTTCATTTATAAATAAAAAAATATTTTTATTATTTATTTAATTATATATTATATTAATAAAATTATTATTTAATATTTTAATTTAAAGGATCTATTAAATAAAATTTTTTAATTTATATATAATTAACATATAATGTATATTAAAAATAATATTTTATAAATATTATATTAAATCAAATTTATTAAATTAATTTTGAATTGAATTAAATTAAATATAAATTATGTATATATAATATATATCAAATCAAGAGGGAGATGTCAAAAATAATAATTCGTTGACATCCTCAACTTAAGAGTTAGCGTTGGCCTTGCTTTGCAATGATAGCTAAGTTTCTCGTGCCTTCGTTTTAAGTTGTAATTGTTAAAATTGCTATTCTTCAACCAGCTCCTCCCTTTTATTATAATTTATTCACTTATTTACATCGTATCAATATATTTAACAATGAAGATAAAAGAAAAAAAAAACAAAAATCAGACATAATAACCACAACCATGTAATTTTTTATTAGTATTACTCTTTTTTTTTTTTTTTTTCCAACTTGCCAATTGGACGAGTTATCTATCCTTAGTTTTTGAGAACAAATCTTAAATTTAATTCATTACTTTTTCTCAATTTTCAGACCCATTTTTTTTATCTTTTTAAAAAATATTTGACTTTTTTAACGCGTCTAAATTTTGGACTTGAAACAGCTAAAAAAACAGGCCTCCCACCACAAATTTTTTTTTTCTAAACACAAGATGAAACATTTGACTTTCATTTTATTAAATATTATTTTCTAAAAAAATAATTATATAAATCAGTTTTTACAAGGCATTTAACTTATTTGTAGCTATTGATGAAAAAAATAAAAAAAAATAAAACTTATTTGAAGCTGAGTTTGCCCACTTGCTATTAAAATAGTCCAAACCTATACATATATGAAGTGGTTTTATTTTAATACAAGACAAGGTGGCAGACAGGGTATCCAGGCGTGATGCATTCGTGGATTTATTTTATTTTATTTTTTAAAAATTTTTAAAGAAGAGCAGATAAACCTCGGCTAATTTGTTGTGGGCTGGAGCACCAATTAAAAGGGGAGGTTTTGCAGTCATTGTCAATTGCAATCTTTAAGATAGCCCTCAGCATCGATTAACCGCCCTACCTTGTTTATTTGCACTCATTTTCAATGCTTGGAATGGCTGGTCAAGACTCTTGAAATACCAAGATGAAATTTGTGTCTTTTTCAAACATGGAAATTAAAACAACAAGGATGCAGTGCAATGCTAATTGATAGATTCAAATGGTGATAGCTGTTTGATTCCTCTTGCTACTTCAAATCCTTTAGATTCTTGCTCCAAACCCCAAGTTCCTTGTCCTCTCCACACATGGCTTTCTGTCTTTATCCCAGGGATACCCTACAAAACTGACTACCCTAACTACTTTGCACATTGATTCTTGTAGTTATACCAATAAAGTGGAGATAAATAAACAATATTTTGGGTTAAGTGGCACCTATATCCTATCTTTATTTATAGAGTTAAATTCGAAATTTTTTAAATAAAAAATTAAAAAAAATAAATAAATATTTATATTTAAAATTACGATAAATTTGATAATTTATACATTCATATTATATTTATTTCACATTAAATATATGTAAAATATAAAAATTATATATCAAAATTTATGTTAAAATATCAAATATTAAATATATTTTTTAATTTTTATTAAAATTTTAAATTATATTATTTTTTTCATATCATATTATTATAGTATATCTGAAATTATTATATTTAAAGTAAAGGAATGCCGATTCTCATGTAGTTAAAGAAAAATCTAAAAGAAACACAACATCACCATGATTATTGATTATTACGGGGATGGATACCATTGGTTTGATGGAGACAAATTATCACACAATATTACTTATGGGCGGAGCTGGAAATCCATGAAGAGTTGAAATTGTACTTTCACCACTTGTTTTTCGTTTTTTATATATAGAAAATGACGACCCATTAGCTGCAGTGATGCTCTACAGTGTTGCTTGTACAACATTATCTCAAGTAACACACACCATTCATTCGTTCATTCATTCACTTCACATGTGCTTCAACTAGGGTTGGCATCGGGTCGGGTTCGGGGCGGGTTTTGCTCGCCCCGAACCCGACCCGACTTAATGCTTAAAAAACCCGAACCCGACCCTACCCGAAAATTTTTTTGTTTTTTTCATACCCGAACCCGAACCCGACCCGACACTATATAAACCGTACCCGACCCGATCCTACCCGAAATTAATAAAATATTATTTTTTAAATATAAATATTAAAAAAAATCATTATATAAATATATATATATATTTAAAAAATTAAAAAATTTATTTTTATATATATATCGGGTCGGGTAGGGTCGGGTTTACCTAAAACCCGACCCCGACCCGACCCCGACTTTATTTTCATGCTACCCGATCCGACCCGACCCGACCCTCGATTTTCAAAAAAAAAAAACCGACCCTAAAAAATCGGGTCGGACCGAAACCCGTCGGGTACGGATTTTTTTGCCTTCCCTAGCTTCAACACCCATTATTTGAATGAAGCCTGTTTCCTCTTTTGCATTATTCTCAGACAACAGGCAGCTCACACTTCAGAGTCAAAAGCATGAGTGCCTGAGTCAGTTTTTTTTTTTTTTCTCAGGAAGTTGAAGGAGAAATTTATGAAGGAAGGGGGCACTTTGATTTTGAATATTGAATTTATCATTTGAAATATACCATTAGCTTCATACTAGCAGGCAATGAACAAAGATTTGCCATAAACGGGACCTTCATATGGTTAATTTGGTTCAAATTACATTTTTTACGATATTGAACTTTTGTAATTAAACTCAGTTGTATCACTTTTTTATTGATGCGTTAAGATGCTAATTTGATTTTTTTTTAATCACATGGCACACATTAATATAAAAAAAATCTCATTTCTAATTAAAAATACTAAACTTTAATTACTATTTAATTAAAAAATGAGATTAAACTTTTTTTTAAACTTGTCTCTCTTACCTCTTTGATCCATTAGAATCGATGATTAAAAAAAATGTGTAAAACTAAAACATTTTATACTTATATAAATTTAATCCGTCAACTAAAAATATTAAAAAATATATTAAATATGACCATAGATTCTATTCCCATGGTAATGTCAAGGAATCTTACATTACCCGTAAAAGATGACATTATGATTAGAGAGTGCTAACTGAGTGGTTAATGTGTTTCATTAGTACAAAATTTACGAGTCCATCTGCCTGTAGCTATGCAAAGTGGGAAAGAGTAGATCATACTTGAGTAGGTTGCTCAGTTCCTGGGATATTTGAGCTTAGACTGATATTCATCATCGATGTTGTTACAGCGCTTCATGAAAGAATGGAGAGTTTTCTGCTTCCCTGGACTTCTTTGTTCTTGGCTGGGGTCAATAGTTTTCTGCTTTATTGGACTTTTGTGTTCTTGGTTGCCTGAAACTTCCAAGGTATTCTCGTGGCCATCAAGCATCTAATCGTAAATAACTAGAGTTCAGTCTACCAACTAAAAGAAATTAAGATCAATAGAGTTTTATGAAACACCTAAATCCTTATTATATATTTGTTATGTATCTGCATGTGTGTGATTGAGAGAAAGAGAAGCAAATTACCTGACCCAGATTTTCCAATTTGTGCTGAACAACATCCCTAAAAGGTAAACCGCAAATCAGATTTAATAATCATTCACCATTAACATCTCTGTGTCAGCATACCAGAGAGACCAAGATTACCAAATGGGATAGCACAAGCACATACCATATGATGTCATCAACTGTGTCATTCGCTAGCAGATAGTATATATTCACTGAAGATACCTAAGAATATAAAGGCACACATGTCAGAGAATAAAATAAACAGAAAAGATACTGAGCAAATACATCCGCTAACAAGAATTAAACAAATTCACCTTGTTCCAGATAAGTATAGCTGACATAATATCATCACACGTACAAATCATAAAGTCAGGACTATCAACATGTGATAGACACATGATAGAAAAACAACTTTTTTCTGAAGATTAGTGCTATTTCCCTGTAAGATTAGTAGATTGCTATTAATATAGATCCCAAACCTAGTTCTTGTGATTCAATTACAACCTTAAGCCTCCATTTAGTTGGTCCATTTGCTTTTAGCTTTTCTCAATTGAAAGTGAAAAGCAAAAACTAAAAAAATGAGCTGAAAACAAAGGACAAATAGCAAAAAGTAAGCAAAAGCACCAAGCAAATGGAGACCAAGGAAATTCTTGTCTTTTACAACCTGCCTGCACTGTCCATTCAGACCGGTATAGAATTTGGAATAAAAAGTCCTAAACAGGATTAAAGCCTATGTATTCTGCTATCTTGCATCATTGCCATATCAATATCCTCTCCTAACCAGAACGTCTAGCAGGACTGGTACTCAGTAATGCTAGATGTAGGGCTCTTCATTCTGGTGAAAAACCTAAGGGTTAAGGATCATATATGAGCCCCCAAGATGACTAAATGGAGAAGGGAGGAAAGCTATTCGAAATTTTAAATTATTTACGATTTTATTTGGCTATTTTATTATATTTTGGGGTTCAATTTTAATTTTAATATATATTAAGGATCTTTTAGATTAGATTATTTAGATTATTTTATATTAATTAGCATTTTCCAAGCATTAGGGCTTTAAGGTTATATTTGGTATTTTATGTTTCTACAACAGTTAAGGGTTTACCTATGTATAAGGACTAAGAATATTGAGATTTTAGGTAATGAGGTATTATGTTTTGATTTACCAGATAGTAATATTTTGAATTATTTGAGAGTTTAAGTGCTTTTTTGAGATTGTGGAGACTTTAAGATTTTTTTTAAAGCCTGTTCTACATCACTTTCATCTTATGTAATTGCAAAATTTTAAGTTCACATCAAAGTTCAGCTTTTATCACACAAATATTATTGGCATAATTTGCATAATGTCCAAAATGATATTCCTAGCAGATATGACTGCTCTGGCCTGTGATTTACCTGGCCAATCCTATGAGCACGATCTTCAGCTTGAATCAGGTCACCTGGAGTCCATGACAACTCTGCAAAGATAACTGTACTTGCAGCTGTTAAAGTCAATCCAACACCTCCAGCTTTGATAGATAGCTGCAATCAGCAATGCAAAAGAAAACTGGGACTTAATCACATTTTCCATAAAAATATTTTCTCAATTACATTGTAAATAAATGAGAAGAAACATAAAACTTATTAGAATTACATGAAAAAAAAAAAGAGCCATACCACCGCTGCCTTGATAGCATCCTTCTCTTGAAAATCATTAACCAAAGCTTGCCTTGAGGATGCAGGGGTAGTACCATCAATTCGAATGCAACCTACTTTCTTCTTCTGTAAGTTTGGCACATCTTATAAGAATTGGTCAAATCTTGAGAAAATTTCAGGATGAATTTAACTGGCCTTACAAGAAGAAACTGAAGTATTCCTTCAATCATGGGCTGATGATGCGCAAATATTAGAAATTTGCAGTCTGCCTGCAGTAATTACTTATAACAAATAAATATGTAACAGCCAATAAGTAAATAAATTCATCATGAGAAAAAATTATAAGGGTTATTTAGACTGGAGAATCATAATTGCAAACACATGTCATGCAGCAGATTATTGCCTCTTCAAGTTTGAGGTAGTTAACTCACTATCTAGAACAAGTGCAGACCCACATATCAGATTTCCCCAGTTAAGTCAGTTTTAAGAAAGAATTTCAGATCTCCATCAAGTAGTATTCACAAGCATCAGATTGAAGGCATAACATGGAAGCTAATTTGCCAACAAATATGAAAAGGTACCATAGAATCACAACCAAAGAAAATTCTCATAAGCTAATAGCCTTGTATCTCACTTTTTCCACAAGTAATAACTGGCTTGTTAGTCTATATGTAAAATTTTACAACATTTGCACTTGGGAACTTCAAGTGGTACTAGTAATAGGCTTCTGTTAACATGGTCGATTAGAAAAAGTACAAGCATTAAGCTTACTACTATAATTTGAGCTATCTTTCATCATGTTGATACTTATTTACACAAAATGATTCCTGCATACTTTTAAGAAGTACACAGATTTGTTAAGACAGGTATAAAACTTACCTCAATTACAGTTCCTAGATAATCTAGAACTGCTGGGATCTTGACTTGAGCAGAATCAGTATAAATCTGGAGGAAGAGGATGGAGCCACAAGGAACTTAGTCTAGCTTCACATGAAAATGATGCCAATACTACAAAAGAAATTGCGCATGCATAGGCATTTCCACTCAAAGTAAATGAGAAAAAACAGTTATATATACCTTATTTATGAGATTCTTCTGCATAAGTTTGAGTGAGTGAACCTCCTCTTCAGATTGGCAGGCTGTGATTTTGCTCTTTACCACCTCCAACTACAAATAGTACAGTGGCATTAGGTGGCACTTTTAGATCCCTATCCCCCTTTATAAAACCTTCAAAAATAACCCACTTGATGCAAATAAGTGACACACGCATTTCCACCTCAGAATTCAGAAGAATTACATTAAGATTAAAATATATTAAGTCAAACATGATGAGGAAGTCACTGATATCCAAAAAAAAGTATTATTAGCTACTATGGGCACATCCATATACAAGCAGAACCTAAATAAAATGGGAACCTGAAATAGTAAGAAACTAGGTGCCTACATTGAACTATTGATCTATCAACAAAAATATGAACTACATGATTCACCAAATCTAAATCAATGTTAAAATAGCATGTAATATACAAATTAAGCCAAACAAATTTAATTCAAGATATAGATAAAATAGCAATTCCACCATTGATTTAGAGAAAATTCAAATTAACAAACAATTATTACAGATTGAATTTACCTCCCGAAACAAAGAACTGATCTGTTTCATATCCTTTTCAGTCAATTCTAGGAACACCTGAGAATTTGTTTCGAATTACTAAAAAGTTAAAATGTAACATAAAAGATCAACCCCATACAAGAAACCATTCATGCAATAGTATAATGTACATGCATACATGTGTATCAATGGTTGCAGATGAGAAATAAAAATTGGATATTATGAACAAGATTGACTAAGCATTCTTTTGGTGCCAAAAGAAAATAACTTTTTATCCTAAATGCTGAGATTTAACAAATTTCCAGAAGAGCAAAAGAAGCAATGCTTAATTCCGACCACCAGCTACATGAGAGTTGGATACATGTCTTGGAAGTTTCTAAATGTCAATGCTGAAGCACCAGATTGCTGCATCATTAATCTTATTGATTCAATTTCAAAATGTTTGTTGTAGTGATGTAGTCCTATAAATTGCTGATGATTTCAGCAACAATTGCCACTTCTTCTACTTCTATAGACAAGAAAAATATAATATAATTGATTACATGCAAAATGCATCAATTGCTATGATTAAAATATTCAATATGAAGCTCAGTAAGTGGGGCAAGCAAGCTGAAAAAGAAGATTAGACAACAGAACATTAGCATATATCTGTACCTGTTGCCTACGCTTCATGGGAAGCTGACAAAGAACATCCTTCTTAAGCCTGCGGATCATGACTGTAGCCTTCATCAAATTGTGCAATTCTTCATGGTTACTAGCACCTTGATAAGTTCCAAATATTCCCTGAAAGATTGGTAGAACAAGAAAAAATGTAGTTCAATACTTAATGTAATGGCAATCCTGAAACATTGAAGATCTGTCAACCTTAGAAGAATGTCACTTACGCCTTTACAATAACGTTCACCATACTCGTAAACTTTTCTATATACATTAGGATACAAGGCTTCCAACTGCCAAATTGTACAAAAATTTCCACAAAATTACTACAATACAACTTCAGAAAGCTCTAAATCTTGCAAACTGTATTTCCTGGATAACATTTAGAGCACCTGCTTGAACAGCTCGATTGGTCGGGATAAAGCTGGAGTTCCACTAAGCAATATTGCATACTGAGCTTTCTGAAATTTCAACCAAAAGTGACACTAAGAAATGCTAAAAGGAATCAAAGATGCACTAAAATTGTTATTAACACTTTTAGCTGATTATTATTATTATTCCTGCATGTTGCTTTTCATCCATATTAAGGATCATGCAATCTCATTCGATATTATACCTAAGCAATTTTCTGTTCTACTTGGTGAATTTCTTACTGCTTGCTTCATCCCACCCAGCCTGGTGATTGGTCATATGTACCTAAAGGTGAAACAGAGTTGATCTGGCCTTTTATGTATCCATAATGAATTCTTATCTACTATATTCAGTAAACCAGAAAAACTGGAGCATTTTGAAAACCTAAGTATCTATAGTGGCTTAAGGTAAATAATTTCTCTCAGCAAATTAAAGAATTCACAATATATTCAAGTGTGAATATAGTCAATAATAAAGCAGATTTAAGCCCCAATTCATCATTTATCAAAAGAGAAATACCTTTATAACGGGAAGGGAAGCAGTTGTCCTTTTTGCTTGAGCATTTTTCAAAAAGTGAGATTCATCAGCAATCACAACCTACAAAAAGGGCAAAAAATCATTAGTAGAAGCATATGCGAACAAGGAAAATTACCATGAAAACAGGAAATCTATAAGCTTCAGCCTTCATGCAAGAGTAATGTACTCAAACACACAAATGTGAATTCACAACGAATACAAACAACCAAGGTTTTCCACAAATCCGTTTAGTTAAACTGTTCACCAAATATAACGTGTCCTAAGGCCTTTCCAGAAAATATAAAATCTCTAACATGAATAAGCTAAGATCATTATAAAATATAAGATATTCTTTCTGTCATTTTCATTTTTTATAAATAAACTAAGATCATTTAGTTTAAAATTAATTGTTACTATTCAGAAAGGGAGTGGTTATCATCTTTATGATTTGGGATCATTTTTGTTGATCCATAACATCATAATGTCAGATACAGTATAAGTAAATATATACAATCAAAGCACACTATCATCACCAGAGATTGAATAATACAATGCGCTTTATAATTTTTGGAATTTTTTAATTTGTTTTCAGTTTCCACATTTTCTTAAATTTTTGACCTCCATCTCACCATTCTAAACTCTTTTCATTCACATGTTTTCAACTAAAAGGCAGTTTAGACACCATTTTGAAGTTGACTATCTTAAATCTTCTATTCATCGCATTAATTTCTCCATTTCAAACTATGTCTTTGCTCAATTATCCGTTACTTACAGACAATGGATGCAAGGTGATAATAACAACATATGGAAAAGTATAAAACTCAAATGGAAAAAAATATATTGTACTTGCCTTGAACTCTGATGCCATTAATAAATTTTCTAGTTTAGCTACCAAATCATAGGAGATGATGTTGAAGAGGCCATCAAGATGAATACCACCCTTTCTATTTGAGGATAATATTGTGAATCCACCTCTGTTTGACCCACCCGGTTGGGAGAAAATAACCTACAAATGTTAATATTTTCCAGTTTTTCTTTGCTTTTTTCCCACATCGTAAAAGTAACAAAGAAGCTTGAAAAGGAATTGAGATAACATACAACTATATCCGATGGAGGAATATTCAGCCATTGTTGAATCATCTGCATGACAGAAAAAGTATAAGCATTTTCCCCAAAAAATAGAGAAAAAAAAACTTTCCCAAAAAACTTAAACATGAAGATGATGAGCACTTACTGAAGCCCAATGCAAACGCAAAGAAGATGGTGCAAGTATAAGAACAGGCCAGGAGTCACGAATGCATGCAGCAACAGCAATAGCCTGCCAGGCCATAAGGATTTAATATGCAGCAGAAAACCAAAAATAAATAAAACATAAAGTAATAAACTAGGTTCTTTTTGTTAAACTTTCAAAGAATGTTGATGTAACTTGATCTTTGCAAAGTTGATTCTAGTTTTTATGATCAAAACACAACTTTTTAGTACTTAACATCAAACTCCAAACAATTAAGTGCATGTTGTCAAACACCAAAGTATCTCCTTGATAAAACTTGCTATTATAGGTTGTTTGGTCCCCAGGAAAATGATAAACATGTGCAAGAATTGTGACATAGTATTCCTTAAGTGAAAGACAATAATTATATTTAAAGCTAGCAACAGTAGATGAGTTGTAGAATTTCAAAAGAAAAAAGTTAAAGATTCATGGCTGGTGTAATAAATGCAAAATGACCAATCATAAAAGTTAAAAGTTATATATTATGCTACATAAAACAGAAGATTCCAATGCCCTCCCATGAACAAATTTGCCCGTTATCAACACATTGACCATCTGAAATTATTTTTAAAAAAATCATCAAATAATTATTTGCCTGTAAAGTCTTTCCTAATCCCATTTCGTCACCTAGAAGCGCACGTCCTCCATGTTGCAACACAAACCTAATAAAAAGAATAAACTCTAGTAAAAGCATCATAGACATAAGATCAAAGAATGAGAAGGTAAAAGTTCATATTTTCTTAGAGAAGACTATAATTCATGAACATTACAAAGCAACAGTTTGATATGGAAAAATATCCATAGTTATTACATACCTAACACCATCTCGCTGAAATGGCAGAAGCTTTGACTCAATAGAGCTTGGAATCCTGTCATACCACTCTTGGGAAAAAGAAAAAAAAAAAAAAAAAAGGAAGAAGCCAAGAAACAAGGGGAAAAATACAAACTCCAAAATTGAATAAAAGTAAATGCAAATAGGGAATTCAAATGTATGCAACAAGTAAAGAGTAATGGTCTAACAAAGAAAGCTGGCAAGGAAACATTCTTACATAAATATCACAAACCAATTTATAGAAGCCAATTTTACCTTGAAGATCTGGGAGTGCAGAGGCAGCAGCAATAGCACGCTGCACCAAGGGATGTAAATTCTCTACCTAACATCACAAGAAATATTGAGCCATATTTAAGTCAAACTCTGTAATTTAGAAACAAGGTAGTGTATTCTTAATGTGAGAAAAACAAAATGGCATTAGTTATGACCTCAACGTTACAACCACGTATTTCACAAAGAACCTTTTCAGCCGATGGCAAAGAAGACAGAGGGAACATCCATAATCTGCAGGTTCAACAGCATCCGATCAGGTTGGCTGAATTTACATGAAAGTCAGAGAAAATTAAACAACCAGAGAGTCATAATTTTCAAAATATGGCAGACATAAATTGAGAGTGAAAGCTGGAACCTTTCTTTTGCATTCCAAGTGGCTTTAGGGATCTTACGGAACGCATCAACTAAAACCTAAGTAAACATAAAAGCATAGAGGGTAAGTGTATATGTAAAAGCAGTCTCACACTGAGGAGACAGTGACGTGACTCAAATAAGCAATTTTTTGTTTGCCTGGTTATAGGGAAATTTTGCAGCAATGTTTCCAGTGGCGTGGAGAATAAATTTGACAGTGAGCTTTGGTACTTGTTCCTTAGAGCATTGATCAGATGCTGGACAGAAATGCAAGCGTTTTATATTTATATATAATAATATAAGTAACAAGAACACAATGAAAAGAAAGAAACTAACCAGGGTTTGTTTTTGGCGCAATTGATGAAGGCAATGTTCTGGACGAAGCTTCAGCCTGAATCATAATCATAAATGAAAAAAAAAATGAAAACCCATAAAATGAAAAGAAACCCTAAATCATAATCCAAAAGAAAAACGAATGAACACCCAGAAAATGAAAAAGAAAAGATAGAAGTTGCCTTTTGAGATAGAGAGTGGACGATGGGTTGTTGATTGGACGAAGAAGAGCGTTGCTGAGAGATCTTCTGGAGAGCGTCTCTTTCAAGAGAATCCAATTCTTCAGCGCTTAACTCCCATTCATCCAATTCCATCTTTTGATTTCACGAGCCAATTTTTTTTTCCGGAACTTCAGTACTTTGTCTTTTGGTTTGGCGCCCTGTTGAAATGTATAGCTACCAATAACTTTTTTTCTTTATCACGCTCTTAGTTTGATTTTTTTTTTTTTTAATTCAGTTCTTAATTTGTGCCGCGGAAACGAAATGGATTTAAAATTTTAATAGAAATATATTTTGATTTAATTAATGGAATAAAAATATTTTAGATTTTATATATGTTCATGTATTGGATTCAAAACATTTTAATTGATATATATTGGATACAAATTTTAATTTTTAATTGATACATTTTCTGCTATAAAATTTAGATTAATTAAAAAATTATTAAAAATAAATATAATGAATTGAAGTATTTGTCATCGATATTAGCTCCACCCGAGCTCTGTACATGATTTTTAGACTAAGTTTGGATCAAAATATTTAATATTTATAGATAATAAATGTTAATCAAGTTTTCTCCGACAAATTCTGCTGCCAAACAATGATGAATAAATTCTGCTGCAAGAGTTGAATTTAGCAATGATGAATAAATTCTGATGCCAAACAATTCCAATATTCATTTCAAGATGTGCATATTTTACTATTTTTTTCCCATTGCAAGGTTGCGGTATTGTTGTTGGTGCCTTCCAAATCTCCCAGTCAACAAACCCCATAACCAAAAAGACGTAAAATAGCTCAATCTCCTCCACCCCGGAACCTGATGCCACAGCATTCCACGACGCTATATACTTCTAGTTGAGCCATTTTCATCAAACTTGATTTCATAGAGGGATGTCCCAAAGAATGCAATGCAATGCAATTTTTATATGTATTTATTGATGTCTCCGAAGTACACAGGAAATTGTTATTTCATTCATCATATCAGACTATCAGCAGGCTTGATAAAACCATTTTTATAACCGTATGACTCATGAAAACGACTTTTCATGGGTGGTGGTAGCCAAAGCAAATATAATAATAATTATAATTATTTTTTTTATTGGTAGAGCTTGCAATCACAGGGGTAGCTTGTTAAGTTTACAATAACTATAGTCCTTGAATTTCTTGGGCTTATATTTGGGGGGATTATGCTCATCAACAAGCTGAGGAAGGGGCCCAACCACAAATTCACCGGGCGGCTCCAAGAAAACGGGCCATGACATCCTTGTTTTCTCCTTGTCTACTGTGGTTCTGTGCAGCACTGCCTTGTACTTTCCATTGCTTAGTATCTGCATCGTTAAATTAACACCAAATACGTTAAAAACTATTAAAAAAAAACATAAAATTAAATAAACTAGAATATAAATACAATAGACGGGAATACTAAGTTTCCAAATTAAGTAACGGATAGTATTAAATGAATAATAAAAAAGAAATGACCTCAATCTGGTCGCCTATGTGAATAATGAGGGCTCCAGGGATGTATTTGGCATCGATCCAAAGGCCATCCTTGAAGACTTGCAATCCAGGGACCTCGTTGGGCACCAAAACAGTTATGGTAGAAATATCAGTGTGGGAAGCCACCCCAAGAGTTAGATCAGGACGTGGACATGGCGGATAGTAGTTTATCTTCATCAAATACTCGATCTCCTCACCTCCTGCTCCTTCTTTAAGCACATCTGCTTCAATCCCCAGCCCCAGTGACAGGCATTTCAACAGCTTATCCACTACCCTTCTCATCTTTTCAGCGTACTCCTCGTTTACTTCTCTGCCACCAAATTAAACACACTATTAATCTTATATTTATTTTCCATATAAATATTAAACTTAAAGCAAAGGATATAATATGTACATATATATTCCAACACTGTAATTATCTGAATAAAATTGTGTATGAAAATTATCTCATAATATACCAAACCAAGTCAAAAGACTGCAACAAACCATTTAACCTAAGAAAATGAAAATGTTACTTGGAAGGGGCAACCAAATAACCTGTAAGAAGGGGGATTTTTGGGCCAGAACTGATAGTTAATACATGAAGGAGGCCATATCCTGTGAAAAAGGTGATCAGCCCAATTCTTCTTTCCTTTAAGATCTTTTGCAAGTTTGCTTCCATACCCTTCAATGGTCTGTGCACCAGCTGGCTTGGCATACACTTCTTTCTCTTCCTGTGGTAGATCAAAAAACTCCTTGCCAACTTGTTGCAACCTTCCAATCAGGTCAAAGGGTATCCCGTGGTTCATAACCTGAAATATCCCCCAATCCCTGCTTGCATTGGCAATCAATCGGACAACATTTCCCTGATCATGGTCGTTGAGATCGATGACAGGGATTTCAGGGACCGGACCATGGAATGTTGTGATTGCAGGTTGCTCATCCTCTGGTCGAATAAACTCTTTTGGGATATTGTCGTTAGTTAGAGATGATAAAGCAATAGCTTGGACTCGCTCCACCTCCATGTTTTCCTTCCTTAAGGCTGAAACTGTTTCTCTAGCTTGAAAACTGCTTTGGTAGGTTAATAGGTCCGAAATTTTGTGCATGGCAGTTTTATAGCAATTACCTTGGTGTCCAAGTATCATAGATAAATGCTACTGTCATTAAAAACATATGAGCTTGGAAGAGGTGATTAATGGAAAAGGGCATGCCAAGTAGACACTATACAAACAATAAGTACTAAACAGACGTGGACTTTGGGAGTTCACTTGATAGAAAAACCAACCACGAAAAGAACATGATAGATTGAACTCTTTTTGTCTTCTTCGTAAAAGCACCGATTTTTTTTAGGTAATTGAAAATAAGAAAAGGTGTCATAGTGGTTGGGATTCAAATTTTATTTTTTAAAAAAGTGATTATAAAAATTAATTAAATTTAAATTTAAATTAAAAAATATATCGATCAATAATAGAGGTGTTCCAACGTCTAAAAAGACTTGCCTCGAGTTATAATGATATAGTAGAACGAAATTGGCTAGTAATTTTTGTTTTTGTATTTGTATAAAATATTGATAATTTATATATTTAGATTGTATTTTATCTAAAAATTAGTTGTAATAATTTGTGTTAATACAAAAAATATGTAATTTATTTTTTTAATTAAATTCATATATGATTATTGCTAAAATTTAATTCATATCATTTTTATATTTTTTTAATTTTATGTCACCTTCTCTAATTGTAAATTGGCAGGCTTTTTTTTTTTTTTTTTTTTGCCATTGGCAGGTCTAATTTGTTTGGTTCAATAATTTTTATGGATTAAGGATTTTTTTGGAAAATATTTACTTATAGTATATATAAAATATTACTAACGGATTTATCAATTTTAGTCTAGGAAATAATTTTGAAGATGTTAGAGGAAAATTTTACAATAAAGTTTTTTTATTTTTTAATTTTTAGGTTTCCAAAAAAAATTTGATAGTGTGTAGAAAAAAAATTTATTTAAACTTTTTTTTTTAATTTTTCAATTTTGAAAACACCCCTCCACACCATTTGAATCCGCCCATGGTTTTTCATTAATTTTTATGGAATTTTTATTTTTCAGGAGAGAACGGATTTGTTTTTGATAGTAGAAAATAAATTAGAAAAATATATGAATTATCATTTTTTTTAATTGCAGGGATAATTAGGATAATAATTTTTTGTTTGATTGAAGAGATTACTCAAATAAATTATTTCAAATTTATGATAGTTGGTTTCTTGATTTTTTTTTCTTCTAGCAAGTTTCTTGACTTGGGTTTTTTTTTTTTTAATAAAAATTTAATTTTCAAAAATAAGTAAAGTTAGCAGTTTGTTGTATGAGTAGATTACAAGTGATGGAACAGAACTCGGAAGAGGCCCAATTCTCGACAATGAATGATATCTTTTGATTGTTTGTAGTTCATTCTCTTTTCGCTTTTTTTTTTTTTTAGGTTTCTTTCATTGTCATTTTTTTTTTCTTTGGTATTTTCGATTTAATAATAGCTTTTTTTTTTTTTTTAATTTAGTCCTTAAAGGTTTATGATTTTATTTTATTTTTCTTATAATTGCATCTCTATTTTTTATTTTTTTATTCTTATTTTGAGTTTTGCCCTCATTCTTCCATGAATTTTATTTATATATATATATATAATTTTTCAGGTTATATATATATTCATATATATATATGATTTTTTTTTATATTTTTCAGTGTAAAATTATATCAACTACCTTTATCAGTATTATTAATTTTTTTCACAAATTGGTTTACATTTTTTTATTTAATTTAATTTAGTTCATTTTATGGTATTTTCTTTCCCTTGGATATAATTATTGTAACGTATTAGTTCTATAAAACCAAAGAAAAAGAGCAGAATTTATAAAATATAGATGGGTCAATAATCAATTTAATTAATTTATTCCTTTTACTTCTATTTAGTGAAAAATATCTTAAAGAGTCATTTTGATAATCGAGATCAATTATTAAATAATAGTTTAATTATATATATTGAAAAAAAAAACGTATTTAAATATATTGATAACAAAATTATTATGTAACACTTTTTAAATGCCAAAAAAAAAAAATAATTGTAAAATTTTTAACAATTAAAATATATACAAAATTTTTATGTTTTTATTATTATTATAGTTTTTATTTTATATAATTTAAATTAAACTCTCATTAAGTCGATTTTTTTACTCCATCACTATCTATATTTGATTAAATTTTAGCTTAAAACATGACAGATATTTATTACATTAATATTATATATATACATGCTTGTAAGTGCGTGTTTCAAAAATGATTTTTTAATTTTTGTATGCTAATTATTTTTTTCTGGCGTTTGCTTTGCAATCGTGGCTGCTTGGAACCTTCCTAAGGCTTGGTAGGGCTATTGGGATAATGATATCTGTGGGCCGGCAGCTTCACCGTGAGGAACTTCTTTGATATCAGAAACATTGTTATTAATTTCTCGGTCGGCACATTTTAATTATATCAAAATATCATACATTTAAAGATGTTTTTTATTAAATTTAGTATTACATAATACTAGTTATTTTCATTAATTTTAGTTGATTTTGATAAATTTTAATTAATTTATTTATTTTGATGGATACGTAAATTTAAAATATGTTTTTTAATATATTTTTTGTTATTTAATTACTTTTAATTTAATAAAAATAAATTAATTGACAAATAACACTTAAAAGTTAAATTTTTTATTTTTTATTGTAATTAATTTTCTTTTATATATATTTTTTTAAACTAAACTTTATAAGTATTTTAATATTTTTTAAATAAGTAATTGTACTTCATTTCTACAATTTAACAATTGTAAAGCCAAAGTTTTTTTTTTTTATCTCTTTATTTTTATATTAATATTTACATAAAAAATATTTATTTAAATATCAATGATCAGATTAAATATTTAAAAATATCATAAAAAATTAATGATATTATTTTAATACTTTTAAACTTATTTATTTGATTTTTGAAGATATTACATATTTATTTTGTAGATTATTAATAATATTATAATGTATAAATTCATATATATATTTATAAATATATTTATATTAAAATGAAAATTTTGAAATAATATACAAAAATCATTTGTACCGGTATGTAACATATTTTAAAAAAAATTGAAACATTTTTAAGCCGATATTAATAACCTTAATTAGAAAAATGCAGGCATAACGATAATTTTTTTAATGGAGTAAAAGTTTCAAATATTGAAGACAATTTGACAAACTATAAAGATTATCTTGTATATTTCAATCAAATACTAAATTTTGTTTTATTATGCCTTATTTGCGAATTTCTTTTATTTAACCTTCAATATAGAATGGTTATTTTAATTTTTTATATAATTTGAAAATTTATTCAGTATTATCTTAATATATTTAAATACAAGTACTATAAATAATAAAATAATTTATTACATTAAATTTTACAAATATTGATGCTTAAATAATTATAAATTCATAATGATAATGAATCATTGACAACAAAAACCAAAATATTAATAATTAAATTGTAAAATTTTTAAAATTAAATAACCATAATAAAAATTCTTGGAAAGTTAATGCCAAAAAATATAATTTGTTATTTTTAAATTTTCAATTTTTAAAAAAATTTTTAATATCACGTTATCAATATCACGTGACATGTTAGATTAAGCACTAAATATTTAATAAATGACCTAATTTAACATATTAATATACTGTTAAAGATTAATTGTTGGGTGATAAAAACAATATTACAAATGTTAGTGATAAAATCATAATTTTTTTTATAGTAGAGTGACCAAAATAAAAATGTCTAAAATTAAATGACTAAATATGTAATTAAAAAAAACACACAAATCTAAACGATACCCTAAAACTCGCAGTTCACATACTGAACTGAAATAGTTGGAACTCCCAAAAGCAAAATGGCGTCTCTTTGTTGCTCTCTACACTTAACCCCAAAATTTTATCCTTTAGCCCCAAAACCCTTCCTCAATTTCACCTTTCAAAACCAACCAAAATCCAATGTCCGATTTTCAAGACGACCCACCATCACCCGCATGTCACTGAACCCTACTCCGGCCATTGATCGCCTAATCTCAGCCGCCGCCTACGCTCTCCCGTTCTTCAACTCCCTCCAATACGGCCGCTACCTGTTCATCCAATACCCTCAATTGGGTACCCTTTTCGACCCCCTTTTACCACTCCTAAGCCTCTACAAATCCGTCCCATACGCCAGCTTCGTGGCCTTCTTTGCATTGTACCTGGGGGTGGTTCGGAACCCGAGTCTCAGCCATTACGTGAGGTTCAATTCGATGCAGGCTGTGACATTGGATGTGCTGCTGGTGGTGCCGTTGTTGTTGACCCGGATATTGAATCCAGGTCGGGCGGGGTTGGGGTACCGGTTGATGGTGTGGGGACATACTGGGGTTTTCGTGTTTAGTCTTCTGTGTTTTGTTTATGGAGTGGTTTGGAGTATTTTAGGTCGGACTCCTTATTTACCTTTCGTCGCCGATGCCGCCGGAAGGCAAGTTTAGGCTTGTACGTACTACAATTCTGGTTTCCATGTCGAAATTTGAAGTTTTCAAATTGAAATATCATTCTGAAGAACATTGTAATGTACTAGTAGTTTGATTGTATGCTCATTATCACGTTGCAAGAAATAGACAAAATGATTATAAATAGATAAAATAAATTCAATTATGACATAACTAGTTTGTGAAATGATATTACATATTATGTTACATCAGGTTTGAATTTGGTTGTTTGTAATGAAATTCGAAAATGAAATTCTTCAGGTTTGTTTGCTCAGAGGCAATAATAATTGCATAAGAATCTGGATATACTGATGCCAAGTGTAGATGTGGGAAATTTTCCAACAACCCTTCATAAACTCCTAATCTAAAAAATATATTTACTTGCCCCTAACAAAAAATAAAATAAAAAACAAAAATTATTTAATTTCGTATTAGGGTTTTAATACATAAATTAATATATATATATATAATCAAAAAATAATGAATGTACCGATTTAAAAAAATCAAAATGACATCTTAGATCAATATTATTTATCATTTGCCTAGTCAAATAATATATTTGCCAAATTTATTTAAATAAATGTATCATTAATTGTAGATAAAATTGTAAATATTTGATTTTTACATTTTATAATAAATTTTTTAAAAAATTTTAATTTTTTATAATTAAAAAATATTGCGTATTATTTTACATCTTAATTTAATATTATGTTATTTCAAAAAAATAAAAAGATTATAATTAAAAAAATATATTATATTTGATCTTTTCATTTTCACTCCTTAATCAAACAATAAACAATAGTTCTTACAATTCATTTTCTTTCTTTTTATTTATTTATTTATTAATTTTATCTATCCAAACAAAAATACATATAAAATTTATTTTCCTTTAAAAATCCTTACTTCCTTCACTTTCCTTTCATTGTTAATGTTGGGAGGAGGGGGAGTGTAGTTAAAGAATGCGGAGAAATCAGTTAATTCAACTTCAAAAATCTATTGGCAAATACACTTAATTTCCCACATTGGCTTTTTTTTTTTTTGTCTAAAGAACAAGAGGCATAAAGAGCGGTTTAAAACTATTGAGCCAAAGACTGAAGATTCACAGCACCGATTAGTAAAGATAATTTTAACACAAAGTAACCCACACCAAACCTCTTACAAATATTAGTCAAGAAAAATCTTTGAGGCATATTAAAAAAAAAAAAAAACTCTGGGCAGTCCATAGATCCAGCAAAATGGTAGAAACTACCACGCTCCGTCAAAAGCATCAGAGCAAGCACACAATTAATTATCAATCCTAAATTCACCACTGACCTAAACAACATCAATTCCATATCCATCCACTTGATAATAGCAACAACAATCATCTAGTATCGATCGCGCCTGAAAGAGAAAGACCATTTAAAGAATAATTACAAAAAACCCTTCCAACCATGAACATCAAAAAAAGAAGGAATTAAAGATAATCAAAATAAGAAATGAAAAGGTTATGTATCATAATCTACACTAATACTAAAGCCAAGCTCCTTGTGACTGTTCATTGAAAATTAAGAATACTGAATCATTGTTTCAAAATTTTCAAGTGATTTCACGCGTAAGTTGAAAGGAAATATTAGACCTATACAAAAGTACCTGTGTCGATCATAATCCCTGGAACGTTCCCAAGACCGAGAACGAGACCTGCGATGGCCTCTTGAATCATAACTGCGTGTGCGCTCATAATCTCTCTCACGGTCCCGATCATATCCTTGATCTCGCTCATAATACCTGTCCCGGTCCCTGCTCTTACGGTCATAATCCCTCCCTCGGTCATGGCTATCTCCTCGGTCAAGATCCCGACTAGGTTCTCTGTCATGATCCCTACTTCGTTCCTTTGATCTATTTCATCAGCAATATAGAAATATTAGATGAGCACTATGAAATAAAACTGAACCATCTCGCCCGGCCCCTTTTCCAAACAAGAGAAAAGAAAAACCAAAATGAAAAGAAAAATAGTACGGATTACCTTCTATCATCATATTGATCAACTTTGCGTCTCTTGTTTCTTTCTTCCTGACAAAAATAATTACCAAGAAAGCGCTACTGAAACCATTTTTCGAATAGCATGAAATGCCACTCCAATTTTTTATATACTTACCACAAGGACTATCCAGAAAATTTTCTAAGGCTATGCATAAAAGAGCAACCCTTAAACCATTAAAGCAAAAATCACAAAGTAAAGCAGGTACGACCTGCTCTAATACCAACTCCTCCAAATGCCTCATATAATTAGTTATGCAACAAAAATGAAAACACCATGCACCCTCTCACCAACATCTGCATCTTCTTAGTAGTGAAAAGGAACAGAACTACAGAAATAAGTTTGGAAACCAGCACTAAATTTATTATATGTCACCAAAGTGCAAATATCGTGGTGCATGCAATTCTAAATTATTTTGCAACTCTTGTTTCATTTTTGTTAGTCCAAGCCAGTGACATAAGGAAAGAGTTCTACTTTAGGTTTGTAGAAGACAAATTTCCTCTTCTTCTACTTCCTCCTCCTCCACTCTTTTTCTTTCATATATTAATTGTTTCGTTACAACAGGTGCATCATGTGTTTTAATCATAACTAGCATAATATGTCAGATCTAACTAAAATGTCATATCTAACGAATTTCAAGTCCAATATGCACAGGTGCATCTATGGAAAAATACTCTGTTTTTCAGAGTTCAATATCTAGATTATAACCAGAAAGATTAGAAAATGGGAGGGTATTATTCATCTCTGAGGTTAGAAAAACTCACAGAGGGCTCACTAACTGAGAATCGGTATAGAAGAATGTGAAACATTATACCAGCACCTGAACCAACATATTCACAACACCAACTTAAGGATGTCTCAACACAAGATGCATAAAAGAATAAATCTATCCTACTCCGCACAAATGCAACTATTTGATTTATTCATTCAACTCACTATACAAAAGCATTCAAATCACATTTTATTAATTAAAACACAACAGTTGACACTCAGATCAGAAAAAGTTGCAAGTGAGCTTGCGAATTGAACATCTTGGCAGTCCCTACTCATATTGATTTATATTAAAAATGCTTTTTAAAAAAGATCCAAAGCTTAGACACTGGTGAGTAAATAAATAATCTTACCCGAAGCTCTGCTAGTTTATCACGGATTTGTATATAACCTAAATGAAGCTTGCCTCCGAAATGATCTGCTAAACGTCGGTCACTGAAAGGAAAAAATGAAAAGTCAAAACAATTCACCAAGAAGATAGAAATATAGAAGAGACAAGCATTGAATAGCTTCCTAATAATTTATCATCTCGCATGATCTACAAGCAAGTAAAACAGAAAAAGACGCACATTATGTAGCTGCAAAAGTTATCCTCGTAAAACTGGGCCCAAAAGCCTGCTGGTAACAAGGAGGTATAATTGTTGGGTCAAAAGCTGAAGCACTTGAAACCCCAAATGCTCATTTTTTAAGCCCTCAAGACAAGCGAAAATAACATCATAATAACTAGGAGAGACAGAATCAAGATTTACCTATCATAAACACTTAAAAATGCTCCACAAATGTCACAAACACGGAGCTTTTGATCAGTCTGTACAAACATTGCAATTCAAAGGGTTAATTAGGAAAGGTTAGATCAGATCAGCAGATGAAAAAAAAAATCAACATCTAATGCACCATATCATGAAGGGCTAATTTGAATCATCGAACTGAATGGAATCGTGTAGAAAACTTCCCATGAGCCTACCATGCGCCTTATCCTATAATATTAGAACACTATAGCATGTTCTGACATCTTCATATAAGTTATCCAAGATACAAATTAGGAAGAACTAAGACAGTAGCCATTGGAAGAAACAGTAATTCTGAATGATAATACTCACTATTTTTCTCCACAAAATACACTCAGCATCAAAATCATCATACCAATATACACATCATATCTATCTCAGAATATAGACTTCTTCGTATCCAAAAGTGAAATCAAACATAGTTCTACCTTACAAATGTTTAAGTTTCAGAAAACAAGAAGAAGCAGCAAACTCGCATATCTCATGTCAAACTCCTATCTTTATTACTTAAATATTTTGCCCTGTAATGTTCTGATTATAAGTTGCTTATCTAGCCAAGCATTAAACTGATTTCAGGAAGTCTGGGCCTGTATGTGCATCTTTATACTTACAAGCATGCCAATTATTCTAGGCAGGATGCACAAGACCTAGTTTTTCATACCAAACTTCGTCCAAGTTTTGTGCTGTGGTTTTGAACAGCATCCACCTTCCAGTTTTCATTTTACATTGTGTGCTTTAGTTCTTCATTATCATTTCAAAGTTGTTAGCTTTGATTTACTAAAGGGCCTTTAAGTGTTTGGTTCAGAAAGGAAAATGGACTCACAATGCGGACATCAGCAGCTGTGTACTTTGAGGAATCAAGAACAGGCTCCTGTCTAGCAGGCAGCTGAAAAGAGAAGGAAAAACCAGTATACACAAGTTATATTTATCCCCTAAAAAAGGCAGAAAAAAGGAAACAACAAAGGTTTTTTTTTTAAATTTTGCGTAGATTAATTAGGACAAAAATTGAAATAAAATATAGGAAAAAATCCAAGGAATAAAGGAATAGGCCAAAACTCATTGAAAACCTTCTTAAGTGCTTCAGCTTCTTCCAATGCTTTTTGAGCTTCATCCACCATTCCCTTCTCACCTAAACAATAAAGAAAAAGCTTAGAGAACTACAATTAAGCAAAACTAGGCAGCCAACAAAATAAAGTAAAGCAAAACAACACAGTTTGATATATTTACAAATTACTAAAAAAGAAAATAACAAACATAATCCCAACCTCAAGGAATATACTCTGAATTCAACTCATCAATTGGTGTGGTGGAAGGTAGGAACTGTTCTTAAATTACAAATAACTTAAAATACTATTTTTATACTCAATAAATGTTGCCACTCCCTTTGCAACTATAGCAAAAAGCACTCTTGAAGTTCAAGGACAAACGTATCTTGAATAATAGTTTCTATGAGAAAAAAAAAAAGACAGAAATGCAGAGAACAAGAGCAATAAATGGTCAAATTGTTAATCTCAACAACAACTAACTAGGAGATTGCTACTGATCAGTTTATAAATCAATCTACTAGCATTGTAGTATAACTTTTTTAAGTTGAGGGATCATTAAGCAGTCTGATAAGAAATACTTTACCAAGATCTTCGGCTTTCTTTAGCTTCTCATTTATCATCTCCTGTGTATGAGGATCAGGTGCAGGCACAGGCAAAGGTGCCACTGTTGGAGGATTTGGCAGGGGTTGAGGCAGGGATGCTCTATCTTTGTTGAATGCATCCAAAAGCAGCATTGACTATCACAATAAAAAAATGTTGCATGTTCAAAGATCAAAAAGAATCAAGATTGTGGAACTTCCACCACAGCTCAAATCAAGAAATACTGCTCTATAGCATTAATATTTTCATTGTTTAATTCCTAAACCTTTAAAAACTATGATCTACCTGCTTGTCTGCTCTTTTAGTTCGAAGCTCTTCTACTTCTTCCAGAACTCGAATCTTAAGATCTGTCTTGCCTTCAAGATCTGTATAATAAAGGTAAACATGTAACAGTGGAAATCTAATTAAAGGCTTGTAAGCATCCATGCATAAGTGGAAATTCTAATAAAAGGCTTCCGTTGCAATCAGTAATTACAAACAAAGTGCAGACAATAGAAAAGTAATAAGCGATTAAGAATTTTAAGCAAACAATAAAATTGTAGTTCGCACTCCTTTTTTCAGAACAACACAAGTTTTCAATATATTTTACTGGTAAATTCAAGTGCATTGACTAAAACACACTGGTAAATTCAAGTTCAACTACCAAAATAGTTCAGCCTCTCTACATGAAAATCTATAAATCCATGGAACATATCAAGCCATTCAACTAAATCTCTTCAATAATCAATTGGACGGCACCTTAGAAGAATTCCTTAGAAAAAGAAAACATGATTTATTCGAACAACAAGACAATAAGTAGGCCTCCTATTGACTGCAAGGATATGAAACAAAACATAAATGAAATATATTCTTAAGCCCAGTTAAAGAGCTCACAACAACAAAGCCTTAATTCTGGAATAATTCATATGTCAGTTCAAATACAGTACCATGTTGATCAACTTCCTTCAGTTTCTCCTTTATCTGCTTAGACAGCTCAAGTACTTCAGGCGTCTGCAATGTCAAAATTTTCAAAAATCCAAATAAAAAAAGAATAACATCAGATAAAACTAATGAAATTGCATTAACTTATTTGGCCTCACCTGTGTAACCTCAGAAACTGATATTGCAATAGCAGCTTTTGCATCCTCATCTTCAAGACGCTTTAGAGCTCTGCCAATTTTCCTATCACACTCGACAATGAGTCTATCAATGGCATCTTCCAGTTCTCTGTCATAGTTATCAACACCTTTTGCCCTGGCTTCTTCATATCTAGAAAGAGTTAATCCACCAAATATATACTACTAGACCTTACTGCTTGATAGCACAATAATATGCCATCTGCCAATGGTGCATCAGCATGCCACTCTGACTCTTTTTTCTTCTAACACATCGGAAACATATCAAATACTTCAATGTTCAAACTAGAGACTGCTAGAAGGATATGATATATATATATATATATATGTAAACTAGCAAAAAATAAAATATAACCACATCCAACCCTTGCACCCAATCTGAGCAACTTGGTAAGACCCCCCCTTCCAAAATGTACTAGAACATAGTACCTATTGATGTACTCCAGGTCTCAAGAGAGTCCAAGTCATACATAACTAACAAAGTTAAGCCACAACAGAACAATTAATACGTAGCAATAAGATTTAAAAAGGATACTCTTTCCTCAGCGGCAAAGAGTGGACCTTTGGGCATGGTCCCATGTCCATTTTCTGAATCAAGATAGAATAGAAAATTTGATCAGTACTACAAACTGTACTAACTTAGATAAAAAAAGAACAGAAAAAACAGCATAAAAACTACAAGCCAATGTATTGCTAAAGCTAAACATTCAACAATCAAAAACAAAACCTTGATAATGATGGTACATTATTGACCTACCATGTAACTAAATATGTATAGCATCTTTAGCAATAAATGATTTTACCAAAATCCTCTCAAACAAAAGAAATTGTATCAATTGATACCATGAATTTAAAAAATTACATTTAAAAAAAAGGAAATTGGAAATACTATAACATGCAAGTCTCAAATTTATTCTCTTTCCACGTTACTGAACAATGACAAATCAAAGAGTTTAGAGTCAAAATCCTTTCTTCTTCCCTAGACCTCACCTCCTAAGTAAACAAACTTAGGAAGAGAAAATTTTAATAAAGTTTAGCTTTCTTTTTTTTTTTTTCTACAAACAACATATACTACCTACCATCATGGTTTTTCCTCCTGCCCCTAACCCATTTTTTCCTTTGCTTTAGATTTCCTGTATTACTCAATCCATTCCCTACCTATCAGTAATGATCGTTTTCGTTTTTACTTTTGGAACTTAGTGTTTTCTATTTTATTCATTTCCTAAAAAGTTATTAAAAGCAAAAGAAAATTCTTATTTAATTAATAAAACGCAACACAATCATTCAATGTAAAAGTAAATCATGCATTCTTCCAATTTATAAAAGTCAAAACTATAAATTTTAAATTGTCAAAAACATTGTTGCTTCAGTATTCAAACATACTGTCCTTTTACAAGCAAAAAAATTAGTAAAAAAAAAAAAAAAACTAATAGAACCTAAACTAATACCATAAACTAATACTATAAAAGAATGTGGAATCGAGCTCCCCTGTCTAGCTTTCCAACACATTTTCACAGAAACCAAAAGGCTTCCCAAACTCTTCGTTTCCCCTAATCTATCACTCCACGTAATCAAACGAATCTCCCTTAATCTATAATTTAACGAACAAATGATATGATGAAACAGATTAGCGTTTAACAAAAGAAAGAGAATCTTGATGAATGGTAATTTAATGAAGTCAATAAAATTAATGAATCAGTAGTTAAATTTAATCGGAGTACCGTTAATTGGAAGAGCTCGTGGGGACAAAGCCCGGACAAAAAGAGACGGCAAACATCGCGATCATAGTACTTGCGATTCACTTCCCGAACGTCACCATTTCGATTGGCTCCCATCAGGACATCGAGCTGTTTCCTCATTGCGTCCATTTTTCTTTTCCTTTCGAAATTTCCTCTCCTTTCTCTTAGAAAGGGAAAGGGGAATATTTGAGCTACAACACTTTTTTTTTCCCTTTTTTTTCTCTCGCAGAAGGGGTGAGGAGGGGGACTTTTTCTAGGGTTTAGTTTTTTTTTTTTTTTTATCGGGTTTGATGGATTTTGTTTTACGTACATTCCCTTGGAGTTTTTTTATCATTTTAATGGGTGAATTTTAAGTTTTGCACATTTTTCTTAGCAAATTGCACATTCTTTTATTAATTTGTTGGGATTTCAATTTAGTCCACTATTATTATTTTTATATGCGAAAGACCAAAAAAAATTTACAGGTGGCGATAATTGAACTTCAATTTTATTGAGATTTACTTCTTAAAAATATGGACCAATCATTTAAGACTTTTGGCTCAGCTTTGGTTTCAATTTATGATTATTTACTAATAATAAAAATATCTCTTTGTATTTATTTTTTATTGTCAAAATCACGAATTTTAACATCATCTTTAATGGAAAAATAAAAAAAATTAACAAAATAAAAAATAATATTAATTTCTTTCTCTTCTTTCATTTGATAAAAAAATAAAAAGAGTAAATATATCCATGATCAGTTACTTAGTCGTTCAAACCCGATTAAACCTATTTACTATTTAAAATAATATTGAAATATTAAAAAACTATTTAATGTTAATATTTTAGTATATTTAAATACATTTTAGAATTAAATTTAAATAAAAACGATTTTATTAATAAAATAATAATTTTTATATAATTTTAAAATATTAAATAAAATTTTTTAATCAAAAATAGATTCAAAATAGATTTTTTTGAATTGAAAAAATATTTTAAATAGATTAATGAATTTATTTTTTTAAATAATTTGAAATTTTTACTTAATATTTAAAAAAATAAGGAGTTTTTTATTTAATTTTTTAAAATCGATATACGAATTTTTATTTAATTTTTTAAAATGTTATAAAATTTTTTAAAAAAAGATTTTGAAAACTTTAACTTAATTTTATTTTTAAATCTATTTTTTAATGATTTTTAATATTAGGATAATTTAAAAAATATATTTTTATTATAATTTATAAGAAAATTAATATTTTTTGTACAAGTAAATTTTTTAATTTTTAAAAATTAAAAATCTATTTTCTATAAAAACAAAATATATTCACTAATAAATTATATATTTTAAATATATCTTTATTATAATATTTTATAAAATATATTTGAAATAAAAAACTTTCAAAATAGTTGAATATTTAGTTTGTAAATTTTGAATAAAATTTTATTTTAACCTCTTTATTTATCACGGGAGGGATCAACTAATATTATACATGTGAAGTTAGTTGATACTTACCGTAAATTTAATTGATTTCATAATGAAAAGAATCAAAATATGATAATTTTATATAATTAAAGATCTAATTAAAATTTTTAAAAAATTACCGAGTAAAGTAAAATTTCATCCAAAAATTAGGAGCGCAATGTATTAACTCTTTTAATTAAAACATTGGTTTAGCGAAGCCGCTGTTGTATCAAAACGGAAAAACAAAGGAAGTTTTCTCAAACTATTATTAATTACTAATCAAAACGCAGAAACTTTATCGGTGAGGATACGAAGCAAAGGGCAACTATGAAGACGATCCAAGTCATAGTAGCTTTCATCCTCACACTCTCTCTCTTGTTGTTTCCTTCGTTCGGATTCCAATCCGATGAGCTCCTCGTTGACGACGAAGAGTTCGGACTCGAGGGAGCGCCACAATATCGCTCCCCTGAACCCATCCCCACTCGATCCCCACCCCTAACAACCCCGACCCGGAAGAGGCATTCGGATCTCGACTCCGATTCTAAGATCCAGTTCTCGCTTGACCACGCTTTCGGCGACTCCGATTTCTCTGCGGCTGGCACTTTCTCCGCCCGCCTCAAAACTTGGAGCCACGGTGGCCAGGTTTACTAACCTTTATCTTTTAAAGCATTATTAGACTTGGGCTTTGTTTGGGTTTTGTTTTTGCTTCATAAAAGTTAAATCATAGCTGATTAAAAATAAACAAATGTTTATAATGGGAATTCTAACAGAAATTTTCTAAATTAAAGTAAAATCGTGCATAATGTTCTTGAAATTGCTCTTCTTCACATTTTACTTGGGGAATTTAAAGATAACAAGCAAACAGAGCCTTAGATGTTAAAAGCAGAGGAAAATGGAGTCACCTTGTGTGGTGGATGCTTCTACCTTAGGAACTTATCTGTATTGGTGGCAAGAAATTTTAATCTCAATCCAACTTTGTTAAAAGAAATAAATTCCAAATTTGCTTCCATATCATGGCTCAATTGTGAATTTTGTCAATTTACTCAATTTCGATGAATTTTGACATTGTACTTTAATCTCGACTCAAATTTGGACAAAAGTTAAAAGAATGGTGCATGTTGAACCATATCTCAATTTTTTTTATAAGTTGGCAATAAAAATGAGAAGGAATTAAGAAAATAATGTGTCAACGACTGCCATGCTTATATTTTTGTTCAATGTGAAATTTCATGCCATAATTTCTGCTTCTCCAAAACTTTTGTAAATATGTAAACAAAATATTCCATGGAATGTTTCTTCATTATTTAATTTTTTCCAAAACTTGACGAAATAAAACTATGGTGGTAAAATTAATACAATTGAAGTACGGTGAGAAAACAACATTAAGCCTTAGTATAGTGGCAAACATGGTATTTGTCCTTTTTAAAAGTAAGGGCCTCTGAGTTCTTTGAAATTAATTTGCAAATGGATTCAACTAATACTTGGTTTCATACTAAATCTTAAAAGTGGATATTGGACTGTTGTTGGAAACATCATTAAGATTAGAGAGGAGTTTGCTGAAGCTTAAGCACTTTACTTTTCAATTTCTTTCTTGCACCTTGGCTATGTAACACCTGCTACTCCCAAATGCCTTCAAATTTGAGAAAATTAATGAACTAAGTTGTGAGATCAGTATTGCTAATAAGAGGTTTAGGTAAGTGGCAGCATCTATTATTGGCAATACCAAACAAATTTATAATCTATTGTGTAGAATACTAAAATAATTAGTTCATTGTTCCTTTTTCCCTCCGTTTCTCAGCAACCAATGAAGCAAATAATAGTTGGCTGAGAGTTTGGAATGCTTAAGTTCATCTAATCCTGAAGTGACTTTCTTTTACACATGTTGTCATTTTCTTTTTTTGTTGGGAAAAGCTCTGGTAGAATTTTAGATTGACCTTTTTTTTATCAACAGACTCTTACAAAGCTACGATTTTCAAGGAACAGTTTCACTGATGAGGAGAAAGAGAAATTCAAAGTAATCACACATTATCTAAATTTCTAATTTACATGCTTTGTTTTATGTTAGTGGCCATTTTACGATGCTTTGGGTTTTAATTATCTGTTCTTGCAGAATCTGCTCAAAAGTGATGACTTCTATAGGATAAGACTCCCATCTAATGTTTTGAGTCCACCTGGGAGGGATTTTATTATTTCATCAGTGAAAGCAGTAAGTGCTACTGTTTGCTTCAGCTTGTTTGTTGAGATCTCTAATATTATTGTTTTATGCTTTTGGTATTGGGATTCTTGGTGCCTTTTTTTGGTTAAACTAACCAGAAGAAACTTGAAAGGCTTAACTGCCCTGTTTACATTTCCAGTTCATTTCGTCTATACAGCTAGTGTTTGACTTTTACTCTTAAACTGAAATCTCTAATACTAAAAGGTTGTGCAAATTAAGCTTTTTGAAGGAAAAAGTTTTAAATCTGACCACCTTTTTTAAATGCTTTTGTCTTAAACTATTATATCAGATTTAACTTATTGTCTTAGGCTATTTATGGTATTATTTTTTTCATTTTTTCCTCCTATTTTCTTAAAGCTTTTCTTCTTACACCTTAGATGTTACCTATTTGTCTAAAAGAAACTCAATAATTTGTAATATAGAGTAATGCTGGTATTTAAAATTTTGCTTTTACTTTGGACCTTAATTGTCATATGGTCATATTGAGGAGGAAAGCCTAGAATTGACAAACAGGAATTTGGGTTGTAGTTGGAGCATTAATTGTCAAATGGAAATAAAGATGGGGTGGGGGGAGAAGTAAAGTGGCACCATTACCATCTTCAATTAGACACCAAGTTTCTCTGATGTCTACTATTTATTCCTTTCCTTGTAGTTTATATAATTCTCACTATTCTTTGTGTTTAACTGCAGAGATGTCTTCCTAGGGAGGGTTTGGATGAGCATTTTGTAATACACATGGTAATACACTATTCTTTCTTCTCTCTCTCCCTCCCCTTTGTATGTGTGCCTGCGTATGCATACATTCCCTTTATGTGATGAATTTTTGCTGGGTAGTCAAGGAGTGACAAAAAAATAACAACCTTTTGCAGTTCTTTTAAAGCCACATGTAGATGAAGACTCTGTAACCTTGTGCTCAATTTTCTCCAAATTACATGATCAATAGAGCCCTAATGGTTCTAGATTTTCAAGTGCCCCTGTGAAACTTATTGTCACTGAAATTAGGATGCGAATCTGCGTAGGTCTTATTCATATACTGGTGACACCATTAGTGAATCTTATCCAGAGGATTAACCAAATAAGAATTAACCTGCAATTTAAGTTCTGTCTTTTTGTGAAACCTGCTTTGGTTCTCTTTTGTGATCACTAGATAGTGCTAATATATATGCATGATACTGACCAAATGGAATGCAAATATCTGGATTTAGCTTCTTTGAATTGTCCATGGTTGAGAGCAGTCAAGTACTCCTTTGAAATCTTGGTGTTCAATTGCCAAGAAGAACCCAAACTCCAGACAGTCTAATTGGTTTCAGTCTCTCTTTATTAACTTTTGACTGTTATCTCTGTATAAGAAGCTAAAATTGGCAAAAAGGGCAAAACAGATAGTGAGCCCACCAATGGAGCTGGTTCTTTTGAATGCTATCCTGTACAATTTTTCTTGAACTGTTATTTAGATGATAAATGATCTTATCATTAAAACTTTAATCTCTTCAGCATGTGCCAACATGCGTGTAGCATGTGCTTACTAATTCTACTTCTTGATCTAGCCCCTGCCCTGAGCATTTGAAAAGTTTGATTTTTTTGCCCCCTGCTCTAAGCCTTTGAAAAGTTTAATATTTTTCTGTCTTTTTGTCTTCAGTTACTTTTTCCTTTTGCGACATCATCCAAACAACAAGGCGTTTTTTGAATAAGCAACTGCATTTGGCTTAAATGATTCAATGTTTTCTGTAGTTTTATAATCAAACCAAGCTGACTTTAGCATTGTTGACCTGTATTGTTATACCACATTATAGAGTGTAAAATGGAAGTTTATTTGGTCTCTTGAGGATATATCAGAATATTGATTGTCTTCATGTTGCATAACTTGTTGGAAATAAATGGGAATGGCATTTTATTTTAGGTTTCAATGTATTAATTTGCACAGTCCATCTGAGACGTTGCTCTGCCTATTTAGGGACTTCTTTTAATGACATTTTGTTGACATATAAGTTTGGTTTGTGTCTCAACTACCTTGTAAACTTTTGCTGCTTATACATGCCTCTGATGGATTCTTGTTTGCACCATATTTACTTTCTCCATATGTAGTAGTAGTTGGTAATATATGATTGCAGCAAAATTTACAGGATGTACAGTCGGTTTTAGAAGGAAGACATTTCAAATATGAGAAATTTCCCTCTGGACTCTCTTTTGACTGTGCTTTATTTGGTTTTATGGCTTTTTCTGCTTATACGTGCATATCATCTATACTTGTTTGCACCATAATTACTTTCTTTGCATGTAGTAGTAATTGATAATATAAGAGTGGAACAAAATTTATAGGCTGCATAAAGTAAATTTTAGAAGGAAGACATTTAAAGCATGAGAATCTGGACTCTCCATTAACTGTGCTTATTTGGTTTTATCGTTGTAATCATGCACATATGTTTACCATATTTTCTATTTGGAATGTTTGGATTATAAGGGCAGATGTCAAATTGCTAGTTAATATAGTAAATTTCCTGATTGATGTGGATCTGACTGCAGAGTCATTGTTAAAATTTTCCCTGTTTTTGCTCTTGTTTGCAGGAGGGTGTAAATGTTTTGGCTGTCAATTATGGTTCTCCTGGGTCATGCTCATATCCTCGGAATTTGAAACTTGTAAGTCAGGATTGAGCTCTTAGTCTGGTATTTCTTCCCTGTAATTGAGCACCGAGCAGAAACTATAACCCCTTCCTCCCCAATAATTGTTTGGTTTTTGTTGATTTTATACTGTATGGTTCTATCATGGAGATAACTTTGAGTGTGTTTCTTAGTTGCCGCTGTCTGCCATTAGTTTCTGCTTAAAATTTAGGGGAACCACAATTATGTCAACCACCTTGAATTTCATCTTTTACCTTGCATTTCATTTTATGTCAACTCTTTGATATGGAGATACATACACGCTTATGATAAAACAAAATGCTTTAGTGCTAATTTCATCTTTTACACTGCATTTAATTTTATCAACTGTATATGAAAGTAAACTCTTGGGAGGTTTAATTGGTTATATAAAAAATAATATGATTAATATGAATAACAAATAAAAATATTTAATTAATGTTAATTGCTCATTTATAAATGTTGTAAATGAATTTGTGGTATATTGGTATTAGCATATATTAAGATATATATTTTTTCAAAAATTTAATATATTCTAGTAAAAAAATTTTGCCCCCACAACAACGTGCCAGCAAAATTCTAGTAAAGTAGTAATATATGAAATAAAGCCTAACTAGCTCTTGGTTTTAATGATGGCTTCAAAGTTTTGTTTTTGTGTGTATTTCATATTTTAGTTATAAACTGTTTGATTGTTACTTTTTACTTCTGGAAGTAAGAAAAAAGGTGCAATTAGATATAAAAAATGAGTAATACTTTTGAATAATTCACTTTTCTGAAAAAAATTATATCCATTATTTTACTTTTATGTGGAACGGTTCTGTTTGAAATCTTATACATTTCAAATATGAATTAGACTTCTACCATTAGCTTTGTCCTTCCAGCAAACTTTGAGGAAGCAAATCAAATGCTTAAAAGGGTATACCAAATGCAACAACAAAATGGAATCCAGTTAACTAATATGCAGTTGATTTTTTTCAATGACAATGAGCTTTCTTTCATCGAAATATTCCAATTTACCGTAGGAGAGAGTTTAGCATTCGTCACCTCTATGTAAGCTGATCAAGTGTTTGAAATTGCTACTTGATGTGAACTGTGACTTCAGCTTATGAGGGAGTTTTAGCATTCAGCGTGTATAGTTGTTTGAGTTTTTGTAGACTTGCATCAACTTGTTCTATAAAATATAAGTTCAATTGTGCATATTTGATATTATAGAACCTTGAAGAAGAAGGAACGCGATTCTTTCCTTTCAACAAAATTTGATTGCATAATGGTCCCTTAATTTGCGCTTTATAATCTCTATTTCAGCCTACAAAGTGGTCCTTTAGCTCACATACAGTGTTGAAGAACAGTGAGCAGGCGCCCAGGTATGCTGCTCTTAAAATTGCTCTTTCTCTCTCACTTTTCTCACATCCCGGCTTTTTTAAATATCAGCATTATCTTTTCTTGGAAAACAGAATATTTTGTATCTCTCTCTATCTTGTGGATTTTCTGCAATGTTAGCAGTTTAATCTAAAGTCTAGATGAGATCATTAGACTGTTTCTTTGACATTAATTCTGTTGTTTGACACTATCAAAATTACTCATTACTTGAACAGTCATTTGAGGGAGAAAAGAATACAGTACAAGCTTATCTTTTCTCTTCACTTTTAGAATGCATGATACAGTACAAGCTTATCTTTTGTTTCATCTCTGCTTGATAATTCTATCATTTATAGGTTGCATTGACTGCGTTTGATTCTATTTTATAGAGCTCCCATCTTTGCTGAAGAAATTCTTGGTGGTGAGAGTGGAGAAGGCGAAGTTGTGCAGCCACCTGAAAGGTCTTTTTGGGCTAAATATGTGAGTAGTCAAATTGGTATTAGACTAATTGTTTTGCTAGCCTTCACTATAAAATTTTCTTTAGTCTGATGATTGAATCTTATCAGTGGATGTATTTGATTCCTCTGGGACTCATCGTCATGAATGCCATAACACAAGCAATGAACATGCCTGAGGAACAGGCTACTGGCCAGGTACCTGCACAAGGACAGCCGTCGGCTGGAGCAGTGCAGCGAGGGCCTACTTCTGCTGTGCGGAGAAGATGATGATGATCAATGAAGATCATTTTGGATGTTGTATGATCTCAGAATCTCTACGGTTTACTGGTAATGAGGAAAGATCAGTAAAGGGATAGTTTTGAGGAAGTTATAAATGGATTGTCATGAACAACCATGCAACTTTACTTCTACTCTGACAGATCTTTTTCCTCTCAAATCAGAAATATATTTATGTGATAATAATCCCATCGACAATTGAATCATGTTGTATGTTTCTGCCTTTAGGGCTATTGCAAAAATTGTCATTGAATTTTTTTGGGTAAATTAAAAAAAAAATGATTAGGCAACCTTATTAAAGGAAATAAAAATTTAAAAATTTTGAATTTATTAAACCTAATTAGGTAAAGAAAACAAAAAAGTGGGAGGAATTAATTCTTCAATTATGATGAGGGAGTGAGGCATCCGATCAAAAAAGCAAACCCGAAGAATAAAGGAAAGAAAAAAGAGACAGAATCCGACGAAGCCATTACGCTAACCAAAAGATGCAATAAAATGCTCAACGAAGACAGATTCATCATTCATCCAAAGAAATCATGGCTGAGCCTCACTTGCAAGAAGAAGAGTATATCGATGTTCTCACTAAAACCGGTGAAAAAACCGGCGTTTCCAAGTGCAGGCACGTCCCTCCCTTTCCTCTTCTACAATCTTTAAGGAATTTTCGTATTCATTTCTCGATTATCATTTTTCTGATGCTTCAAATTTTTTCATTTTTGTGAAAGAAAAAAAGAAGATTTTCTATAGTAAAAGTTATTGCATCTATCGCATTAGAAAAAAAATTGGGGAATTAATTTTAATGTATACTTGTTATTTGCAGTGTTTGCAAATTGGGTATCTTAAAACTTTTGTGAATAATTAAGCTGGTTCCTTGAAAATAGTAGTAGTGGTAGTCAATTTTTTATGGTTTTTTTTTTTTTTAAATTCTTTTTATGAACCAATAATTTTATAATGCCTTGGTACTCTGTGGAACTGGGAGTTGAAAGTTTTGAAGTGGAGAGTTTGCCTATGGTCCTTGAAGTTGGAACTGGGAATTGAAAAGTTGCAAGCTGGAGCTATGGAGGCACGTTTTCCATAAAAAAGAGTTTAGTTTTAGTAAATGATTGAATTGCACCTTGCTGGTTGTGAGTTTCGTCAAGATATGGTTATGTAACCATTATTAGTATACTTGCAAACCAGGGGCAAAGCCTGAGATGGGAAAGGAGTCATGCTTCGTAATAAAGCCAGAGACCTGAGTATGTGTATGATCTTGATTTCTGGTTCTCTTGTAAAATGCCAAAAGAGGCTGATCTTTATATTCCTAAGTAAAATATAAGTTGTGCATTGTATATGAATGACATGTATATCGCTTTAAACAATGACAGATGGTTATTCCTTTCATTTTATGAGATGGAGAATCACATCTGTTGTTCTTTTTTTCTTTTGTTTATTTTGTCTGGTCATATAATTAAATTTGCTGTCATGGTTTATCTTGTGAATGATTGCTTATGATTTCAGTCCAGAGATTTTCTAGAGGCCTGTAAATCGGTTCTGTCTGCCAATTATTCTCTATATTATTAGTTTCTCAGTATGTAAATTGTTGTGGTGTCCTTGCAAGGTAGATGTTCATCGAGATGGGGATTACCATCGAGCTGTCCACGTTTGGATATTTGCTGAAAGCACAGAAGAGTTGCTTCTCCAAAACCATGCAGACTGCAAGGACTCTTGGCCAGGGTTGTGGGATATCTCCAGTGCTGGCCATATATCTGCTAGTGATTCATCACTAATAACAGCACAGTAAGTGAATCTGACTTCATAAGTTTTTGGTGGTGCTTCTTTTCCAGGTTTCTATTGATGTTTTCAGTTACCTAGTGGCTCGAGCAATCTTATCAGGGTACATTATGAGCCAAGACTGACTGGTTGTAGTTCCTACTAAAACCAAGATGTTGAACATCGAGTGGTTTCAGAAATATGGCTGCCTAATTTTCACCTTCAAATGCACTCCATTGTAGTAATGTCCATGATTCATTAATGGAATGTGTATTCTTCGACCTGTATCCAATGTTTGAATCCTTTTAATTCTGAGTGGCGGCGCCATCTGCCTTGAGATTATCATTAGTTGCCTTTGAATTGTTATTACAGACTCCCTGATATGTTAAACCTTGAACACCAGATGGCCTTTGAAATGAGTAATGCAGTTTGACCTTGAAATCTTGAAGACATGACCTTCAATTTGACCAGATTTCCTACATTAGCATGACAAGTTATTGCTGAAATAAAATTTTAATTTTTTAAAAATTGTTCAACATTATAGCTGTTATTTTCCTTATGTTTCCAACAATAGCTCTCTGGAAAATGATCTTACTTTTCATTTCTTTTTAGTGACTATCAGCACAAGAATATTCTTTGGAGATCAGTATGTATTGATTTTTTACCTCAACTGGCCCAATTTTTCCATCTTTCCTTCATTTCTTACTTATTGATCATATAATTGTCCACACATTTATCCCTTTTTGATTGTTCTGATGTTAAAGTACAATGCTTGCAAAAAATCTTATGGATTCAGAAGGGAGCTTCATGAAGAACTGGGGGTGATCCTCCCAAAGGATGCATTTGAGTTGATCTTCGTTTTTCTTCAAGAATGGTTAGTTGATAATATCATCTTTCTCTGTTGGTGGAATTTACTTTTCTCCTTTCAATGTAACTGCTCTAATTGAATAGATGACTATGATCTTTGTTGGTAGTGTTGGCCAAATTTCGTTTGCTTTTGTTTTTGTTTTCTTTTACATTTTCCTAATAAAAAAGAAGAAGAAATCATGCTTTCCTTGCTTTTATGCTTTACTAGAACCATTGGTGAAGTGATTTCTGGTGCTGATCAAGTCTTTTTTTTAGCTCCATCAGGGCTCAATGTTTTCAATGAACAATTAGCATTTGTAATAAATTTGTTTGGAAATATATGGTTTTAATTTTCATTTAGGTTTATAGTTTTGAGTTTCTTTCCTTAGAGAAGAGCATTTTTCTATGTTTTTTTTCTAAGGTTTGTTGCACCCAGGTGATGCAATATGGAAGACCATCTGGACCTTCAGATTCCACTTAGGTCCCGCGTCACTTTCAATCTATAATTACCATTTTTGCGTTATCATTTTATGCTGTGTTTATTTTCTGGAATTTTTCTTTGATTGATGAATTTTTGACGTTACTGGGATGCTTAATTAAGTGATTTTGTGATGTTTTCAGTTTCACATTGACTTAACAACCGCTGTTTACATTTGGTTGTAGTGTTGTAAATGATGGCAAATTCATAAATAATGAATACAACGATGTATATCTAGTAACAACTGTAGATCCAATTCCTCTAGAGGCCTTGACACTTCAGGTATGGAAGTTAGTCATTATTATCAGCTGAATATTTGAACTTGTTCAGTGTTATTTCATAAGCATATACAAAATTCTGTATTATTTTTCAGCATCAAAGAACTTTCTCTTTCCTTTTAAAAAATCGAGAAATAACTAGTTAGAAGTTAGAGCTATCATTCTCAATTTTACTGATTTTGTTTTTTATGATTGTTTGATGAAGAATGAATTTATTTTCTGGCTATTCCAAAATTTTCTACATTAACGACAAAGTTGATCTACATGGACTATGTAGTGTAGGTATGCTTTATCATCTCAAGTTTAAACATGCTTGAATATACATATGGAATTCAACTCCAGATCTTAAGCCCTACTACATGGAACAGAAGACGATTCTCCAACTATTTCTTGTATTTCAATGCTGTTTCTATTTGTAACTTTTGTTATTTGATAGAAGATTTCTTGCTGATCTTAAGCGAGCACAGGAAGAAAGATGCCAGTGCCAGTGACAAATTACAGGAAACAAGTTGAACAAATCTCTTTTCTTTTTTTTTTTTTTCAAAATCTTCCAAAATATTTTGGACAGTGCAATTTAACTTTTGGTGCATTTTTTAAGTTGTTTTTTTTTCTTTGCCAATATTTTCTAAGTCAAATAAACAGGAAAACAATTTGGAAAGTACATACAATAACAAAACAAAAACAAAAACTGTCTTATATCCCATAACTCTGTGGTTGGCTGTATGAAACGCCAAAAAAGAGAATTATGTTAGGCTATAGTTTTGAATCATTTTAGGCCAACAATTAGGAAAGTACATAATTACATATAATTATTTTATGGTAACAATATTGCAATAGCATACAACATCTTGCACTAAGACAAAGGAGAAGTCTAGAAGTCTATTTGATCAATGCATTTGTTAGAAAATGCTATTATTTTATTTTATGGTTAGTTGTAGAAGCTAATAGGCTTGCACAAATTATCTTCAGTAGCCTATTTTAAATTAAATCGCCATAGCTCACAGGTCTCTGTTCTGTAGCCTGAGATTTTTTTCTTCAGAACTTCCATCCTTACCATGATTGTCCTCTATGAATTGGTTTTAATTCCAGAATTTTAAGGTTACTGGTGGTACCTGGTGCTTAATCTTTAATTCATTATACTTTTTTTGTACAACCATTTATGAAAGTCATGCATTGACTTGCAAAATATGTTCCAGCCTTCAGTTCATCTTGTTGTTATTTCTTATTAATAACAAGTTCCTTCCAGCTATAAAACTATCTGAAAATCTGAATGTTTCTTATTTGCTTTTGCTTGATATCAGGATAGTGAAGTCTCTGATGTAAAATATATTTCTTACGAGGAATATAGAAGTCACCTAGTTAAAGAAGATCCTGAGTATGTGCCTTACGATGTAAATGAACAGTATGGACTGCTTTTTTATATAACTACAAGAAGGTAGGCTAATTAACTATGGCCATAAAATCCAACAAAATAGTTGTCAAATTCATGTTATCTATTTGTGTTGTTAACATTTTACATATACTTGCCATAGGTACAAAGAGAAAACCTAGGCACGCAGTTTAGCACTACAAAAGCAACTTCATCGATATGCTTCTGCTTCTCTGACTGCAGAGGTTGTCAACTTTCCGCAACTTACTTATTAGTTTCTGCACTTTATTGGTTGTTATGACTTCTATCTGTGTTAAATATTTACCCTCAGGCTTTTATATAGTCCATTTACATTTAGAGATAGTTGATATGACCAGCAGGTGTCTCTATGCATACTATGGATAGTTGGATGACCTCAGAAGCAGGCTTACTTTGGTTGATTTTCATTTTATTGGTTTTTTTCTAGAGGGGGGGGGGGGGGGTGTGCTCTTTATTTTGTTTTGTGCTCTGTCATGAATCTTCCGAATATTTATTAACATAGAGTTAGATGTGATATAGGGAAGGATTAGTCTTATGATCATCTGTTCTTGCACCACCCATTTTGTCTGTTACCATATAAGATTTTTGCACGAGTCTGTCAACTCTTCTCTCACTTTTAAGTTTATTAAAGATCAATTGGTTTCTTCTGTTTTAAAAGCAAATCAGTGAAAAGTTGAACCTTGATAGATATTGAAGCTTATACTTATAAAGCAGGAAACAAAAGATCTGCATGTTACAGCCTTCCTTCTTGTTATTTTACATTATTTCATTCAAATATTTCGTTTTCTCTTTGTCCCTCTTCCTCAATATTACACTCAGACCTTTTCCAATTATGTGTTGGAATTTTCACTAAATCTATCCCTCATTGCAGTTGACAGGGCTTACCAATGCTGACAGAGAGGCTTTGGTATTACTTATTAAGGCTGCGATGGTTATGGATGAAATCTTATATCTGCCGGTTGTATTTATGCATATAAGTAGACAAAAAATCACTCATAAAAGTACACAGATGCACACAACAATGTGCTCTGATCTGATAGCATAGCCAATAGCTGTATGGGCTATCAGCGAGCGTATCATTGTTGGTTTCTTTTGATGTGAACATGAGGCAAAATGTGTAAAAAAGTAACATGGAATACATAGCCTAGTGCAGAATATTCACAAGAACACTCGAAAAGGCCATAGAACTTTTAATTGATTAAAGATTCATATTGAAAGCCATATAGTTGACTTGGTTTTTTACCAGACCAGTTCCAAAACAGGGAGACAAGTTCATAACAATGCTTTTCTAGTTCAGTATTACAATATAGGTGGTTTTGATTGATTTCTCTTAGAATGCTTCTGCACTAGTCTTTAAGGTACCTCATTCCCTCGTTGGTTCTCCTGGGAAAAATTGGTTTCAATTCAATGTATAAGGTGATTACAAGAAATTATTAGGTACATAGAAAGTAACTGCCAAAGGTTACAACTTTTCTTTCCAGAGTGGAAAAATAGAAACTTTATTTCTTTCACTAATTGCATGGTCTTGAATCTGTATTTGCTGAAAGAGCATCATTTAGTTGCTTTTAGAAAATATTCTGACACACATATTTTAAAATTTGAAATAGAAGTTTACATTGTCAATATTGAATTTTCAGCTGGTCATAATGTGGGAAAACACTTATTTACAGCTGGTTGTAATGTTGTAATCTATATATTTATTTTATATCTCTAGAATTAAATATTTGTATCCTTAGAATTAAGGACAAAAAATTAAGATAGATAATCCCTCAATTAGAGGATCAGCTTTAGGAAGATTTAGTTTCCTAGTTTACCCACTAGTTAGTTGTATATAAACCTAAGGTGCTTGTGTAATTCTTATTGAGCAGTTTTCAATATACATTCAGTTTTCCACAGTTTTATTTCTTAGTTTTTTCACATGGTATCAGAGCTTTAGGCTCTTCTTGGGGAGCAAATTTTTTCAGCCTTCATTGCTGAATTTTATTTTAGGCCTTCATAGTCAAATTTTGTTAAATCTTTCAATCTTATTTTTTCCTTTTTTGGTATTCATTGCCTAGAATCGTTTTTGGTTAAATCTTTACTATCAAGACTCACTTTAATTCTGAGAAAGATAACCATGATAAAGATTGCAAAATCTGTCATTACTACTAGAGTTGAGGAAGTGACAAATGGTAAAACCACTGGAGTACTATAGAAGTCTTGGGAACAAAGAAAGTTGGATAGAAAAGAGATTGAGAAATTAAGAAGCCTATTGAAAACTTTTGAAAAGCCTACTGGATTATGTTCTTTGGGCAACGTCTCCAGTTCAAGTAAAGCTTTTGGTTCTCATAGATTAGATATCTCGGTTAAGCTTATTACGAGTTCTTGGGTCATTGACTCAGGAGCCATAGATCATATGACACATTCCTCAATAGAAGTTTAGTACATATACCCTGTGTCCTAGTAATAAGAAAATTATTGTTACAGATGGTTCACTTACTACAGTGACAGGATTAGGAGATGTTCAAATTAATCCCTCGTTTGTTCCTGGATTGTCTACTAGTATGATATCTATACAAAAACTTACCGGAGACATGAATTGCAAAGTGATTTTTTATCCCTCTTATTGTGAATTTTAGGACCAAAGTTCGGGAAAAAAGATTAGACTTGCTAAGGAGAAGGATGGACTATACTATGTTGAGACATCAAACAACACAAGTAATATCAAGAATAGTTTGCCTTTGTCATTTCTTTACGAAAAATCTCCCAATAAAGACAAAATTTGGCTTTATCATTTTCATCTTGGACATCTTTCTTTTGGAACTTTGAAAAACATGTTTCCTTCTTTATTCAAAGGATTAAATGCTGAAGATTCATTGTAATGTTTATGAACTTGCAAAGCATAGACGTGTGTCTTTTCCAGTTAACAATAAAAAAAGTTCTACTCCTTTTTACTTGATTTGTAGTGACATATGGGGTCTCTTTACAGTTCCTAATATTTTTGATGCAAAGTGGTTTATTTCTTTCATAGATGATTGTACCAGGGTTTCTTGGATATTTTTACTTAAATCCAAATCAGATGTTAATAGTGTGTTTTTAAGCTTCCAAAGCATGATCCAAAATCAATTTGGAGTGAAAATCAAGAGATTTAGGTCAGATAATGCAAGAGACTATTTCAACCAGAGTTTATCTACCTATTTCCGAAAGGAAGGGATTATTCATGAGTCACCTTGTGTTAATACTCCACAGTAGAATGGAGTGGCAGAGAGGAAAAATAGCCATTTAACCCAAGCTTTACTTTTTCAAGCAAACGTACCCAAATCCTACTGGGAATAGCTGTTCTCACTGCCACACATATTATAAATAGGTTACCTTTAAGGGTTTTGGGATTTAAAACTCCTATAGAACTACTCTCACAATTCTATCCCAACTTTATTACCACAAACAACCTCACACTTAGGATATTTGGTTGTATATCATTTGTTCACGTTCACGGTCATAATAGGGGGAAGTTGGATCTTATGGCAATTAAGTGCATTTTTGTGGGGTATTCATCAACTAAGAAAAGGTATAAGTGTTATCATCCTCCTAGTAAAAAATTCTATATGTTTGTAGATGTCATTTTTGAAGAAAGTAAATTATTTTTTACTCAACCTTATCTTCAAGGGGAGACTTCATTCATAGAAGATAAGGATAAAGACTTCTTTTTGCTTGATTTGTCCTCTTCTTCAACATTTTCACCCATTAATTCTTCTGAGTCTAAACCTGTTTCTTCCAAGTCCAAGTCAAACGCTGAATTTGAGTTAGAACCCATTCCAAACACAGAAAATGTGACAAAGGATAATCTTGTTCTTGATTTCATGAAGGAATTACAAGTGTACTCAAGAAGGAAAGTTTTAGATCCCGAACCAGTGCAAGTCCAAGAACTTGATCCTAACTCTGGAAATGAGGTAACTACAGTCTTTGACTCTATTTCTCAAAATGAGCATGAATCTCCTAAAACTATGACTAGTGATTATGATTTGCCTATTGCCATTAGGAAAGGAACCAGAGAATGTACTAAGCATCCACCATACCCAATTTCTAATTTTGTGACATTTAAAAGTTTCTCATCATCCCACAAAAATTTCCAGGTGAGCCTAAACACTATTTCTATTCTAACTACATTATTTGAGGCATTATCTTGTGAGAAATGGAGGCCTTAGAGAAAAATAAGACATGGGAACTGGTAAAGTTGTCTAAAAGAAAAAATCTAGTTGGGCGTAAATGGGTTTTTACTGTAAAATACAAGGCGGATGGTACTATTGAAAGGTGTAAAGCCAGGTTGGTGGCTAAGGGTTACACTCAAACTTATGGAGTGGATTATCAGTAAACTTTTGCTCCAGTTGCCAAGATAAATACAATTAAGATTTTGTTATCATTGGTTGCAAATTACAATTGGCAGCTTCAACAATTTGATGTAAAGAATGCTTTTTTACATGGTGATTTGGAATAAGAAATATATATGAAGGTTCCATCGGGATTTAGAGGTCATCTAGAAGCAAACAAAGTATGCAAGCTAAAAAAGGCTTTATATGGCCTTAAACAGTCTCCTAGGGCTTGGTTTGGGAGATTTATCAAAGTGATGCTAGTAATGGGATATAAGCAGAGTCAAGGGGATCACACATTGTTTATCAAGCACTCTGATTCAGGAAAAGTTATAATTCTATTAGTGTATGTTGATGATATAATTGTAATCGGAGATGATGACAAAGAGAGAAAATCTCAAAAACAGTGTTTGGCAAAAAAATTTGAGATAAAGAGCAAGGGAGATTGAAGTACTTCCTAGGAATTGAAGTAGCTCACTCACGATATGGTATTTTCATCTCATAACAGAAATATGTGATAGATCTTTTGAAGGAAACTGGGAAGCTCACATGTAAACCTGTAAATACCCCTATAGATCCTAACCATAAACTTGGAGAAGCTAATAAAGATGCTGCTGTAGATAGAGAGATGTACCAGAGATTAGTTGGAAGACTCATTTATCCTTCACATACTAGATTTGATATAGCATATGTTATGAGTGTGATAAGTCAATTTATGCATAGTCCTAAAGAAGTACACCTACAGGTTGTCTACCGTGTATTGCACTATTTGAAGGCCAATCCTGGGAGAGTTATCCTATTCAAAAGAAATTCAGGGCTGGTTTTAGAGGCATATATAGATGCGGCTTATGCAGGTTTAGTAACTGATAAAGGATCCACTTCAGGCTACTGCACTTTCCTAAGTGGTAATCTTGTGATTTTGAGGAGTAAAAAACAGAATGTGCTGGCAAGAGATCAAGTGTTGAAGCACAGTTCAAAGCAATGGCTCAAGGAATTTGTGAACTACTATGGTTAAAGATTATCCTAGAATACTTGAAGATCAAGTGGGATGGACCAATGGGACTCTACTGTGATAACAAGTCTACAATAATCATTGCACACAATCCTGTGCAACATGACAGAACAAAACACAATAAAGTAGACTGGTATTTCATAAAGGAGAAACTATATAGTGGGTTGATTTGTACACCATATGTATCAACCAAGGGTTAACTTGCAAATGTGTTGACTAAAGGTCTCAGCAGTGCAACATTTCAAGAAATTATTTCCAAGCTAGGAATGGAAAACACCTATTCACTAACTTGAGGGGGAGTCTGGGAAAACATTTATTTACAGCTGGTTGTAATATTGTAATCTATATATTTATATTTGTATTTCTAGAATTAAGTATTTGTATCTCTAAAATTAAGGACAGAAAATTAGAATAGACAATCGCTCAATTAAAGAATCAGTTTTAGGAAGATTTAGTTTCCTAGTTTACCCATTAGTTAGTTGTCTATAAACCTAAGATGCTTGTATAATGAGCAGTTTTTCAATATACGTTCAGTTTTCCACATAGTTTTATATCTTAGTTTTTCCACACATAAATTAACTCAATATTTTTATAGAACCTTGTGCTATGAATTGTTTCTTAGTCTGGAATATCGCACTACAATTCTGGTGTTTTAAATGTTTTGTCCAGTTTTACGCCATTCTATTGTCCTGAAGCACTTAAATCTTTAGTTCACTTGGCATGAAAAGTATTAGATGATATGATGCAAAATTTTGCAGTCGTAAGTAAATGCTTAATTTTGTTGGCATGGGACCACATGCTGATATTGCATTTGTTTTTTTCCACCTCAAATAATCAGGTTTGGTACAGCAATCCAGTTCTAAGAGAATGGTTAAAGGAGCATGCTGATGTCTCACAATTGGACAGCCCGAAATGGATGTATTATTTAATTAATAAGAGTCCATGGTAAGGCTTTCTATGTGATGCCTTCTTTATCCACAGGTCCTGCCTTGATGAAAACAAGGCATTTTTATCGGCTGCAGATTCAGCGATAAAGCTGCTTCCTGAAGCCACAAAGCCAATTACCGGGTGGAAGGGTCTAGAGTACAGAGCTGTGTTTCCGAAGCTAAAACCTCCCGGTGCAAACTTCTACCCTCCAGACATGGACAAAATGGTACTACATGAAATTCATCATACGTTGCAAAGAAGAATGGTTTATGGATTATTTATGTGATGCAGCACATCTGCCAAAGAGAGTAACCATCCTTTATTATTACTTTAACATATGGACAGAAGCTGACAAATTTCATTTGTATCATAGGAATTTAATTTATGGAAAAGAAGTCTAAAACTGGACCGGCAACAAGATGCAATGAGCTTTTTCACTGTTATTAAAGGGCACAGTCAAGTAAATTGGGACTCTTCTCTTCACAATTATATATTTGATGACACAAATCATTCAGCAGGGTCTACTCATGATCTATATAGCATTCCTTATTCCCAAGAGTATCATTCTTTCCTGACAAGAGCTTCTGAACTGTTGCATAAAGCTGGTGACTTGGTCAGTTCTCCTAGGTATGGTTGTGACAGTTTTTTCTTCTGATGGCTTATTTATTAGTCAGAAGTTGAAAGCTTATGCCACCCACTAATATCTTTTTACTTGTTCTTGGTATGTATAGTTTGAAGAGATTGCTCCATAGAAAGGCCGATGCCTTCCTTTCTAATGACTATTATGACTCTGATGTAGCTTGGATGGAATTGGTTAGTAGTTTCTAGATTTCTTTCTCTTTCTCTCCCCTCAGGTTTTCTAATCTTTTACATTAATAAATTGTAAGAAAACATATTTATCATGGTATAATTTTAAAAAGATACCCATAAAATTAGTTCCAAATGTATGACTGCCTATGACGCAATTTGCTCAAGAAGTACTTATCTTGATAAGGGGATAATTCTACTATATATATATCTAAGAGTGGGAACAAATGTCACCCTCATTAGATATCTGAATTAGAGAATACGTATAGGAGGATGAAGACCTCCTCAAGTTAGGCCAATTTTGAAATTTTGAATCACTCCCTAAACAATTTTTTCTTAGTCCCAATTCAGTAGCCACCAGTTCTTTGGTGCAAATACAACTTTTTTTTTCTTGCTTTTAGTTCAACTATTTCTTTTTTCTTTTTTTTAAGTTTAAAAATATTAGTTACATCTTGGTTTCAATGTCAATGCGCTTAATTTGACATTTGTTTCAATTCATATTCAAGTGAACTCACTGGCTTTTCTTTACCTCCCTGTTTCATTTTCCTGGTTTAGGATTCTGAGCTGGATGTCACCATTGGTCCATATGAAACGTATGAAGATGCATTGTTTGGGTACAAGGTAACGAAATTCATATCAAACACATGTTTATTTCCTCTACTTCAATCATTTTTATTCAGTGTAAGATTGAGATGATAATTAGTTTGAGCCAAGTAAGAATGCATTGTGATGATTTTGAAATATTTACAATGTGCCTCTTTCTTTTTTAATAATAGCATCAAAACTGGCTTATCTTAAACTTGAACTGTTTAATTGTTTAGATTTTGGTTAACAGGTAGTGTACTTTTGTAAATGAGTGCATGAAAGGTTCAAACTGCTTCTACAAGCAAATAAGTTTTGCTGAAAAATGGAAAATTTTAGTAATAGCTTCCATGGTCACAAATTAGTCATTTACTATTTCACTGCATAACTTTGGATCAGAAGCAATCTATGTTTCCTTAAGTTTGCTTTTAAATGATACATAAGACTGATGCATACTATGGAACATTTATGCCAAGGCAAAAATGATGTGTGAGGTTTAATTAGGTATTCATGTTTTTATAATTTTGATATTGAAGAAATCTCTAGAATAAACTATTTTATTCTTCTATTTTTTTCTTATTACAATGCTACAATTGCATGAAAATATATAGGCTAAAGACTGAATACTCTCAGCCTTAAAACACAAGATTTTCATGTATTAAAACAGCTAATCAAAGGAGTAATTTACTCTCTACACATAATAGGAAAATATCTAATGGATTTGGTATAATTACCCAAATCTCTCCTTATTCTAAAAATAAGAGACTTAACTAAAATAGACAAAGTCAACTAATCAAGTAATAATGAAAATTAGATTTTCACACTCCCTCTCAAGCTCGGTGGTAGATGGCAATCATGCCCAGCTTGGATTTCAGATTTTCGAAGTTGTTTCGAAAGAGAGCCTTAGTGAGTATGTTTGCAGTTTGGAGGCATGTGGGAGTATAAACTAATCTAACAATTCCTTCCTGTATCTTCTCTTTGATAAAGATGTAGTTTGGAGGCTCCAGTAATCTAACATGCAGTTTGGAGGCATATGGAAGGTTCTTTAGGTTGCTAACTTCTTCCACATAGACTCTAGTAAGAATAATGTCATCCACATAGACAATAAGAATGGCTATTTTTCCTTCAGGTGAATGTTTGACAATCATGGTGTGATCGATCTGGCATTGTGAAAAACCGTACTTCTTTACCACTTTTGTTAGTTTATCAAACAATGCACTTGGGGATTGTTTGAGACCTTATAAAGACTTTTGAAGCTTACATACCTTGCTAGAATTGTCCTGATTTTTGAATCCTGGAGAGATTTTTATGTAAACTTCTTCTTCTAGGTCGCCATTAAGAAATACATTTTTGACATCTAGTTGGAGTGACCAATCTAGATTTGCTGCCAATGATAATAACACCCGGATTGAATTAAGTTTAGCAACTGGTGTAAATGTCTCCTCATAGTCAACACCATAAAATTGAGTAAATCTCTTTGCAACAAGGCGAGCTTTGAATCTGTTAATGCTTCCATCTACATTGTGCTTGACAGTAAAAGTCCATTTGCACCCAACTGGATTTTTCCCTTTGGATAATTCTGAAATGTCCCATGTTTTGTTCTTTTCTAGGGCCTTTATTTCTTCTAAAATAGCCATCTTCTATTTTGGTTGCATGAGTGCTTTATGAATATTATTGGAAATTTGCATATTGTTTGGTGTTGTAAAAAACGCCTAATAACTGGGTGATAAACCTTAATAAGAAATCACATTACAGATTGTGTGTTGAGTACATGATCTCACATCTTTCCTTAGAGTAATCGGTTGATCAAGATCATCAAAAGATTCAATTGAATCAGATTCAGTAAGAGTGTTACTTGTGTTGGTTTCAAGTATCTCTGGGATCGGTTCAGATTCTTGGTTTTGCTTTGAAGGTGTACATTCTCCTAGTTCTTTTTAAGTTTTATGTCTTCTTGAATAGACAATATATTCTTTGTTTGTTTTCCCTTGTGTGAACTTCAGGCTTGAAGGATCTGGTTGGATGTTTTGGACGTAAAAGGGAGTTTTAAAAGTGTTTGGTGGTTCGATAATAAGATCTTCCCAAAGCTAATATTCTCGTATGATTAGATTCTCCCCTTAAATGGCTGTTTTGAAAAAGTAAGGTTAATTTTCAAAAAAGATAACATTCATGGAATGGTAGAATTTTTTTGTTACTGGTGAGTAATATTTGTATCCTTTTTTATTCGAGGAGTATCTGAGAAATATGCATTTGATGGATTTGGGATTTAATTTGCTTTGGTTTTGTTGGTTGGTAAGGACAAATGCAATGCATCCAAACACTTTAATGGGAATAGACAAGATGATTCAAAGGTGAGGATAGGAACCAAAAAGCGATTGGTAAGGGCTTTGAAATTTTAGGACTCAAGAAGGCATTTTGTTTATAAGATATGTAACGGTAAGAACAACCTCACCCCAAAAATGCTTAGGTACATGGCAACCATCATGAGGGATCTTGCAACTTTCAACAAATGTTGATTCTTTCTTTTAGCAATGCTATTATGCTGAGGAGTGTAGACATATGAGCTTTGATGAATTATACCATGCTTCATTAGATATGATTCAAGAATTGAATTGTAGTATTCTCTCCCATTGTCGGTGCTCAACACTTGGATTTTGATTTTGAATTGAGTTTGGATCATATTGTTGAAGTTTTGGAATAGCTGGCCCATTTTTTATTTTTCCTTTATAAGGAATAATCAAGTAACCCTAGTGTGATCATCAATAAACGTGACAAACCATTTGGAGCCAGTAATGTTATTTACTCTAGAGGGAACCCGAATGTCACTATGTATCATTGAAAAAGATTGGATGATTTGTAAAGCTGATTAAGATCTGTGGTATGAGTATGTTTAGATAGTTGGCAGACTTCACATTGAAAGTTGTTAGGGTTTTGATTGAATAATAAGGGAAACAACCTTTTGAGGTGCACAAAATTTGGATGACCTAACCGATAATGCCACAACATGATAGTACCATCTTTATTATTGCTGGAGGATGAAGCCACACAAGAGGTCTTTTGACATTGTCTTTCAGAATCATTAGCTCTTAGGATATAGAGTCCTGCATACATCTTAGTATTGCCAATCATCTTCCCCAAGTCCAAATTCTTATATTCACATATATTTGGAAGAAATTTAGTAACAAACTTAAGGTCTCTTGTAAGTTTGCTTATAGACAGTAGATTGCAACTTAAATTTGGGACAAATAGAACATAATTAAGTGCTATCTCTTTGGAAATAATAATAGAACCTGTACCGGTTACTTTTGAAAGTGACCTATCAGCAATTTGAATTGTAAAGTTTTCATGACATGGGTTGTATTTACTAAATACAGATTCATCCCCAATCATATGGTCTAAAGCTCCTGAATCCACAATCCATGAATTTGATTTCTTTAGTTTTACATTCGAGGTACTTAGAAAATTACCTTCTTGTGCTAAAGAACCTATTCGAATAAGAGTGGTAATGTTCTGCAGTGATTGAGAAACGCTAGCTCCGGGATTAAAGGTAACCTCCGACGCTGAGCTCTCCTTTTTGCTGGCCATGTTGGACTCTGAGTGAAAATTTTCAAAGGTTCAGATTGTGCTCCGATATCATGAAGAAATCTCTAGAATAAAACTATTTTATTGTTCTATATTTTTCTCATTACAATGCTAGAATTGCATGAAAATATATAGGCTAAAGACTAAATATTCTCAACCTTAAAACCCAATATTTTCATGCATTAAAACAACTAATTAAATTAGTAATTTACTCTTTACACATAATAGGAAAATATCTAATGGATTTGGTATAATTAAACAAATCACTTATTATTATAAAAAGACTTAAACTAAAATAGATAAAGTCAACTAATCAAGTAATAATGAAGATTAGATTTCCACACTTTTTCTTTCTTTCTGTTTTTTTAAAGAAAAATATTTTTCTGAATAGTGGGATTCGACTAAGATTTTTGCTAGTCAAGTTAGCTAGCCTTTTTTTTTTCCTTTCAATTATCTTCTCTCATTTGCTAGCACAAGTTACTTTTCTTCAGTAAGATTTCAACTTATGAATAGATTTCACATATAAATCTTTACCTTGGGTTATGAAGTCATTAAAACTTTTCAATGGTTCAGCATTTGTGTTTTTATAATGAAAGGATGATGCCTGAAAAGTTCACTATATCATCTCGAAGAGTGTGAAATGAAAAATAGGCTTGCAGTTGGTTTAGACTTTAGAACACCAAGAAAATAAAAATGAGAAAGTGATAGAGATCTGGCTTGTTGACAATTTTGCATCTAGAGTGTAGTGTAATCACTTCCTAATTTAAGATAATATTTAGTGAAATAGATAGAAATAAAATGATAAGTAGCATGACATTTTGGTGAGTGGTATTGCAGGTTCATTAAGAGCTATGGGTTCCTGTTCCTTATAAGTTGTATAGAAAAACAAAATCTTGTCGATAGTGAACCGGTTCTAAAATGGCGTGGTATGATCTATGGAGAAACTAAGAGTGGTATCTATGAAAAAACTGAGAGTATTTAAAAAAGCTTGTCTATTGAATTATACAAACACCATAGGTTTAAATATAGCTAACTGGAAGGTAAATTTAGAAACTAAATATTCCTAAATCTGATCCTTATAATTAAGGGATTGTCTATCGTGATATTCTATCCTTAATTTTAGAGATACAGATTTTCAATTTTAGGGATACAAATATATACAAATTACAATCAGCTATGCAGATTACAACCTGCTGTAACTAAATGTTTTCTCACACTCCCCCACAAGCTGGTGAATAGGTGTTTTCTATTCCCAGCTTGGAAATAATTTCCTGAAATGTTGCACTACTGAGACTTTTAGTCAACAAATTTGCAAGTTGACCTTTGGTTGATACATACGCGGTGCAAATCAACCCACTGTCTAGTTTTTCCTTTGTGAAGTGCTAGTCTATTTCAACGTGTTTTGGTCTGTCATGTTGCACGAGATTGTGTGCAATGCTTATTGCAGACTTGTTATCACTATAAAGTCTCATTTGTCCATCCCATTTGATCTTTAAGTCCTTTAGGATAATTTTTAACCATAGTAGTTTATAAATTCCTTGAGCTATTGTTTTAAACTCTGCTTCAGCACTTGATCTTGTCATCACATTCTGTTTTTTACTCCTACAAGTTACAAGATTACCAC